>NC_069499.1:938135927-938459677 GCF_027579735.1 Bombina bombina
GCTCTTGTCAGGTACTTCATTCTGTTCTTCTTCCTTCCATAGCGCAGTCCATGGAAGTAATAGGTTTGATGGTTGCGGCAATGGACATAGTTCCTTTTGCACGAATTCATCTAAGACCATTGCACCTGTGCATGCTCAGACAGTGGAATGGGGATTATACAGACTTGTCTCCGACGATACAAGTAGATCAAATAACCAGAGATTCACTCCGTTCGTGGCTGACCCTGGACAACCTGTCACAGGGAATGAGCTTCCGCAGACCAGAGTAGGTCATTGTCACGACCGACGCCAGTCTGGTGGGCTGGGGCGCGGTCTGGGAACCCCTGAAAACTCAGGGTCTATGGTTTCGGGAAGACTCTCTTCTCCCGATAAACATAATGGAACTGAGAGCGATATTCAATGCTCTCAAGGCTTGGCCTCGACTAGCAAAGGCCAAATTCATAAGGTTTCAATCAGACATCATGACGACTGTTACATATATCAACCATCAGGGGGTAACAAGGAGTTACCTGGCGATGGAGGGGCATCCGGGGGAGTGGGAACTCCATCTGGAAATCTTTGCCCAAATAACTCAATTATGGGGCATTCCAGACATGGTTCTGATGGCCTCTCGTCAGAACTTCATGGTCCCTTGTTACGGGTCCAAATCCAGGGATCCCAAGGCGACTCTATTGGATACAATAGTAGCACCTTGGATCTTCAACCTAGCTTATGTATTCCCACCGTTTCCTCTCATTCCCAGGCTGGTAGCCAGGATCAATCTGGAGAGGGCTTCGGTGACCTTGATAGTTCCTGTGTGGCCACGCAGGACTTGGTATGCAGACCTGGTGAATGTGTCATCGGCTCCACCATGGAAGCTACCTTTGAGACAGGACCTTCTTATTCAGGGTCCATTCGAACATCCGAATCTGGTTTTCCTCCAACTGACTGCTTGGAGTTTGAACGCTTGATTTTATCAAAGCGTGGGTTTTCAGATTCTGTAATAGATACTCTTATTCAGGCTAGAAAGCCTGTAACTAGAAAAATTTACCATAATATATGGAAAAAATATATCTGTTGGTGTGAATCTAAAGGATTCCCATGGAACAAGATAAAAATTCCTAAGATTCTTTCCTTTCTACAAGATGGTTTGGAGAAAGGATTTTCTGCGAGTTCTCTGAAGGGACAGATCTCTGCTTTATCTGTTTTACTTCACAAAAGGCTGGCAGCTGTGCCAGACGTTTAAGCGTTTGTTCAGGCTCTGGTTAGAATCAAGCCTGTTTACAGACCTTTGACTCTTCCCTGGAGTCTTAATCTAGTTCTTTCAGTTCTTCAAGGGGTTCCGTTTGAACCCTTACATTCCGTAGATATTAAGTTATTATCTTGGAAAGTTTTGTTTTAGGTTGCAATTTCTTCCGCTAGAAGAGTTTCTGAGTTATCTGCTCTGCAGTGTTCTCCGCCCTATCTGGTCCATGCAGATAAGGTGGTTTTACGTACTGAGCCTGGTTTTCTTCCGAAGGTTGTTTCCAACAAAAATACTAACCAGGAGATAGTTGTACCTTCTTTGTGTCCGAATCCAGTTTCATAGAAGGAACGTTTGTAACACAATTTGGACGTTGTCCGTGCTCTTAAATTCTATTTAGATGCTACAAAGGATTTCAGACAAACATCTTCCTTGTTTGTTGTTTATTCTGGTAAAAGGAGAGGTCAAAAAGCAACTTCTACCTCTCTATCTTTTGGCTTAAAAGCATCATCAGATTGGCTTATGAGACTGCCGGACGGCAGCCTCCTGAAAGAATCACAGCTCATTCCACTAGGGCCGTGGCTTCCACATGGGCCTTTAAGAACGAGGCTTCTGTTGATCAGATATGTAAGGCAGCGACTTGGTCTTCACTGCACACTTTTACCAAATTTTACAAATTTGATACTTTTGCTTCTTCTGAGGCTATTTTTGGGAGAAAGGTTTTGCAAACCGTGGTGCCTTCCATCTAGGTGACCTGATTTGCTCCCTCCCATCATCCGTGTCCTAAAGCTTTGGTATTGGTTCCCACAAGTAAGGATGACGCCGTGGACCGGACACACCTATGTTGGAGAAAACAGAATTTATGTTTACCTGATAAATTACTTTCTCCAACGGTGTGTCCGGTCCACGGCCCGCCCTGGTTTTTTAATCAGGTCTGATGATTTATTTTCTTTAACTACAGTCACCACGGTATCATATGATTTCTCCTATGCAAATATTCCTCCTTTACGTCGGTCGAATGACTGGGGAAGGCGGAGCCTAGGAGGGATCATGTGACCAGCTTTGCTGGGCTCTTTGCCATTTCCTGTTGGGGAAGAGAATATCCCACAAGTAAGGATGACGCCGTGGACCGGACACACCGTTGGAGAAAGTAATTTATCAGGTAAACATAAATTCTGTTTTTTAGGCTAGAGAGAGGGACACGGCAGGGATGCCCCCTCTCCCCTCTCCTTTTCAATATAGCCGTGGAGCCTTTAGCAATTTATCTGAGACAAGAATTGAGAGGAATAGAATTTGGGAATCAAAAATGTGTGTTATCATTATATGCTGATGACTTACTACTATATTTTGAAAATACTAGTGTAAATATACCTATAGCTTTGAAGTCACTGCATTTATTTGGGGCTATCTCAGGGTATAAGATCAATACCTCAAAAACTGAGATTTTATGGATCTATAAAAATAAAGATAGTTTGAAGCAACATAAACTGAAGGAAGTAGAGAGTTTTAGATACCTAGGAATCATTTTACACAGAGACCCGAATATGTGGTACAAGTTGAACTATACACCTTGTTTCTCTAAGATAATTGCGAAGTTGCGTCAATGGTCTTTCTTTCCGATTTCCCTCACTGCCAAAATAATGATGATTAAAACTATTGCTTTCCCCCAAATAACCTATATAATGAATAATCTCCCACTATATATTAAAGATCAGGATGTTAGATCTTTTTATCAGGCATGTGCTAGATTTTTTTGGAATACTTCCAGACACATGCTTTCAATAACTAAACTTTCAGTGTTGAAAGATTCTGGGGGTTTAGCATTCCCTGATATAAAGGCTTACAATCTTGCTATCCTTGCCAGATATGGAGTTGATTGGTTGTTATCAACTAATTATCTGACAAATTTAGCAATAGAAGAGAACCTTATACAACCGTTTTCCCTTAAAGCATTATTACACTATCCATACTTACAATTAGCGGATAATATTAAGAAAACATACAGCATTTATAATGTGGTCAAGGCCTGGCAACAACTACGTGTGCACTTCCAGATTAACTTTCGAATTTCCTCTTTTCTGCCCATCAGGGGGAATCCTGATTTTATACCTGGTCGACAATATGTGATCTATAAACGCTGGGCAGAGAAAGGTATAACTAATTTAATACAACTACTTGATGAAAGATCTCATATAAGAACATTTGATGAGATAGTCGCTAGATATAACATATCTAATAAAGACTTCTATGCATACTTGCAAGTCCGGCAATTTATTAATAAAAAATTAAAGTCTGGTATTTGGTCAGAGAATTTTGACAAAATTGGGGACTTTATAAACATATATAAGCAGGGGAAGCGGTCAATCTCCCTATTATATAAGATACTTTTGGCCAAGCAAGGCCAATTAAATATAGAACAACTAGCAGCACATTGGTCAAAATACTTTGAAGAGAGTAACTATGATAATATTAAGAAAGGTTTTTCGTGGATAATCACGGCCCCTATACGTTCCACATGGAAAGAATCGCATTTAAAGCTCCTCAATAATACCTATATTTCACCAAAGAGACTGGCTAAATGGAACACAGGCCATTCAGGTTGTTGTTATAAATGCTCCGGTCCGGGGGCTGACCTACTGCATTGCTTTTGGTCCTGCCCTAAAATATGTCAATTCTGGCAGAAAATTAATTATTGGTTAAATAAATATGTATTGAATTTCCCTTTTTTTGCACCAGCTAGAATCTTTTTGCTCCATACAGAGGATCGAAATCGGGGTACCATTAACACTATAATTTTATTGGTACGCAACCTAATCTTGAGAAATTGGAAGAGTAAAAAGGCCCCTTCATTTCGAGCATTCATTGAAGCACTTAAATCACAAATTATCTTCGAACAACATAATATAATTAATGCACAGAATAGACAAATCCAAAGCTTTTTTAATAACTGGCTGAGGATTATCCAAGCATTCCCCATTTCTACACAATACATGTTGACTAAAAAGTTCCATAAATCGGATTATTTTGAGGGCCTTATATTAAGAGGTCTTTTTCCAAGCTCTTGGTATTAAAGAGGGTACTGCAGATTTTGAGTATAGACCTGTGTTGAGGGGCTGTGGGAGAGAGGGGAGAGAGAGGGTAGGGGCCGGTTTTCCCTTTTTTTTTTTTTTTCCTTTCCCGTTTACCGGTTTTTGAATAGGTACATTTAAGTGTGTTTTGATCCTATGTTTATTTTTCAAATTAGGTTATGTAAAGTTTGTGGTAAGAAAGGGAAGGGAAGAGGGAAAGGGGGATAAGATTGAAAAAAAAGGAAAAAATTAGAGAAAATTCCCAGTAGTATATATATAGAATCAAGAGAACCACTTCGGGGTAAACTTTAATGTTGTATAAAGGCTAGAATGCTATAATTATACCCGCTGATTCTATGTTTTTCTTTTCTTTATTATTATCATTTTATGTCATACTGTATGTGGCCCTGCGTGGCGCACTAACTATATTGTGATTTATTTTTTATTTTTTTCCCTATGTTGATATGTACTGCTGGCTATAAATAAACTTATTATTAAAAAAAAAAAAAAAAGAAGGAAAACATAAATTATGCTTGCCTGATAATTTAATTTCCTTCCTCCGATGTGCGGACCAAAATTAGTTTTTCTCTTCCGGCATCATTTATACCCTGATATTTCTCCTACTGTTCCTTGTTCCCTTGGCAGAATGACTGGGATATGAGGGAAGTAGGGGGGAGTATTTAAACCTTTGGCTGGGGTGTCTTTGCCTCCTCCTGGTGGACAGGTTCAGTATTTCCCAATAGTAAGGAATGATGCTGTGGACTCTGCTCATACAGAAGGAAAGGAAATTATCAGGTAAGCATAATTTGTTTTTTTCTATCATGATTTACATAGAACATAAAATGTAAACAACTTTCTAGTTTACTTCTATTATCATATTTTCTTCATTTTCTTGTTAGCCTTTGTTGAAAAGCAGAAATGTAAGCTCAAGAGTGTGCACGTGTCTGAAGCATTAGATGGCAGCAGTTTTGCTACAATTTTATACATTAGCAGGAGCACTAGATGGCAGCACTATTTCCTGTCATGTAGTGCTTAAGGCATGTTCATGCTACCTAGGTAACTCTTCAACAAAGAATAAAATGAGAATGAAATAAATTTGATTATATAAGTAAATTGGAAACTTTTTTTAAAAATTGTATTCCAAAAGTTTGGGGTTTAATGTCCCATTAAAGAGACCGGTGTATCCAGCGTTATTTAAGTTACACAGCTGAGAAAGGAGCACTTCATGTGCGCTTTTAGACAGGACACAGAGACATTCAGTCCCAGTATGGACCTACAATACTCAGACATATGTCACGCAGGGGTGTTTATGATTTGCCGACACAAATTTCTATACTAGTACTCTGGTCGCCCAATATACTACTGTGCAGGCTTTTGGTTGATGCAGGCCACAGAGGTGGACTGAGATGCAGATTCCCGCCATAGGGCAGCACTTTTGTGCAATTTCCGCTTCAGATCCACTGCGCAACTGTGGGAGAGCGGTAGCAATGCAGCTCAGCTGGTCCAGAGGTGGTAAGACGCCCTAAACGGGGCTTAAAGGGGGACAGTTAATTGGTGTATTGGAAGCCAGGATACCCCGCTGTGCAGCTCACGATTGTTGCAGCAATTGGTTTTACGCACCACGACATTAAGGACGACTCTATATTCCTCTGTGCATTCCATTGACATTAATAAGTGTATGCTTTGCAAAATTATTACTCTGTGCCCTTATTATGCAATTGTTGCCGTACATATGTCCTGATGTCTTATTCAGGAGCCCCAAGTGGACAGTACGCAGAAGAGTTTCTGCGTTGCCTGTCTCCAGCAGGCCCTACTGCGGCCTCTTAAATTTCAGGCTAATTCTTACGTTCCTGTCCAACCCCTCGTAAAAGTGACCATGGTCACCCCAGAAAGCTGTGAAGAGAGCGGTACGACGCCGGCTGGGGGTATGCCTTTTACCTGATGATCTTGCGGCCCGTATAAAGGCTGCTGTGTCTGCTGCCCTGAGCGCTAGACCGGTATCGAGGAAGAGAAAAAGAAATGTTAAACATTGTTCTCCTGTCGTTCTGAGGGAGAACTTCCTTCCTCTGAACCTTCTGAAGGAGTCTGAAGAGGACTCTGAGGAGGGTACGAATAGCTTCAAGGTGGAGCAGTTTCTACTCCTGCTTAAGAGGGTTTGATCTACCCTGGAGGTTCTGGCAGCTAAGCTGCTTGAGAAGCGCCAGGTTCAGAGACTTGAATTGGTATTTAGACCTTGCCCGTCTGACGTATTTCCTGTACCCCCTATAATCGTAGAAATCATCACCAAGCAATGGGAAAAAACAGGGATCCCCTTTGTCCCTTCGGGAACTTTTATAAGATTGTTCCCGCTTCACATGCCGGAGTTATTCAACAGTGTCCCTAAGGTTGATCCTGCAATATGCACGTTGGCTAAGCGCACTACTATTCTGCTTGAGGATAGCACTTCCTTTAAGGATCCTCTAGACAGGAAGCTTGAGAGATACCTAAAAAGGGTATTTCTTTCATGTAATTAGCAAGAGTCCATGAGCTAGTGACGTATGGGATATACATTCCTACCAGGAGGGGCAAAGTTTCCCAAACTTCAAAATGCCTATAAATACACCCCTCACCACACGCACAATTCAGTTTTACAAACTTTGCCTCCCATGGAGGTGGTGAAGTAAGTTTGTGCTAGATTTCTACGTTGATATGCGATTCGCAGCAGGCTGAAGCTGTTTTTTCTATTACATATTGCAAGATGTCATTACCTGACCCTGGATCAGAATCTACTTCTGGAAAAGCGCTGCCTGATGTCGGTTCTACCAAAGCTAAGTGCATTTGTTGTAAACTTTTGGTAACTGTTCCTCCGGCTGTAGTTTGTGTTAGTTGTCATGATAAACTATCAAACGCAGATAGCATTTCCATTAGTAATAATCCATTACCTGTTGTTGTTCCTTCAACATCTAATGTTCAGGATGTTCCTGTTAATGTTAAAGAATTTGTTTCTACTTCTATTCGGAAGGCTCTGTCTGTTATTCCTCCCTCTAGTAAACGTAAGAGGTCTTTTAAAACTTCACATATCTCAGATGAATTTTTAAATGACCGCCATCATTCTGACTTATCTATTTCTGATGAGGATCTATCTGGTTCAGAAGATTCTACCTCAGATATTGACAATGATAAATCTTCATATTTGTTTAAGATGGAATTTATGCGTACTTTACTTAAAGAAGTGTTGATTGCATTAGATATGGAGGAGTCTAGTCCTCTTGATATTAAAACTACTAAGCGTTTAAATTCAGGTTTTAAACCTCATGTAGTTATTCCAGAAGTTTTTCCAGTTCCTGATGCTATTTCAGAAGTAATTTCTAGGGAATGGAATAGTCTGGGTACTTCATTTACTCCTTCTCCAAGGTTTAAGAAATTGTACCCTTTGCCATCTGATAGATTAGAGTTTTGGGAGAAAATCCCCAAAGTTGATGGGGCTATCTCTACTCTTGCTAAACGTACTACTATTCCTACGGCAGATAGTACTTCGTTTAAAGATCCTTTAGATAGGAAGCTTGAATCCTTTTTAAGGAAGGCTTATTTATGTTCAGGTAATCTTCTTAGGCCTGCTATTTCTTTGGCTGATGTTGCTGCAGCTTCAACTTTCTGGTTGGTGGCTTTAGCGCAACAAGTGTCAGACCATAATGCTTATAGCATTGTTAAACTCCTTCAACATGCTAATAACTTTATTTGTGATGCCATTTTCAATATCATTAGAATTGATGTCAGGTATATTTCTTTAGCTATTTTAGCCAGAAGAGCTTTATGGCTCAAGTCTTGGAATGCAGATATGACTTCTAAGTCAACTTAGCTTTCTCTTTCTTTCCAAGGTAATAAATTATTTGGTTCTCAGTTAAACTCAATAATTTCAACTGTTACTGGGGGGAAGGGATCCTTTTTACCTCAGGATAAAAAATCTAAAGGTAAATATAGGGCTGCTTATCGTTTTCGTTCCTTTCGTCAGAATAAGGAACAAAAGCCTGACCCTTCCTCTAAAGGAACAGTTTCCGTTTGGAAACCTTCTCCAGTCTGGAATAAATCCAAGCCTTTTAGAAAGTCAAAACCAGCTCCCAAATCCGCATGAAGGTGTGGCCCTCATTCCAGCACAGCTGGTAGGGGGCAGGTTACGATTTTTCAAAGATGTCTGGATCAATTCGATTCAAAATCTTTGGATTCAGAACATTGTTTCACAAGGGTACAGAATAGGTTTCAAGGTAAGACCGCCTGTGAGAAGATTTTTTTCTTTCACGCATTCCAGTAAACCCAGTAAAGGCTCAAGCGTTTCTGAAATGTGTTTCAGATCTGGAGTCAGCTGGGGTAATTGTGCCAGTTCCAGTTCTGGAACGGGGCCTGGGGTTTTATTCAAATTTGTTCATTGTTCCAAAGAAAGAGAATTCTTTCAGACCAGTTCTGGATCTAAAAATATTGAATCGTTATGTAAGGATACCAACATTCAAGATGGTGACTATAAGGACTATTCTGCCTTTTGTTCAGCAAGGGCATTATATGTCCACAATAGACTTACAGGATGCATATCTTCATATTCCAATTCATCCGGACCACTATCAGTTCCTGAGATTCTCTTTTCTAGACAAGCATTACCAGTTTGTTGCTCTTCCTTTTGGCCTAGCAACAGCTCCAAGGATCTTTTCGAAGGTTCTCGGTGCCCTTCTCTCTGTAATCAGGGAGCTGGGTATTGCGGTATTTCCTTATTTGGACAATATCTTGGTACTTGCTCAGTCTTTACATTCTGCAGAATTTCATACGAATCAACTTGTGTTGTTTCTTCAAAGACATGGTTGGAGGATCAATTTACCAAAGAGTTCCTTGATTCCTCAGACAAGGGTAACCTTTTTGGGTTTCCAAATAGATTCAGTGTCCATGACTTTGTCTGTAACAGAAAAGAGATGTCTGAAATTGGTTTCAGCTTGTCGAAACCTTCAGTCTCAATCTTTCCCTTCGGTAGCTTTGTGCATGGAAATTTTAGGTCTCATGACTGCTGCATCGGACGCAATCCCTTTTGCTCGTTTTCACATGAGACCTCTCCAGCTTTGTATGCTGAACCAATGGTGCAGGGATTATACAAAGATATCACAATTATTATCCTTATATCCCAATGTTCGATCTTCTCTGACTTGGTGGTTGGATCACCATTGTTTAGTTCAAGGGGCCTCTTTTGTTCGTCCAACCTGGACTGTGATCTCAACAGATGCAAGTCTTTCAGGTTGGGGAGCTGTATGGGGATCTCTGACAGCGCAGGGGGTTTGGGAATCTCAGGAGGCGATATTACCAATCAACATTTTGGAACTCTGTGCGATTTTCAGAGCTCTTCAATTCTGGCATCTTCTGAAGAGAGAATCGTTTATTTGTTTTCAGACAGACAATGTCACAACCGTGGCATATGTCAATCATCAAGGGGGACTCACTGTCCTCAGGCTATGAAAGAAGTATCTCGGATACTTGTATGGGCGGAATCCAGCTCCTGTCAAATTTCTGCGGTTCACATCCCAGGTATAGACAATTGGGAAGCGGATTATCTCAGTCGCCAGACGTTACTTCCAGGCGAATGGTCTCTTCACCCAGAGGTATTTCTTCAGATTGTTCAAATCTGGGGGCTTCCAGAAATAGATCTGATGGCCTCTCATCTAAACAAGAAACTTCCCAGGTATTTGTCCAGATCCAGGGATCCTCAGGCGGAAGCGGTGGATGAGTTGTCACTTCCTTGGAATTATCAACCTACTTATATCTTTCACCTCTAGTTCTTCTTCCAAAAGTGATTTCCAAAATCCTAATGGAGCGTTCGTTTGTACTGCTGGTGGCTCCAGCATGGCCACACGGGTTTTGGTATGCGGATCTCGTTCGGATGGCAAGTTGCCAACCTTGGACACTTCCGTTAAAGCCAGACCTGTCTCAAGGCCCATTTTTCCATCAGGATCTCAAATCATTAAATTTGAAGGTATGGAGATTGAACGCTTAATACTTAGTCATAGAGGTTTCTCTGACTCAGTGATTAATACTATGTTACAGGCTCGTAAATCTGTCTCTAGAAAGATCTAGTACCGAGTCTGGAAGACTTACATTTCTTGGTGTTCTTCACATAAATTCTCTTGGCATTCTTTTAGAATTCCTAGAATTTTACAATTTCTTCAAGATGGTTTGGATAAGGGTTTGTCTGCAAGTTCCTTGAAAGGACAAATCTCTGCTCTTTCTGTTCTTTTTCACAGAAAGATTGCTAATCTTCCTGATATTCATTGTTTTGTACAGGCTTTGGTTCGTATCAAGCCTGTCATTAAGTCAATCTCTCCTCCTTGGAGTCTCAATTTGGTTCTGAGGGCTTTACAGGCTCCTCCGTTTGAACCTATGCATTCTCTGGATATTAAATTACTTTCCTGGAAAGTTTTGTTCCTTTTGGCCATCTCTTCTGCTAGAAGAGTTTCTGAGTTATCTGCTCTTTCTTGTGAATCTCCTTTTCTGATTTTTCATCAGGATAAAGAGGTGTTGCGGACTTCATTTAATTTTTTACCTAAAGTTGTGAATTCTAACAACATTAGTAGAGAAATTGTTGTCCCTTCATTGTGTCCTAATCCTAAGAATTCTCTGGAGAGATCTTTACATTCTTTGGATGTAGTAAGAGCTTTGAAATATTATGTTGAAGCTACTAAAGATTTCAGAAAGACGTCTAGTCTATTTGTTATCTTTTCTGGTTCTAGGAAAGGTCAGAAGGCTTCTGCCATTTCTTTGGCGTCTTGGTTAAAGTCTTTGACTCATCATGCTTATGTAGAGTCGGGTAAATCCCCGCCTCAAAGGATTACGGCTCATTCTACTAGGTCAGTTTCTACTTCCTGGGCTTTTAGGAATGGAGCTTCTGTTGATCAGATTTGCAAAGCAGCAACTTGGTCTTCTTTGCATACTTTTACTAAATTCTACCATTTTTATGTTTTCTTTTCTTCTGAAGCAGTTTTTGGTAGAAAAGTTCTTCAGGCAGCTGTTTCAGTTTGATTCTTCTGCTTATAATTTCAGTTTTTTTCTTTATAAGATTAAAACTTTTTCATTTGGGTTGTGGATTAATTTTTCAGTGGAATTGGCTGTCTTTATTTTATCCCTCCCTCTCTAGTGACTCTTGCGTGGAAGTTCCACATCTTGGGTATCTGCTATCCCATACGTCACTAGCTCATGGACTCTTGCTAATTATATGAAAGAAAACATAATTTATGTAAGAACTTACCTGATAAATTAATTTCTTTCATATTAGCAAGAGTCCATGAGGCCCACCCTTTTTGTGGTGGTTATGATTTTTTTGTATAAAGCACAATTATTCCAATTCCTTATTTTTTTTATGCTTTCGCTCCTTTCTTATCACCCCACTTCTTGGCTATTCGTTAAACTGAATTGTGGGTGTGGTGAGGGTTGTATTTATAGGCATTTTGAGGTTTGGGAAACTTTGCCCCTCCTGGTAGGAATGTATATCCCATACGTCACTAGCTCATGGACTCTTGCTAATATGAAAGAAATGAATTTATCAGGTAAGTTCTTACATAAATTATGTTTTCTTCAGTTGGGTGTCCTGTTCCAACCAGCAATTGGAATTGCTGCAGTTACAGGCGTCACCAAGTTCTGGTGCAAATCGTTGGCGTATCTAGTTACTGTGGGAACGCATCTTGAAGAGCATTAGGAACATATTGAATCCCTGAGGTTGGCGAAAGCCTTCATTAGGGATGCCATTCTACTGATTATCCACATTAATGCGAAAAACTCTAGCTTTGTGGTTCTGGCTAGGGGAGGACCTTGTGGCTCAAATCTTGGTCGGTGGATACCATTTCTAAATCAAGGGTATTATATTTGTCCTTCAAGGTCAAGTCCCTGTACTCTTCTTATTATAGCTATGGTCACAGGTGGAAAGGGAGCTTTCCTACCACAGGACAAAAAGTCTCAGACCAAAGGTCGTTCTGTAGGGCGTTTTCATTTCTTTCGTCCGAACAGAAACCAGAGGAGCGCGGAAGCGTCTAAAACAGATTCTCCAGGACTACCTGGAAGCCGAAGGGTGGAACAAGCAGCTCAAAAAGGCTTCATAGGGCAATAAGTCAGCATGATGGGAACAACCCCAACCTTGGTCCTGGTTGTGTGGGGGGTAGACTATATCTGTTTCAGAGGGACAGTGCTCAGTCCGTGCAGGACCCATGGGTACTGGACATAGTTTGTCAAGGATACAGAATAAGCCTTTCGGTCCCATCCCCCAAGTGACTGCATCTTTCTATCAAGGGTTTCTGGAAACCAACTAAAGAGATTGGCACTACTCCACTGTGTGAATGACCTAATGTGCATGTTGTTTCTATAACTCATTACCTGGACAACATTTTGGTTCAGGCTCCATCTTTGCCAGTGGCTCAGGACCACACCGTGAGGCTACTCTTGTTTCTCCGGGAGCACGGTTGGAAGGTCAGTCTGTAAAAGAGCTCCCTAGTCCCGGCTACACGGGTAAACTTTCTTGGAACGATCCTAGACTTAATCAGTATGCGTATCTACCTCACAGATCAGGGCAGAGAGAAGCTTCAGATGGCATGTTGCCTCTTTCAGTCCAATTCTCTTCCTTCTGTAGCACAATGCATGGAAGTGGTGGTAGGTCTTATGGTTGCTGCTTCGGATGCTACACTGTTTGCTTGCTTTTATCTGAGACCACTACAATTGTGTATACTCAGATAATGCAGTAAAGACCATTCAGATCTGTCCCAGGTCATCTGTCTGGATGTCGAGAAGAGAGAGTCTTAGTGGCAGTCTCCAACTCCAGTTCTCTTGGGGACGTGTTTCCGTTACCCCTCTTGGGTGATTATCACCACAGAAATGAGTAAGTCTGGCTGGGGTGCGGTGTGGGGTCCTCTGAGAGCCCAAGGAACTTGATGTCAGGAAGAAGTATCTACTCTGATCAACATAGACCTGATGGCTTCCCGCTTCAATGCCAAGCTCCCGAGATACGGATTGAGTTCCAGGGATCCTCAGGCGGAGCTGTTGGATGCTCTAGTGTTTCCGTGGAAATTCAACCTAGTGTATCTGTTTCCACCAATTGTTCTCCTGCCCCGAGTGGTCGCTCGGATCAAGCAGGAGGGAATACCAACTATTCTGATAGCTCCTGCATTTCTGCTTTGTCCATTTACTTCTAAGATAGTTTATGAGGAAAATTACAATAAAGAAATGGTTGTTCCTTTATTGTGTTCAGATCCTGCCAACTTTAAGTAGCGGCTCTTACATAATATTGAGGTAGCCACACTACTAAAGATTTCAGACAAACTTCTAGTTTGTTTTTTTTCACTACTCAGACTCATAAGGAGCAGAAAGCTACTAAGGTAACGTGGGCCTCTTGGCTCAAATAGGTGATTCACAAGGCTAACTTGAAGGTGGGAAAGTCGCCTCCTAAGTGTCATCAAGTCTTCTACAAGAACAGTTACAACATTGTGGGGTTTAAAAAAAATAAATGCATTTTTGGAGCAGATTTGCATGGCTGCAACATGTCTTCTCTGCATACTTTTTTTTCCAGAGTTTATCACTTTGAGGTTTTGCTTTCTTTCATGTAATTAGCAAGAGTCCATGAGCTAGTGACGTATGGGATATACATTCCTACCAGTAGGGGCAAAGTTTCCCAAACCTTAAAATGCCTATAAATACACCCCTTACCACACCCACAATTCAGTTTTACAAACTTTGCCTCCTATGGAGGTGGTGAAGTAAGTTTGTGCTAGATTCTACGTTGATATGCGCTCCGCAGCAGGTTGGAGCCCGGTTTTCCTCTCAGCGTGCAGTGAATGTCAGAGGGATGTGAGGAGAGTATTGCCTATTTGAATGCAATGATCTCCTTCTACGGGGTCTATTTCATAGGTTCTCTGTTATCGGTCGTAGAGATTCATCTCTTACCTCCCTTTTCAGATCGACGATATACTCTTATATATATATACCATTACCTCTGCTGATTTTCGTTTCAGTACTGGTTTGGCTTTCTACAACATGTAGATGAGTGTCCTGGGGTAAGTAAGCAAGCTTATTTTCTGTGACACTCTAAGCTATGGTTAGGCACTTTTCTTTCATGTAATTAACAAGAGTCCATGAGCTAGTGACGTATGGGATATACATTCCTACCAGGAGGGGCAAAGTTTCCCAAACCTTAAAATGCCTATAAATACACCCCTCACCACACCCACAAATCAGTTTTACAAACTTTGCCTCCAAGGGAGGTGGTGAAGTAAGTTTGTGCTTGATTCTACGTTGATATGCGCTCCGCAGCAAGTTGGAGCCCGGTTTTCCTCTCAGCGTGCAGTGAATGTCAGAGGGATGTGAGGAGAGTATTGCCTATTGAATGCAGTGATCTCCTTCTACGGGGTCTATTTCATAAGGTTCTCTGTTATCGGTCGTAGAGATTCATCTCTTACCTCCCTTTTCAGATCGACGATATACTCTTATATTTACCATTTCCTCTACTGATTCTCGTTTCAGTACTGGTTTGGCTTTCTACAAACATGTAGATGAGTGTCCTGGGGTAAGTAAGTCTTATTTTCTGTGACACTCTAAGCTATGGTTGGGCACTTTATTTATAAAGTTCTAAATATATGTATTCAAACATTTATTTGCCTTGACTCAGAATGTTCAACTTTCCTTATTTCCAGACAGTCAGTTTCATATTTGGGATTATGCTTTAAATTATCATATTTTGTCTTACCTCAAAAATTTGACTTTTTTCCCTGTGGGCTGTTAGGCTCGCGGGGGCTGAAAATGCTTCATTTTATTGCGTCATTTTTGGCGCGGATTTTTTTGGCGCAAAAATTCATTTTCGTTTCCGGCGTCATACGTGTCGCCGGAAGTTGCGTCATTTTTTGACGTTATTTTGCGCCAAAAATGTCGGCGTTCCGGATGTGGCGTCATTTTTGGCGCAAAAAGCATTTAGGCGCCAAATAATGTGGGCGTCTTATTTGGCGCCAAAAAATATGGGCGTCGCTTTTGTCTCCACATTATTTCAGTCTCATTTTCATTTGCTTCTGGTTGCTAGAAGCTTGATGTTTGGCATTTTTTTCCCATTCCTGAAACTGTCTTATAAGGAATTTGATTTATTTTGCTTTATATGTTGTTTTTTCTCTTACATATTGCAAGATGTCTCACGTTGCATCTGAGCCAGAAGATACTACAGGAAAACCACTGCCTGCTGGATCTACCAAAGCTAAGTGTATCTGCTGTAAACTTTTGGTAGCTATTTCTCCAGCTGTTGTTTGTAATAATTGTCATGACAAACTTGTTAAAGCAGATAATATTTCCTTTAGTGATGTACCATTGCCTGTTGCAGTTCCCTCAACATCTAAGGTGCAGAATGTTCCTGATAACATAAGAGATTTTGTTTCTGAATCCATAAAGAAGGCTTTGTCTGTTATTTCTCCTTCTAGTAAACGTAAAAAGTCTTTTAAATCTTCTCTCTCTACAGATGAATTTTTAAATGAACACCATCATTCTGATTCTTTGGACTCTTCTAGTTCAGAGGATTCTGTCTCAGAGATTGATGCTGATAAATCTTCATATTTATTTAAGATGGAATTTATTCGCTCTTTACTTAAAGAAGTACTAATTGCTTTAGAAATAGAGGATTCTAGTCCTCTTGATACTAATTCTATACGTTTGGATAAGGTTTTTAAAGCTCCTGCGGTTATTCCAGAAGTCTTTCCTGTTCCTAATGCTATTTCTGCAGTAATTGCTAAAGAATGGGATAAATTGGGTAATTCATTTACTCCTTCTAAACGTTTTAAGCAATTATATCCTGTTCCGCCTGACAGGTTAGAATTTTGGGACAAAATCCCTAAAGTTGATGGGGCTATTTCTACCCTTGCTAAACGTACTACCATTCCTACGTCAGATGGTACCTCGTTTAAGGATCCTTTAGATAGAAAAATTGAATCTTTTCTAAGAAAAGCTTATCTATGTTCAGGTAATCTTCTTAGACCTGCTATATCATTGGCTGATGTTGCTGCAGCTTCAACTTTTTGGTTGGAAACTCTAGCGCAACAAGTAACAAATCGTGATTCTCATGATATTATTATTCTTCTCCAGCATGCTAATAATTTCATCTGTGATGCCATTTTTGATATTATTAGAGTTGATGTTAGATTTATGTCTCTGGCTATCTTAGCCAGAAGAGCTTTATGGCTTAAGACTTGGAATGCTGATATGGCTTCTAAATCAACTCTACTTTCCATTTCTTTCCAGGGAAACAAATTATTTGGTTCTCAGTTGGATTCTATTATTTCAACTGTTACTGGGGGGAAAGGAACTTTTTTACCACAGGATAAAAAGTCTAAAGGTAAAAACAGGGCTAACAATCGTTTTCGTTCCTTTCGTTTCAACAAAGAACAAAAGCCTGATCCTTCGTCCTCAGGAGCAGTTTCAGTTTGGAAACCATCTCCAGTCTGGAATAAATCCAAGCCTGCTAGAAAGGCAAAGCCTGCTTCTAAGTTCACATGAAGGTACGGCCCTCATTCCAGTTCAGCTGGTAGGGGGCAGGTTACGTTTTTTCAAAGAAATTTGGATCAAATCTGTTCACAATCTTTGGATTCAGAACATTGTTTCAGAAGGGTACAGAATTGGTTTCAAGATGAGACCTCCTGCAAAGAGATTTTTTCTTTCCCATGTCCCAGTAAATCCAGTGAAAGCTCAAGCATTTCTGAATTGTGTTTCAGATCTAGAGTTGGCTGGAGTAATTATGTCAGTTCCAGTTCCGGAACAGGGGATGGGGTTTTATTCAAATCTCTTCATTGTACCAAAGAAGGAGAATTCCTTCAGACCAGTTCTGGATCTAAAATTATTGAATCGTTATGTAAGGATACCAACGTTCAAGATGGTAACTGTAAGGACTATATTGCCTTTTGTTCAGCAAGGGAATTATATGTCCACAATAGATTTACAGGATGCATATCTGCATATTCCGATTCATCCAGATCATTATCAGTTCCTGAGATTCTCTTTTCTAGACAAGCATTACCAATTTGTGGCTCTACCGTTTGGCCTTGCTACAGCTCCAAGAATTTTCACAAAGATTCTCGGTGCCCTTCTGTCTGTAATCAGAGAACAGGGTATTGTGGTATTTCCTTATTTGGACGATATCTTGGTACTTGCTCCGTCTTTACATTTAGCAGAGTCTCATACGAATCGACTTGTGTTGTTTCTTCAAGATCATGGTTGGAGGATCAATTTACCAAAAAGTTCTTTGATTCCTCAAACAAGGGTAACCTTTCTGGGTTTCCAGATAGATTCAGTGTCCATGACTCTGTCTTTAACAGACAAGAGACGTCTAAAATTGATTACAGCTTGTCGAAACCTTCAGTCACAATCATTCCCTTCGGTAGCCTTATGCATGGAAATTCTAGGTCTTATGACTGCTGCATCGGACGCGATCCCCTTTGCTCGTTTTCACATGCGACCTCTTCAGCTCTGTATGCTGAACCAATGGTGCAGGGATTACACGAAGATATCTCAATTAATATCTTTAAAACCGATTGTTCGACACTCTCTAACGTGGTGGACAAATCACCATCGTTTATTTCAGGGGGCTTCTTTTGTTCTTCCGACCTGGACTGTAATTTCAACAGATGCAAGTCTCACAGGTTGGGGAGCTGTGTGGGGATCTCTGACGGCACAAGGAGTTTGGGAATCTCAGGAGGTGAGATTACCGATCAATATTTTGGAACTCCGTGCAATTTTCAGAGCTCTTCAGTTTTGGCCTCTTCTGAAGAGAGAATCGTTCATTTGTTTTCAGACAGACAATGTCACAACTGTGGCATACATCAATCATCAAGGAGGGACTCACAGTCCTCTGGCTATGAAAGAAGTATCTCGAATTTTGGTTTGGGCGGAATCCAGCTCCTGTCTAATCTCTGCGGTTCATATCCCAGGTGTAGACAATTGGGAAGCGGATTATCTCAGTCGCCAAACGTTGCATCCGGGCGAATGGTCTCTTCACCCAGAGGTATTTCTTCAGATTGTTCAATTGTGGGGGCTCCCAGAGATAGATCTGATGGCCCTCTCATCTAAACAAGAAACTTCCCAGGTATCTGTCCAGATCCCGGGATCCTCAGGCGGAGGCAGTGGATGCATTATCACTTCCTTGGAAGTATCATCCTGCCTATATCTTTCCGCCTCTAGTTCTTCTTCCAAGAGTAATCTCCAAGATTCTGAGGGAATGCTCGTTTGTTCTGCTAATAGCTCCGGCATGGCCTCACAGGTTTTGGTATGCGGATCTTGTCCGGATGGCATCTTGCCAGCCATGGACTCTTCCGTTAAGACCAGACCTTCTGTCACAAGGTCCTTTTTTCCATCCGGATCTGAAATCCTTAAATTTAAAGGTATGGAGATTGAACGCTTGATTCTTGGTCATAGAGGTTTCTCTGACTCCGTGATTAATACTATGTTACAGGCTCGTAAATCTGTATCTCGAGAGATATATTATAGAGTCTGGAAGACTTTTATTTCATGGTGTCTTTCTCATCATTTTTCTTGGCATTCTTTTAGAATACCGAGAATTTTACAATTTCTTCAGGATGGTTTGGATAAGGGTTTGTCCGCAAGTTCTATGAAAGGACAAATCTCTGCTCTTTCTGTTCTTTTTCACAGAAAGATTGCTAGTCTTCCTGATATTCATTGTTTTGTACAAGCTTTGGTTCGTATAAAACCTGTCATTAAGTCAATTTCTCCTCCTTGGAGTTTGAATTTGGTTCTGGGAGCTCTTCAAGCTCCTCCGTTTGAACCTATGCATTCATTGGACATTAAATTACTTTCTTGGAAAGTTTTGTTCCTTTTGGCCATCTCTTCTGCTAGAAGAGTTTCTGAATTATCTGCTCTTTCGTGTGAGTCTCCTTTTCTGATTTTTCATCAGGATAAGGCGGTGTTGCGAACTTCTTTTGAATTTTTACCTAAAGTTGTGAATTCCAACAACATTAGTAGAGAAATTGTGGTTCCTTCATTATGTCCTAATCCTAAGAATTCTAAGGAGAAATCATTGCATTCTTTGGATGTTGTTAGAGCTTTGAAATATTATGTTGAAGCTACGAAATCTTTCCGTAAGACTTCTAGTCTATTTGTTATCTTTTCCGGTTCTAGGAAAGGCCAGAAAGCTTCTGCCATTTCTTTGGCATCTTGGTTGAAATCTTTAATTCATCTTGCCTATGTTGAGTCGGGTAAAACTCCGCCTCAAAGAATTACAGCTCATTCTACTAGGTCAGTATCTACTTCCTGGGCGTTTAGGAATGAAGCTTCGGTTGACCAGATCTGCAAAGCAGCAACTTGGTCTTCTTTGCATACTTTTACTAAATTCTACCATTTTGATGTATTTTCTTCTTCTGAAGCAGTTTTTGGTAGAAAAGTTCTTCAGGCAGCGGTTTCAGTTTGAATCTTCTGCTTATGTTTTTTGTTAAACTTTATTTTGGGTGTGGATTATTTTCAGCAGGAATTGGCTGTCTTTATTTTATCCCTCCCTCTCTAGTGACTCTTGTGTGGAAAGATCCACATCTTGGGTAGTCATTATCCCATACGTCACTAGCTCATGGACTCTTGTTAATTACATGAAAGAAAACATAATTTATGTAAGAACTTACCTGATAAATTCATTTCTTTCATATTAACAAGAGTCCATGAGGCCCACCCTTTTTTGTGGTGGTTATGATTTTTTTGTATAAAGCACAATTATTCCAATTCCTTATTTTATATGCTTCGCACTTTTTCTTATCACCCCACTTCTTGGCTATTCGTTAAACTGATTTGTGGGTGTGGTGAGGGGTGTATTTATAGGCATTTTAAGGTTTGGGAAACTTTGCCCCTCCTGGTAGGAATGTATATCCCATACGTCACTAGCTCATGGACTCTTGTTAATATGAAAGAAATGAATTTATCAGGTAAGTTCTTACATAAATTATGTTTTTTATAAAGTTCTAAATATATGTATTCAAACATTTATTTGCCTTGACTCAGGATGTTCAACATTCCTTATTTTCAGACAGTCAGTTTCATACTTGGGATAAATGCATTTGTTTCAATCATTTTTTCTTACCTTAAAAAATTTGACTTTTTCCCTGTGGGCTGTTAGGCTCGCGGGGGCTGAAAATGCTTCATTTTATTGCGTCATTCTTGGAGCGGACTTTTTTGGCGCAAAATTTTTTTTTCCTGTTTCCGGCGTCCTACGTGTCGCCGGAAGTTGCGTCATTTTTTGACTTTTTTTGCGTCAAAAGTGTCGGCGTTCCGGATGTGGCGTCATTTTTGGCGCCAAAAGCATTTAGGCGCCAAATAATGTGGGCGTCTTTTTTGGCGCTAAAAAATATGGGCGTCATTTTTGTCTCCACATTATTTAAGTCTCATTATTTATTGCTTCTGGTTGCTAGAAGCTTGTTCACTGGCATTTTTTTCCCATTCCTGAAACTGTAATTTAAGGAATTTGATCAATTTTGCTTTATATGTTGTTTTTTCTTTTACATATTGCAAGATGTTCCACGTTGCAACTGAGTCCGAAGATACTTCAGGAAAATCGCTGCCCAGTGCTGGAGCTACCAAGCTAAGTGTATCTGCTATAAACTTTCGGTATCTGTTTCTCCAGCTGTTGTTTGTATTGCATGTCATGACAAACTTATTAATGCAGATAAAATTTCCTTTAGTACTGTTACATTACCTGTTGCTGTTCCGTCAACATCTAATTTTCAGAGTGTTCCTGATAATATAAGAGATTTTATTTTTTAAATCCATTAAGAAGGCTATGTCTGTTATTTCTCCTTCTAGTATACATAAAAGTCTTTTAAAACTTCTCTTTTTTGCAGATGAATTTTTAAATGAACATCATCATTCTGATACTGATAATGGTTCTTCTGGTTCAGAGGTTTCTGTCTCAGAGGTTGATGCTGATAAATCTTTGTATTTGTTCAAGATGGAATTTTACTTAAAGAAGTATTAATTGCATTAGAAATAGAGGATTCTGGTCCTCTTGATACTAAATCTAAACGTTTAAATAAGGTTTTTAAATCTCCTGTAGTTATTCCAGAAGTGTTTTCTCTCCCTGATGCTATTTCTGAAGTAATTTCCAGGGAATGGAATAATTTGGGTAATTCATTTACTCCTTCTAAACGTTTAAGCAATTATATCCTGTGCCATCTGACAGATTAGAGTTTTGGGATAAAATCTCTAAGGTTAATGGGGCTGTCTCTACTCCTGCTAAACGTACTACTATTCCTATCAGATAGTACTTCATTTAAGGATCCTTTAGATAGGAAAATTGAATCCTTTCTAAGAAAAGCTTACTTATGTTCAGGTAATCTTCTTAGACCTGCTATATTTTTAGCGGATGTTGCTGCAGCTTCAACTTTTTGGTTAGAAGCTTTAGCGCAACAAGTAACAGATCATAATTTTATAGCATTATTATTATTCTATAACATGCTAATAATTTTATTTGTGATACCATCTTTTGATATCATTAGAGTTGATGTCAGGTATATGTTTCTAGCTATTTTAGCTAGAAAAGCTTTATGGCTTAAAACTTGGAATGCTGATATGTCTTCTAAGTCAACTTTGCTTTCCTTTTCTTTCCAGGGTAATAAATTATTCGATTTTCAGTTGGATTCTATTATCTCAACTGTTACTGGAGGGAAGGGAATTTTTTTACCAAAGGATAAAAAATCTAAGGTAAATTTAGGTCTAATAATCATTTTCGTTCCTTTCCTCACAATAAGGAACAAAAGCCTGGTCCTTCATCCTCAGGAGCGGTATCAGTTTGGAAACCTTTTCCAGTTTGGAATATATCCAAGCCTTATAGAAACCTATAGCCAGCTCCTAAATACCCATGAAGGTGCGGCCCTCATTCCAGCTCAGCTGGTATGGGGCAGTTTATGTTTTCTTCAAGGAAATTTGGATCAATTCCGTTCACAATCTCTGGTTTCAGAACATTGTTTCAGAAAGGTACAGAATTGGCTTCAAGTTAAGGCCTCCTGCAAAGAGATTTTTTTTCTTTCCCGTGTCCCAGTAAACACAGCAAAGGCTCAGCATTTCTGAAATGTGTTTCAGATCTAGAGTTGGCTGCAGTAATTATGCCAGTTCCAGTTCTGGAACAGGGGCTGGGGTTTTATTCTATCTCTTCATTGTACCAAAGAAGGTCAATTCCTTCAGACCAGTTCCGGATCTATCTATATTGAATCGTTATGTAAGGATACCAACATTCAAGATGGTAACTGTAGGACTATCCTGCCTTTTGTTTAGCAAGGGCATTATATGTCTACAATAGATTTACAGGATGTATATCTGCATATTCCGATTCATCCAGATCACTTTTAGTTTCTGAGATTCTCTTTTTAGACAAGCATTACCAGTTTTGTGGCTCTACCGTTTGGCCTAGCGTCAGCTCCAAGAATTTTTTTCAAAGGTTCTCGGTGCCCTTCTGTCTGTAATCAGAGAACAGGGTTTTGGTATTTCCTTATTTGGACGATATCTTGGTACTTGCTCAGTCTTCACATTTTCGCAGAATCTCATACGAATCGACTTGTGTTGTTTCTTCAAGATCATGGTTGGAGGATCAATTTATCATTCAGTTCATTGTTTCCTCAGACAAGGGTAACCTTTTTAGGTTTCCGGATAGATTCAGTGTCTGACTCTGTCCTTGTCAGATAAGAGAAATTTAACATTGATATCAGCTTGTCAAAACCTTCAGTCACAATCATTCCCTTTGGTAGCCTTATGCATGGAAATTTTAGGTCTTAGGACTGCCGCATCGGATGCAATCTCCTTTGCTCGTTTTCACATGCGACCTCTTCAGCTCTGTATGCTGAACCAGTGGTGCAGGGATTACACAAAGATATCTCAATTAATATCTTTAAACCGATTATACGACACTCTCTGACATGGTGGACAGTTCACCATCGTTTAGTTCAGGGGGCTTCTTTGTTCTTCTGACCTGGACTATAATCTCAACAGATGCAAGTCTTACAGGTTGGGGAGCTGTGTGGGGGTCTCTGACGGCACAAGGGGTTTGGGAATCTCAGGAGGTGAGATTACCGTTCAATATTTTGAACTCCGTGCAATTTTCAGAGCTCTTCAGTCTTGGCCTCTTCTGAAGAGAGAGTTGTTCATTTGTTTTCAGATAGACAATGTCACAGCTGTGGCATACATCAGTCATCAAGGAGGGACTCACAGTCCTCTGGCTATGAAAGAAGTATCTCGAATTTTGGTTTGGGCGGAATCCAGCTCCTGTCTAATCTCTGCGGTTCATATCCCAGGTATAGACAATTGGGAAGCGGATTATCTCAGTCGCCAAACGTTGCATCCGGGCGAATGGTCTCTTCACCCAGAGGTATTTCTTCAGATTGTTCAAATGCGGGAACTCCCAGAAATAGATCTGATGGCTTCTCATCTAAACAAGAAACTTCCCTGGTATCTGTCCAGATCCCGGGATCCTCGGGCGGAAGCAGTGGATACATTATCACTTCCTTGGAAGTATCATCCTGCCTATATCTTTCCGCCTCTAGTTCTTCTTCCAAGAGTATTCTCCAAGATTCTAAAGGAATGCTCGTTTGTCCTGCTGGTAGCTCCAGCATGGCCTCACAGGTTTTGGTATGCGGATCTTGTCCGGATGGCCTCTTGCCAGCTGTGGACTCTTCCGTTAAGACCAGACTTTCTGTCGCAAGGTCCTTTTTTCCATCAGGATCTCAAATCCTTAAATTTTAAGGTATGGAGCTTGAACGCTTGATTCTTGGTCAAAGAAGGTTTCTCTGACTCTGTGATTAATACTATGTGACAGGCTCGTAAATCTGTATCTAGAGAGATATATTATAGAGTTTGGAAGACTTATATTTCTTAGTGTCTTTCTCATCATTTTTTCTTGGCATTCTTTTTGAATACCGAGAATTTTTCAGTTTCTTCAGGATGGTTTAGATAAAGGTTTGTCCGCAAGTTCCTTGAAAGGACAAATCTCTGCTCTTTCTGTTCTTTTTTCACAGAAGGATTGCTAATCTTCCTGATATTTCATTGTTTTGTACAAGCTTTGGTTCGTATAAAACCTGTCATTAAGTCAATTTCTCCTCCTTGGAGTTTGAATTTGGTTCTGGGGGCTTTTCAAGCTCCTCCTTTTGAACCCATGCATTCTTTGGTCGTTATATTACTTTCTTGGAAAGTTTTGTTTCTTTTGGCCATCTCTTCTGCCAGAAGAGTCTCTGAATTATCTGCTCTTTCTTGTGAGTCTCCTTTTCTGATTTTTCATCAGGATAAGGCGGTGCTGCGAACTTCTTTTGAATTTTTTACCTAAGGTTGTGAATTCTAACAGCCTTAGTAGAGAAATTGTGGTTCCTTCATTATGTCCTAATCCTATGAATTCTAAGGAGAAATCATTGCATTCTTTGGATGCTGTTAGAGCTTTGTATTATTATGTTTAAGCTACTAAGTCTTTCCGAAAGACTTCTAGTCTATTTGTCATCTTTTCCGGTTCTAGAAAAGGCCAGAAAGCTTCTGCCATTTCTTTGGCATCTTGGTTGAAATCTTTATTTCATCATGCCTATGTCGAGTCGGGTAAAATTCCGCCTCGAAGGATTACAGTTCATTCTACTAGGTCAGTTTCTACTTCCTGGGCGTTTAGGAATGAAGCTTCGATTGATCAGATTTGCAAAGCAGCAACTTGGTCCTCTTTGCATACTTTTTCAATTCTACCATTTTGATGTGTTTTCTTCTTCTGAAGCAGTTTTTGGTAGAAAAGTACTTCAGGCAGTGGTTTCAGTTTGAATCTTCTGCTTATGTTTTTCATTAAACTTTATTTTGGGTGTGGATTATTTTCAGCAGGAATTGGCTGTCTTTATTTTATCCCTCCCTCTCTAGTGACTCTTGTGTGGAAAGATCCACATCTTGGGTAGTCATTATCCCATACGTCACTTGCTCATGGACTCTTGCTAATTACATGAAAGAAAACATAATTTATGTAAGAACTTACCTGATAAATTAATTTCTTTCATATTAGCAAGAGTCCATGAGGCCCGCCCTTTTTTGTGGTGGTTATGATTTTTTTGTATAAAGCACAATTATTCCAATTCCTTATTTTATATGCTTTCGCACTTTTTTCTTATCACCCCACTTCTTGGCTATTCGTTAAACTGAATTGTGGGTGTGGTGAGGGGTGTATTTATAGGCATTTTAATGTTTGGGAAACTTTGCCCCTCCTGGTAGGAATGTATATCCCATACGTCACTAGCTCATGGACTCTTGCTAATATGAAAGAAATGAATTTATCAGGTAAGTTCTTACATAAATTATGTTTTTTTTGCAAGCAGCTGTTGGCAGAAAATTCCTTCAGGCTGCAGTGTCTGCTAAACAAGAACTGCCAGAAAAAAATTGTCCCACCCTTTCCGTAACATAGACCATTGGCATGGGTATTAATCCCATATGTTATTGAGCATTGTGGGCATAATTTTACAAAAGAAAACAAAATGTATGCTTAACTAATGATAAATTATTTTCTTTTGGAATGATGGTCCACAGGCCCTGCCTGTTTCGTTTCAATGTTTGGGCGACAGTTCTAATGACACCTCTACATACCCTGCTTTGTCTTTCCTACCTATGTTTCATATTCTCTACTTAGCTATATGTTAAACTAAGAGAGAGGTGTAAGGAATTTTAAGCTTTTTTCTGAAAGAAAATAATTTATCAGTTAAGCATACAAAAAAAAAAATTAAAATCGTTTTTATAAATATGTATTCCATTAAATAGCTACTACACTGTACAGGCCTGCATACTTAATAGTTGATCAAAGCTCCTTCTAGAGTGAGTACTGAATTAACAAAGGATTTATAGCGTTTAACATACAATATTGCAATCTTCTATGTCTTCACATCTTGTACATCATTTCTGAACATATGTGCTTTAACTATTTTTTCTAATTTGTTCTAATCTCTATAATTGTTTGAGCACTAAAATGTTTCACAAGGTTAACTACATTTTATAAAATAAAATCTTTTTTTTTTTTTTTAGGTGGAAGCTCCTCCCCTCTCTCCATTCCCTAGTATCAAGCAACAAACTGTCTCTCCCCGACGAGTATCCCAGCAGCACTCCATTTATGTGTCTCCTCATAAGAACTACTCATGTCTGACACCACGCTCTGCTCTTCTGTATAAGTTTAATGGAAGTCCTTCAAAGGTACGTTTTGCAAATTTTACTGGTTTTTTTTTTTTTTTTTTTTCTATGATCTGGGAAATATAAGTAGCTATATAATATGTGAGGTTATTAATGGTACAGTGTACTGTCATTTTCTTCCCTTTGTTTCCAGTTATCCATTTTACCTGCTGGGGTTGTATTAAATCCTTCAGATTTATTTTTGTATTTGTAATAACTGCTTTTGCCCGTGGTATAAATAAAATCTTAATTTTCAATCGTTCTCTGTGAGTATTGAGCTTTGGCATACAGAGAGAAGTTAACTAAGCATTTGTGTGTATAGGAAGTGATACAATAAAGAGATCTGACATCCCTGCTGCAAGCTTAGCCCATATTAATGGGTTGTAGTGTCAAAGTCTGACATCCCTGCTGCAAGCTTAGCCCATATTAATGGATTGTAGTGTCAAAGAACAAAATTAGCTATTTCTAAACAAAAAACCCTAGGGACCAATGGGAACACATTAAAGGGACACTGTAACCAAAATTTTTCTTTTGTGATTCAGATTGAGCATGAAATTTTAAGCAACTTTTTCATTTACTCCTATTATAAAATTTTCTCCATTCTCTTGGTATCTTTATTTGAAATGCAAGAATGTAAGTTTAGATGCCGGCCCATTTTTGGTGAACAACCTGGGTTGTCCTTGCTGATTGGTGGATAAATTCATCCACCAATAAAAAAAAAAGTGCTGTCCAGAGTACTGAACCCAAAAAAGCTCAGATGCCTTCTTTTTCAAATAAAGATAGCAAGAGAATGAAGAAAAATTGATAATAGGAGTAAATTAGAAAGTTGCTTAAAATTGCATGCTCTTTCTGAATTACAAAAGAAAAATTTTGGGTTCAGTGTCCCTTTAAGGGGGACCAATTTTCCAGTACACTGTCTAAAGGTTTATGATTATATTTGCATGTTCTGGTTAAATCTTTTGCTCTAGTATTACATGGATGGTGGTATGTTGAAGATCATATTACTCTCAGGTTACATAATGATACATACACTTTTTTTTTACACTGTTTGCCTACTTATTTTTCTTATGTTTTTTATATTTTTGTATGTAGAGTTTGAAGGACATAAACAGTATGATTAAACAGGAGCAGAGGAGCAAAAAACGAGCTATAACCATCGACAGTGATAGTGAATCACCAGCAAAGCGACTTTGTCAGGAGAATGATGATGTCCTAATGAAACGTCTTCAGGACGTTGTGAGCGAGAGAGCCAATCACTAGCTATTCTAATTACATAAGTTGTATATTACATTTTGTTTTTAAATTCTTAAATGTTCACACCAAATGCTTTTTTTATATATATATATCAATATAAGGCTGTTCACATAGATATGCATCAAGTGAATTAGAACATGATGAAGCAATTTGTGGGTGGACTTAATAACTTCACTCTACTTTTTAATTCTTGTCCAGTTTTATAAAAGGGGGAAATTAAGTAAAGTAATTTTTTTTTATTAAGCATTTTCCTGCTTTTCGATCTATTTTGTTTTTCTAAACATAGAATTTTGAGGATTGATGCAATAATCAGGCAAGTTTAAGTTTTTCTTTAGTTATTACAGGACTACACCATTTTAGGCATCTGGTAAATGCACCAGTTAATTGGTCATGCTAATGGGAAGTGTAAAATGTTCCATTTTGATAGTTATACTGTTTAAATTTTTTATTTATAGTTTTAACAAACAATTTCCCAATTTTTTTAAAAAGTGTAATGTGCTTCAGCCTTTTTCCTTTCAGTTTGAACAACACTTTCTGTAAACAGCATTAATACAGTATTCTTTTAAATTTTTAAAAAAAAATTCTTTTTCAGTCTGCATTTATTGAACTTCTATGTAAAGTTTTAGTATTAACCTTTCTCTGTTTGTTTGCTATTTGGCTTGAGGAAACTAAAGTTGTGTAGCATCTACACATTTATAGATTAATACATTTTCAAGATTGTTGTATATAATGTTTAATGTGTATTTAAATGTTCTGTTTCAGTGTGTTTGTAACAATCAAGATTAACAGCCTGTTATTGCTTGCCAGAGTGGCAAATTTGCTTTATGTGCATCTGTGTATATATGTACAATAAAATATATATATTATGTCATTTTGTTTATTCTTTGTTGCATTAAAAATTACAATTACAAACATTTTACAATGTATTAACATTCAAAAATTACATTTTGTGTTTTCAATCAGAGTTGTTATTTTAGTTAGTTGGTAACAAACAGAATTATTATTTGTCAAAAGGATTGCTTTATATTAAAGAGACCCTAAAGTCAAAATAAACTTTCATGATTTAGACAGAGCATGCCGTTTTAATTGACTTTCCAAATAAATTCCATTATCAAATTTTGCACAGTCATTGCGCACTTTCTGTGTCGTTAGCTTCTACTGAGCATGTACGCAAGCTTACAGGGTATACGTGTTTCTGCTTATTTGAAATTTTACAGTGTTATTGCAATCTCTTTTTATTATGCAATTAGTAATTATGCAGTTCTACTGTGTTAAGTGGTCCTTGATTTTTAGTAGTCTGAACGTTCTTGAATTTCTGTACAGCCGATTTAAACGAATCCAGCACTAGGGTATTTATTATCCAGGTGTGCAAATTATCAGGGACCAGCACCCCAGTCCCAAAACAGAGAATTCCAGGTAAAGGTTTGCAGCACCAACAAAATTGAAAACAAACAAGTGTTTGTTTTTTTGAGCCAACATCAAAAGACTTCTTCATAGCTGTGGGACGATTCATGCTGTTGATCAGCACCAATGTATGTGCAGCTCTTTTTTCTGGGACAGCCTTAACTCAGGAATCGCAGCCTCCTTTTTTCTCTTGTTAAGTGTATCCAGTCCACGGATCATCCATTACTTGTGGGATATTCTCCTTCCCAACAGGAAGTTGCAAGAGGATCACCCACAGCAGAGCTGCTATATAGCTCCTCCCCTCACTGCCATATCCAGTCATTCTCTTGCAACTCTCAACAAAGATGGACGTAGTAAGAGGAGAGTGGTGTATTATAGTTAGTTTTTTAACTTCAATCAAAAGTTTATTTTTAAATGGTACCGGAGTGTACTGTTTCATCTCAGGCAGCATTAGAAGAAGAATCTGCCTGTGATTTCTATGATCTTAGCAGAAGTAACTAAGATCCACTGCCGTTCTCACATATTCTGAGGAGTGAGGTAACTTCAGAGGGGGAATGGCGTGCAGGTTTTCCTGCAATAAGGTATGTGCAGTTAACATATTTCTAGGGATGGAATTTGCTAGAAAAATGCTGCTGATACCGGATTAATGTAAGTTAAGCCTTAAATGCAGTGATAGCGACTGGTATCAGGCTTATTAACAGAGATACATACTCTTATAAAAGTGTAATGTAAAACGTTTGCTGGCATGTTAATCGTTTTTATATATGTTTGGTGACAAAACTTATTGGGGCCTAGTTTTTTTCCACATGGCTGGCTTGATTTTTGCCTAGTAACAGGCTTTCCACTGTTGCAATATGAGTGGGAAGGGCCTATTTTAGTGCTTTTCTGTGCAGATAAAAATACTGACAGAGACATTCAGCTTCCCTCTGCATGATACAGGACATCTCTGAAGGGCTCAAAAGGCTTCAAAGTCGTGTTTGAGGAGGGTAACAATCACAGTAGACTGTTAGTTGTTGTGACTGTGTTTAAAAAACGTTTTTGTCTTTTATTATTCTGTTTTTGTTATTAAGTGGTTAATCATCCATTTGCAAGTGGGTGCAATGCTCTGCTGACTTGTTACATACACTGTAAAAATGTTGTTAGTGTAACTGCCTTTTTTCACTGTTATTTCAAATTTTGTCAAAATTTGTTTCTCTTAAAGGCACAGTAACGTTTTTTATATTGCTTGTTAACTTGCTTTAAAGTGTTTTCCAAGCTTGCTAGTCTCATTGCTAGTCTGTACAAACATGTCTGAAACAGAGGATACTTGTTCATTATGTTTAAAAGCCATGGTGGAGCCCCATAGGAGAATGTGTACTAAATGTATTGATTTCACCTTAAACAGTAAAGATCAGTCTTTATCTATAAAAGAATTGTCACCAGAGGGGTCTGTCGAGGGGGAAGTTATGCCGTCTTACTCTCCCCACGTGTCGGACCCTTCGCCTCCCGCTCAAGGGACGCACGCTAATATGGCGCCAAGTACATCAGGGACGCCCATAGCGATTACTTTGCAGGACATGGCTGCAATCATGAATAATACCCTGTCAGAGGTATTATCCAGATTGCCTGAATTGAGAGGCAAGCGCGATAGTTCTGGGATTAGACGAGATACAGAGCGCGTAGATGCTGTAAGAGCCATGTCTGATACTGCGTCACAATATACAGAACCTGAGGACGGAGAGCTTCAGTCTGTGGGTGACGTCTCTGAATCGGGGAGACCTGATTCAGAGATTTCTAATTTTAAATTTAAGCTTGAGAACCTCCGTGTATTGCTTGGGGAGGTATTAGCTGCTCTGAATGACTGTGACACAATTGCAGTGCCAGAGAAATTGTGTAGGCTGGATAAATACTATGCAGTGCCGGTGAGTACTGATGTTTTTCCAATACCTAAAAGGCTTACAGAAATTATTAGTAAGGAGTGGGATAGGCCCGGTGTGCCCTTTTCCCCACCTCCTATATTTAGAAAAATGTTTCCAATAGATGCCACTACACGGGACTTATGGCAGACTGTCTGTCCCTAAGGTGGAGGGAGCAGTTTCTACTTTAGCAAAGCGTACCACTATCCCGGTTGAGGACAGTTGTGCTTTTTCAGATCCAATGGATAAAAAAATTAGAGGGTTACCTTAAGAAAATGTTTATTCAACAAGGTTTTATTTTACAGCCCCTTGCATGCATTGCGCCTGTCACTGCTGCGGCGGCATTCTGGTTGAGGCCCTGGAAGAGGCCATCCATACAGCTCCATTGACTGAAATTGTTGACAAGCTTAGAACTCTTAAGCTAGCTAACTCATTTGTTTCTGATGCCATTTGACTAAACTAACGGCTAAGAATTCCGGATTCGCCATCCAGGCGCGTAGGGCGCTATGGCTCAAATCCTGGTCAGCTGATGTGACTTCAAAGTCTAAATTACTCAACATTCCTTTCAAGGGGCAGACCTTATTCGGGCCTGGTTTGAAAGAAATTATTGCTGACATTACTGGAGGTAAGGGTCATACCCTTCCTCAGGACAGGGCCAAATCAAAGGCCAAACAGTCTAATTTTCGTGCCTTTCGAAATTTCAAGGCAGGTGCAGCGTCAACTTCCTCTGCTTCAAAACAAGAGGGAACTTTTGCTCAATCCAAGCAAACCTAACCAGTCCTGGAACAAGGGCAAGCAGGCCAGTAAGCCTGCTGCTGCCTCTAAGACAGCATGAAGGAGCATGAAGGAGCGGCCCCCTATCCGACAACGGATCTAGTAGGAGGCAGACTCTCTCTCTTCGCCCAGGCGTGGGCAAGAGATGTTCAGGATCCCTGGGTGTTGGAGATCATATCTCAGGGATATCTTCTGGACTTCAAAGCTTCTCCTCCACAAGGGAGATTTCACCTTTCAAGATTATCTGCAAACCAGATAAAGAAAGAGGCATTCCTAAGCTGCGTACAAGATCTCCTTGTAATGGGAGTGATCCATCCAGTTCCGCGGACGGAATAAGGACAGGGGTTTTATTCAAATCTGTTTGTGGTTCCCAAAAAAGAGGGAACCTTCAGACCAATTTTGGATTTAAAGATCCTAAACAAATTCCTCAGAGTTCCGTCATTTAAGATGGAAACTATTCGAACCATTTTACCCATGATCCAAGAGGGTCAGTACATAACCACAGTGGACTTAAAGGATGCCTACCTTCACATTCCGATTCACAAGAATCATCATCAGTTCCTGAGGTTTGCCTTTCTAGACAGGCATTACCAATTTGTAGCTCTTCCATTCGGGTTGGCTACAGCCCCAAGAATTTTTACAAAGGTTCTAGGGTCTGTTTTGGCAGTTCTCAGACCGCGAGGCATAGCGGTGGCTCCTTACCTGGACGATATCCTGATACAGGCGTCAAGCTTTCAAATTGCCAAATCTCATACAGAGATAGTTCTGGCATTCCTGAGGTCGCATGGGTGGAAAATGAACGAAGAAAAGAGTTCTCTATCTCCTCTCACGAGGGTTTCCTTCCTAGGGACTCTTAATAGATTCTGTAGAAATGAAAATATACCTGACGGAGTCCAGGTTATCAAAACTTCTAAATGCTTGCCGTGTTCTTCACTCCATTCCGCGCCCCACGGTGGCTCAGTGGATGGAAGTAATCGGCTTAATGGTAGCGGCGATGGACATCTGCATCTCAGACCGCTGCAATTATGCATGCTCAGTCAGTGGAATGGGGATTACACAGATTTGTCCCCCTCTACTAAATCTGGATCAGGAAACCAGAGATTCTCTTCTCTGGTGGTTATCTCGGGCCCATCTGTCCAAGGGTATGACCTTTCGCAGACCAGATTGGACAATTGTAACAACAGATGCCAGCCTTCTAGGTTGGGGTGCAGTCTGGAACCCCCTGAAGGCTCAGGGTAAATGGACTCAGGAGGAGAAACTCCTCCCAATAAATATTCTGGAGTTAAGAGCAATATTCAATGCTCTTCTAGCTTGGCCTCAGCTAGCAACACTGAGGTTCATCAGATTTCAATCGGACAACATCACGACTGTGGCTTACATCAACCATCAAGGGGGAAACAGGAGTTCCCTAGCGATGTCAGAAGTCTCCAAGATAATTCGCTGGGCAGAGACTCACTCTTGCCACCTGTCAGCGATCCATATCCCAGGTGTAGAGAACTGGGAGGCGGATTTTCTAAGTCATCAGACTTTTCATCCGGGGGAATGGGAACTCCATCCGGAGGTGTTTGCTCAATTGGTTCTCCGTTGGGGCAAACCAAAATTGGATCTCATGGCGTCTCGCCAGAACGCCAAGCTTCCTTGTTACGGATCCAGGTCCAGGGACCCAGAAGCGGCACTGATAGATGCTCTAGCAGCGCCTTGGTCCTTCAACCTGGCTTATGTGTTTCCACCGTTTCCTCTGCTCCCTCGTCTGATTGCCAAAATCAAACAGGAAAGAGCATCGGTGATATTGATAGCGCCTGCGTGGCCACGCAGGACCTGGTATGCAGATCTAGTGGACATGTCATCCTTTCCACCATGGACTCTGCCTCTGAGACAAGACCTTCTAATACAAAGTCCTTTCAATCATCCAAATCTACTTTCTCTGAGACTGACTGCATGGAGATTGAACGCTTGATCCTATCAAAGCGTGGCTTCTCCGAGTCAGTAATTGATACCTTAATACAGGCACGAAAGCCTGTCACCAGGAAAATTTACCACAAGATATGGCGTAAATATCTTCATTGGTGTGAATCCAAAAATTACTCATGCAGTAGGGTTAGGATTCCTAGGATATTGTCCTTCCTCCAAGTGGGTTTGGACAAAGGATTATCAGCTAGTTCTTTAAAGGGACAGATTTCTGCTCTGTCTATTCTTTTACACAAGCGTCTGGCAGAAGTTCCAGACGTTCAGGCATTTTGTCAGGCTTTAGTTAGAATTAAGCCTGTGTTTAAACCTGTTGCTCCTCCATGGAGATTAAACTTGGTTCTTAAAGTTCTTCAAGGGGTTCCGTTTGAACCCCTTCATTCTATTGATATCAAACTTCTTTCATGGAAAGTTCTTTTTCTGATGGCTATTTCCTCGGCTCGAAGAGTCTCGGAGTTATCTGCCTTACATTGTGATTCTCCTTATCTGATCTTTCATTCAGATAAAGTTGTTCTGCGTACAAAACCTGGGTTTTTACCTAAGGTGGTTTCTAACAAGAATATCAATCAAGAGATTGTTGTTCCATCATTATGTCCTAATCCTTCTTCAAAGAAGGAACGTCTTTTGCATAATCTAGACGTAGTCCGTGACTTGAAGTTTTACTTACAGGCTACTAAAGATTTTCGCCAAATATCTAACCTGTTTGTTGTTTACTCTGGACAGAGGAGAGGTCAGAAGGCCTCGGCAACCTCTCTTTCTTTTTGGCTTCGGAGCATAATACGCTTAGCCTATGAGACTGCTGGACAGCAGCCTCCTGAAAGGATTACAGCTCATTCTACTAGAGCTGTGGCTTCCACCTGGGCCTTTAAAAATGAGGCCTCTGTTGAACAGATTTGCAAGGCTGCAACTTGGTCTTCCCTTCATACTTTATCCAAATTTTATAAATTTGATACTTTTGCTTCTTCGGAGGCTGTTTTTGGGAGAAAGGTTCTACAGGCAGTGGTTCCTTCCGTTTAAGTTCCTGCCTTGTCCCTCCCATCATCCGTGTACTTTAGCTTTGGTATTGGTATCCCACAAGTAATGGATGATCCGTGGACTGGATACACTTAACAAGAGAAAACATAATTTATGCTTACCTGATAAATTTATTTCTCTTGTAGTGTATCCAGTCCACGGCCCGTCCTGTCCTTTTCAGGCAGGTCTAAATTTTAATTAAACTACAGTCACCACTGCACCCTATGGTATCTCCTTTCTCGTCTTGTTTCGGTCGAATGACTGGATATGGCAGTGAGGGGAGGAGCTATATAGCAGCTCTGCTGTGGGTGATCCTCTTGCAACTTCCTGTTGGGAAGGAGAATATCCCACAAGTAATGGATGATCCGTGGACTGGATACACTACAAGAGAAATAAATTTATCAGGTAAGCATAAATTATGTTTTTCTGTGGACCCCTAATTTTAGCCAGGGCCTCCCTACAGGTGTTAAGGAGGATGTGGTGGGGGTGGATAGATTGGGACGCTCAGGACACATTTATGGGATATGTGGGAGCGCATATGGACTGACGCTGGGGCTAATCATGTCTGACCCTAAAAGCGGAGCATGCCTCCGGTGTTTATGGGGATCCGGTGTGTGTATTACTTTCACTTTGCGAGGATCTCATGGTTTTAGTATGCATAGACATCGCCTTTTCTGTGGCCAGAGAAACCAGCGTGGGTGAGAGAGTCGAGACCGCATGGCTTTTACACTGCGATCGCAGCGACATACGGCTCACGGTTCTTGAGGGGAGACACAATCACTATGACGCTAGGAGTTAGTGACGCCCACGAAGGGCGGAGTTTTTCTCCCGCTCTCTGGATGCCGCGCAGCTACATTCTGTAATACGCAGCGTGGGTAAGAGAGTGATCGGAGCTTCACTGTCTGCCGGGTCCGCATGGTTTTATGTTATAGGAGCAAGCGGTCTTAGTGTATATTTGAAAGCGGAGACAACTTCGAGGGGGCAGGTAGGCGTCTAAGCAGAGCTGTTGAGGCGGCAGAGGCATAGTTTAATTATCCGGTTTTAAAAGTAATATTACTTGCTCTTGCATTTTATTTTCCTCTGATGTCTTCGGTTTAATTTGATTTGTGTGTAGCGTCTGTCACTTTGATGGTTAATTTTTAAAGGTACAGCTGCACACTTTATTCAGAGGTCTTTAACACATTAGTTGCAAGCCAAGACCAAGTCTGTTTTTATTTATGCTAACATGGATATAAATGTTACATGTTCACTATGTTAGAATGCAAATGTGGAACCTCCCGTTACCTTTTGCCCCTCGTGTCCTGAGAGGGCTTTACAGTTCAGGGAGCAAATGTTTCTTCTACAAGATACGATGAGTCCACGGATTTCATCCTTACTTGTGGGATATTATCCTCCTGCTAACAGGAAGTGGCAAATAGCACCACAGCAGAGCTGTATATATAGCTCCTCCCTTCCCCTCCACCTCCAGTCATTCTCTTTGCCTGTTTTATACTAGGAAAACATGGTAAAGTGAGGTGTTAGTTTTAGTTTCTTCAATAAGTTTTTTATTTTAAATGGTACCGGTGAGTACTATTTCTCAACATAGGTGTGTCCGGTCCACGGCGTCATCCTTACTTGTGGGATATTCTCTTCCCCCAACAGGAAATGGCAAAGAGCCCAGCAAAGCTGGTCACATGATCCCTCCTAGGCTCCGCCTACCCCAGTCATTCTCTTTGCCGTTGTACAGGCAACATCTCCACGGAGATGGCTTAGAGTTTTTTTAGTGTTTAACTGTAGTTTTTATTATTCAATCAAGAGTTTGTTATTTTAAAATAGTGCTGGTATGTACTATTTACTCAGAAACAGAAAAGAGATGAAGATTTCTGTTTGTATGAGGAAAATGATTTTAGCACCGTAACTAAAAATCCATGGCTGTTCCACACAGGACTGTTGAGAGCAATTAACTTCAGTTGGGGAACAGTGTGCAGTCTCTTGCTGCTTGAGGTATGACACATTCTAACAAGACGATGTAATGCTGGAAGCTGTCATTTTTCCCTATGGGATCCGGTAAGCCATGTTTATTACGATGGTAAATAAGGGCTTCATAAGGGCCTTATTAAGATTGTAGACTTTTCTGGGCTAAATCGATTCATTTTTAAAACATATTTAGCCTTGAGGAATCATTTTATCTGGGTATATTGATATTATAATATCGGCAGGCACTGTATTAGACACCTTATTTCTCTGGGGCTTTCCCAAAGCATAAGCAGAGCCCTCATTTTCGCGCCGGTTGTGGCGCACTTGTTTTTGAGAGGCATGGCATGCAGTCGCATGTGAGAGGAGCTCTGATACTTAGAAAAGGCTTTCTGAAGGCGTCATTTGGTATCGTATTCCCCTTTGGGTTTGGTTGGGTCTCAGCAAAGCAGATACCAGGGACTGTAAAGGGGTTAAAGTGTTAAACGGCTCCGGTTCCGTTATTTTAAGGGTTAAAGCTTCCAAATTTGGTGTGCAATACTTTTAAGGCTTTAAGACACTGTGGTGAAAATTTGGTGAATTTTGTACAATTCCTTCATGTTTTTTCGCAATTGCAGTAATAAAGTGTGTTCAGTTTAAAATTTAAAGTGACAGTAACGGTTTTATTTTTAAAACGTTTTTTGTACTTTATTATCAAGTTTATGCCTGTTTAACATGTCTGAACTACAGATAGACTGTGTTCTGAATGTGGGGAAGCCAGAATTCCTGCTCATTTAAATAAATGTGATTTATGTGATAATGACAATGATGCCCAAGATGATTCCTCTAGTGAGGGGAGTAAGCATGGTTACTGCATCATTCCCTCCTTCGTCTACACGAGTCTTGCCCACTCAGGAGGCCCCTAGTACATCTAGCGCGCCAATACTCCTTACTATGCAACAATTAACGGCTGTAATGGATATTCTGTCAAAAACATTTTAGCCAAAATGAACCCTTGTCAGCGTAAGCGTGGCTGCTCTGTTTTAGTTACTGAAGAGCATGACGACGCTGATATTAATATCTCTGAAGGGCCCCTAACCCAATCTGAGGGGGCCAGGGAGGTTTTGTCTGAGGGAGAAGAAATTACTGATTCAGGGAACATTTCTCAACAGGCTGAACCTGATGTAATTGCATTTAAATTTAAGTTGGAACATCTCCGCATTCTGCTCAAGGAGGTATTATCCACTCTGGATGATTGTGAAAAGTTGGTCATCCCAGGAGAAACTATGTAAAATGGACAAGTTCCTAGAGGTGCCGGAGCTCCCAGAAGCTTTTCCTATACCCAAGCGGGGTGGCGGACATTGTTAATAAAGAATGGGAAAGGCCCGGTATTCCTTTCGTCCCTCCCCCCATATTTAAAAAATTGTTTCCTATGGTCGACCCCAGAAAGGACTTATGGCAGACAGTCCCCAAGGTCGAGGGAGCGGTTTCTACTTTAAACAAACGCACCACTATACCCATAGAGGATAGTTGTGCTTTCAAAGATCCTATGGATAAAAAATTAGAAGGTTTGCTTAAAAAGATGTTTGTTCAGCAGGGTTACCTTCTACAACCAATTTCATGCATTGTCCCTGTCACTACAGCCGCATGTTTCTGGTTTGATGAGCTGATAAGGCGCTCGATAGTGATTCTCCTCCTTATGAGGAGATTATGGACAGAATCAATGCTCTCAAATTGGCTAATTCTTTCACCCTAGACGCCACTTTGCAATTGGCTAGGTTAGCGGCTAAGAATTCGGGGTTTGCTATTGTGGCGCGCAGAGCGCTTTGGTTGAAATCTTGGTCGGCTGATGCGTCTTCAAGAACAAGCTACTAAACATTCCTTTCAAGGGGAAAACGCTGTTTGGCCCTGACTTGAAAGAGATTATCTCGGATATCACTGGGGGTAAGGGCCCACGCCCTTCCTCAGAGATCGGCCTTTCAAGGCGAAAAATAGACCTATTTTCGTCCCTTTCGTAAAAACGGACCAGCCCAAAGTGCTACGTCCTCTAAGCAAGAGGGTAATACTTCTCAAGCCAAGCCAGCTTGGAGACCAATGCAAGGCTGGAACAAGGGGAAAGCAGGCCAAGAAGCCTGCCACTGCTACCAAGGACAGCATGAAATATTGGCCCCCGATCCGGGGACCGGATCTGGTGGGGGGCAGACTCTCTCTCTTCGCTCAGGCTTGGGCAAGAGATGTTCTGGATCCTTGGGCGCTAGAAATAGTCTCCCAGGTTATCTCCTGGAATTCAAGGGACTTCCCCCAAGGGGGAGGTTCCACAGGTCTCAGTTGTCTTCAGACCACATAAAAGACAGGCGTTCTTACATTGTGTAGAAGACCTGTTAAAAATGGGGGAGTGATTCATCCTGTTCCAATAAGAGAACAAGGGATGGGGTTCTACTCCAATCTGTTCATAGTTCCCAAAAAAGAGGGAACGTTCAGACCAATCTTAGATCTCAAGATCTTAAACAAGTTTCTCAAGGTTCCATCTTTCAAGATGGAAACCATTCGAACTATTCTTCCTTCCATCCAGGAGGGTCAATTCATGACCACGGTGGATTTAAAGGATGCGTATCTACATATTCCTATCCACAAGGAACATCATCGGTTCCTAAGGTTTGCATTCCTGGACAAACATTACCAGTTCGTGGCGCTTCCTTTCGATTAGCCACTGCTCCCAGGATTTTCACAAAGGTACTAGGGTCCCTTCTAGCGGTGCTAAGACCAAGGGGCATTGCAAGTAGTACCTTACCTGGACGACATTCTGATTCAAGCGTCGTCCCTTCCTCAAGCAAAAGGCTCACACGGACATTGTCCTGGCCTTTCTCAGATCCTCACGGCTGGAAAGTGAACGTGGAAAAGAGTTCTCTTATCCCCGTCAACAAGGGTTCCCTTCTTGGGAACAATTATAGACTCCTTAGAAATGAGGATCTTTCTAACAGAGGCCAGAAAAACAAAACTTCTAGACTCTTGTCGGATACTTCATTCCGTTCCTCTTCCTTCCATAGCTCAGTGCATGGGAAGTGATCGGGTTGATGGTAGCGGCGATGGACATAGTTCCTTTTGCGCGCATTCATCTAAGACCATTACAACTGTGCATGCTCAGTCAGTGGAATGGGGACTATACAGACTTGTCTCCGAAGATACAAGTAAATCAGAGGACCAGAGACTCACTCCGTTGGTGGCTGTCCCTGGACAATCTGTCTCAAGGGATGACGTTCCGCAGACCAGAGTGGGTCATTGTCACGACCGACGCCAGTCTGATGGGCTGGGGCGCGGTCTGGGGATCCCTGAAAGCTCAGGGTCTTTGGTCTCGGGAAGAATCTCTTCTGCCGATAAATATTCTGGAACTGAGAGCGATATTCAATGCTCTCAAGGCCATGGCCTCGGCTAGCGAGGACCAAGTTCATACGGTTTCAATCAGACAACATGACACTGTTGCGTACATCAACCATCAGGGGGGGGGAACAAGGAGTTCCCTAGCGATGGAAGAAGTGACCAAAATCATTCTATGGGCGGAGTCCTCACTCCTGCCACCTGTCTGCTATCCACATCCCAGGAGTGGAAAATTGGGAAGCGGATTTTCTGAGTCGTCAGACATTGCATCCGGGGGGAGTGGTGAACTCCATCCGGAAATCTTTTGCCCAAGTCACTCACCTGTGGGGCATTCCAGACATGGATCTGATGGCCTCTCGTCAGAACTTCAAAGCTCCTTGCTACGGGGCCAGATCCAGGGATCCCAAGGCGGCTCTAGTGGATGCACTAGTAGCACCTTGGACCTTCAAACATAGCTTATGTGTTCCCGCCATTTCCTCTCATCCCCAGGCTGGTAGCCAGGATCAATCAGGAGAGGGCGTCGGTGATCTTGATAGCTCCTGCGTGGCCACGCAGGACTTGGTATGCTGATCTGGTGAATATGTCATCGGCTCCACCTTGGAAGCTACCTTTGAGACGAGACCTTCTTGTTCAGGGTCCGTTCGAACATCCGAATCTGGTTTCACTCCAGCTGACTGCTTGGAGATTGAACGCTTGATTTTATCGAAGCGAGGATTCTCAGATTCTGTTATCGATACTCTTGTTCAGGCCAGAAAGCCTGTAACTAGAAAGATTTACCACAAAATTTGGAAAAAATATATCTGTTGGTGTGAATCTAAAGGATTCCCTTGGGACAAGGTTAAGATTCCTAGGATTCTATCCTTCCTTCAAGAAGGATTGGAAAAAGGATTATCTGCAAGTTCCCTGAAGGGACAGATTTCTGCCTTGTCGGTATTACTTCACAAAAAGCTGGCAGCTGTGCCAGATGTTCAAGCCTTTGTTCAGGCTCTGGTTAGAATCAAGCCTGTTTACAAACCTTTGACTCCTCCTTGGAGTCTCAATTTAGTTCTTTCAGTTCTTCAGGGGGTTCCGTTTGAACCCTTACATTCCGTTGATATTAAGTTATTATCTTGGAAAGTTTTGTTTTTAGTTGCGATTTCTTCTGCTAGAAGAGTCTCAGAATTATCTGCTCTGCAGTGTTCTCCTCCTTATCTGGTGTTCCATGCAGATAAGGTGGTTTTACGTACTAAACTGGTTTTCTTCAGAAAGTTGTTTCTAACAAAAACATTAAACCAGGAGATTATCGTACCTTCTCTGTGTCCGAAACCAGTTTCAAAGAAGGAACGTTTGTTGCACAATTTGGATGTTGTTCGCGCTCTAAAATTCTATTTAGATGCTACAAAGGATTTTAGACAAACATCTTCCTTGTTTGTTGTTTATTCAGGTAAAAGGAGAGGTCAAAAAGCAACTTCTACCTCTCTCTCTTTTTTGGATTAAAAGCATCATCAGATGGGCTTACGAGACTGCCGGACGGCAGCCTCCCGAAAGAATCACAGCTCATTCCACTAGGGCTGTGGCTTCCACATGGGCCTTCAAGAACGAGGCTTCTGTTGATCAGATATGTAGGGCAGCGACTTGGTCTTCACTGCACACTTTTACCAAATTTTACAAGTTTGATACTTTTGCTTCTTCTGAGGCTATTTTTGGGAGAAAGGTTTTGCAAGCCGTGGTGCCTTACCATTTAGGTGACCTGATTAGCTCCCTCCCTTCATCCGTGTCCTAAAGCTTTGGTATTGGTTCCCACAAGTAAGGATGACGCCGTGGACCGGACACACCTATGTTGGAGAAAACAGAATTTATGTTTACCTGATAAATTTCTTTCTCCAACGGTGTGTCCGGTCCACGGCCCGCCCCTGGTTTTTTAATCAGGTCCTGATAATTTATTTTCTTTAACTACAGTCACCACGGTACCATATGGTTTCTCCTATGCAAATATTCCTCCTTAACGTCGGTCGAATGACTGGGGTAGGCGGGAGCCTAGGAGGGATCATGTGACCAGCTTTGCTGGGCTCTTTGCCATTTCCTGTTTGGGGAAGAGAATATCCCACAAGTAAGGATGACGCCGTGGACCGGACACACCGTTGGAGAAAGAAATTTATCAGGTAAACATAAATTCTGTTTTTCCTCAGTGGGATATGGAAGAAGATTTCTGCCCTGAGGTTGATGATCTTAGCAGTTGTAACTAAGATCCACGCTGGTTCCCACAAGACTTCTGAAGGTAACCATGGGACATCTTCAGTGTGGAGACCGGTTTCATGCTACAAGCAGCATTAAGGTATGTGCATCCTTTTTATTCTGAAGAGACTTGGTAAATCAGAAATGGCTGACATTTATTTTCCTGTATGGGAATGGGGTAAGAAGTAATCCTATTTACAAAGAGGGGTATTACTGGATGCCCTAGATTTTATTTCTAAATGGTTGACTTTATTATGGGCATTTTGTGACATGGGAGAGACAAAGAAAAACGATAAATTACATTTTTATTTTTGGCATTGAAATCATATTTAATGGTGTGTTTAAGGGGTTATACTGAGTTGTGCATAACTTAGTTGTAAAATCGCTTTTCCATGCGGTTGTGTTTTGGCCTACTCCGGCATTGACCTTAAGGGGCGGAGCTTATTTTCGCGCACTGATGCGCACTTCCTTCAGGCTAGGCAGCAGCAAACTAACTTCGGTGGCTCCTGGCTGTACAAGCTGGTCTGGAGTATTGGAAAGTTGTTTCGAAGTATCTGGGGGCAGGTAGGCGCCACAGAGGAGCTTTGGCGAGGTGCAGAGGGTATTTTTGACTGTTAAATAACATATTGTTGATATAAGTACTTTGTACTTTAAGAGCCTTATTTCTGCCCTTCTGGGTGCAGTAATTTCTCTTGTAAGGTGTATCCAGTCCACAGATTCATCCTTTACTTGTGGGATATTCTCCTTCCTAACAGGAAGTGGCAAAGAGAGCACACAGCCAGAGCTGTCCATATAGCTCCCCTCTAGCTCCACCCCCCAGTCATTCTCTTTGCCGGCTCTAAGCAATAGGGTCCCTTTCGGAAGGGTAAAGTGAATGTGGTGTTAGATTTGTAGTTTTTGTTCTACAAGCAAAAGTTTATTTTTAAATGGTACCGGTGTGTACTATTTACTTTCTAACAGAAAAGAGATGAAGATTTCTGCAGGGAGGAAGATGATTTTAGCATGTTGTAACTAAAATCCACTGCTGTTCCCACAAAGGACTGAGGAGTACAAGAAAACTTCAGTTGGGGGGAACGGTTTGCAGGTTAGGCTGCAATAAGGTATGTTCAGTCATTTATTTCTAGACAAGACTGTGATAATGCTAGAAAAGGACTGATAAGATCCCCATGAGGGAAGGGTAAGCTTTATTCAGAGACTAAGTATGGAATTGCATGCTTACATAACAGGGCTAACTTATGCTGGTTGACACTATTTCTCTTCTAAGGTGTATCCAGTCCACGGATCATCCATTACTTGTGGGATATTCTCATTCCCAACAGGAAGTTGCAAGAGGACACCCACAGCAGAGCTGTCCATATAGCTCCTCCCCTAACTGCCATATCCAGTCATTCTCTTGCAACTCTCAACAAACATGGAGGAGAGTAAGAGAGAAGTGGTAGAAATGTAGCTGTTATTTTTCTTCAATCAAAAGTTTATTATTTTTAAAATGGTACCGGAGTTGTACTATTTTGTTCTAGGCAGAAAAATAGAAGAATCTGCCTGTGATTTCTATGATCTTAGCAGATTGTAAACTAAGATCCATTGCTGTTCTCACACATGACTGAAGAGAGAGATAACTTCAGCGGGGGAATGCATGCAGGTTATCCTGCTATGAGTGATGTGCAGTTCAGATTTTTCTAGAAGATGTGAATGCTAGAAAAATGCTGCTGATGCCAAATTTATGTAAGGTAAGCCTGAATACAGTGATCATGCTTACTTTCTGAGGTAATACTCTTTTATATTTACAATATAAAACGTTTGCTGGCATGTTTAAACGTTTTTATATATACTTTGGTGATAAAACTTTATTGGGGCCTAGTTTTTTCCACATGGCTCGCTTAAATTTGCCTAGAAACAGTTTCCTGAGACTTTCCACTGTGTTACTATGAGTAGGAGGGGCCTAATTTAGCGCTTTTTTGCGCAGTAACTTTTGCAGACTGAGACATCCAGCTTCCTCCAGGAGTCCCCTGAATGCTATAGGACATCTCTAAAGGGCTCTTAGGCTTTCCAAAATCGTTTGTTGGGGAAGGTAGGCCCACAGCAAGGCTGTGGCAGTTTGGTGTGACTGTTAAAAAAGTCTATCGTTTTTTTGATCCGTTTTTTTAATTTAGGGGTTAATCATCCATTTGCAAGTGGGTGCAATGCTCTGTTAGCTTATTATACACACTGTAAAAATTTCGTTTGATTTACTGCCTTTTTTCACTGTTTTTCAAATTCTGACAAAATGTGTTTCTCTTAAAGGCACAGTACCGTTTCTTATATTTGCTTGTTAACTTGATTTAAAGTGTTTTCCTTGCTAGTCTCATTGCTAGTCTGTACAAACATGTCTGACATAGAGGAAACTCCTTGTTCATTATGTTTAAAAGCCATTGTGGAACCCCCTCTTAGAATGTGTACCAAATGTACTGATTTCACTTCAAGCAATAAAGATCATATTCTGTCTTTAAAAAATTTTATCACCAGAGGAATCTGACGAGGGGGAAGTTATGCCGACTAACTCTCCCCACGTGTCAGATCCTTTGACTCCCGCTCAAGGGACTCCCGCTCAAATGGCGCCAAGTACATCTAGGGCGCCCATTAGCGTTTACTTTACAAGACATGGCGGCAGTCATGGATAATACACTGTCAGCGGTATTAGCCAGACTACCTGAATTTAGAGGAAAGCGAGATAGCTCTGGAGTTAGACGAAATACAGAGCATACTGACGCTTTTAGAGCTATGTCTGATACTGCCTCACAATATGCAGAAGCTGAAGAAGGAGAGCTTCTTTCTGTGGGTGATGTTTCTGACTCAGGGAAGATGATGCAACCTGATTCTGATATCTCTACATTTAAATGTATGCTTGAACACCTCCGCGTGTTACTCAGGGAGGTTTTTAGCTGCTCTGAATGACTGTGATACAATTGCAGTGCCAGAGAAATTGTGTAGACTGGATAAATACTATGCAGTGTCGGTGTTGCACTGATGTTTTTCCAATACCTAAAAGGTTTACAGAAATTATTACTAAGGAATGGGATAGACAAGGTGTGCCGTTCACTCCCCCTCCTATTTTTAGAAAATGTTTCCATTAGACGCCACCACACGGGACTTATGGCAGACAGTTCCTAGGTGGAAGGGAGCAGTTTCTACTCTAGCAAAGCGTACTACTATCCCTGTCGAGGGACAGTTGTGTTTTCTTAGATCCAATGGATAAAAGTTAGAAGGGTTACCTTAAGAAATGTTTATTCAACAAGGTTTTATCCTACAGCCCCTTGCATGCATTGCTCCTGTCACTGCTGCTGCGGCGTTCTGGTTTGAGTCTCTGGAAGAGGCCTTACAGGTAGCGACTCCATTGGATGACATACTCTGACAAGCTTAGCAGCACTTGAAAACGGCCACTGTAAGTAAATATTTTTCAATGCCTGTTACAACTAACTACCCCAAATACGCTTTTTATTAATAGCATTTCATTAACATATCTCTACCCGTATATCAGAAATCTTGTCTGCAAATGTAATTGTTTTCCAAACCCACTCCGTGGGTATCCTTTGCTCTGTACCAATCCGTTTACAATACCTAGGTTAAAATGGCGCTTTAAACACAGTTATTGGTTTAAGTATTTTGAACATGCAGTGCTGGAAATAGTGGGCAGGAAAACGTGACATCATCGGCGAATAAAAGATATAACTTTTAGAAAGTTATGAAACTTCGTTTTGGAGAAAATATAGGTCAGTAGGTTTTAATTAATGTTTATTAACTTTAATATGTTAGTTGATTAGCTTAAAAATTATAACAGAAAGTAATCCTTAAGCTAGCCAATTCTTTTGTTTCTGATGCCATTGTTCATTTGACTAAACTAACGGCTAAGAATTCTGGTTTTGCTATCCAGGCACGCAGAGCGCTATGGCTTAAATCATGGTCAGCTGACGTTACTTCAAAGTCTAAGCTGCATTAACATTCCCTTCAAGGGGCAGGACCCTATTCAGGCCTGGTTTTGAGGAGATTATTGCTGATGTCACTGGAGGAAAAGGTCATGCCCTTCCTCAGGATAGGTCCAAATCAAGGGCCAAACAGTCTAATTTCGTTCCTTTCGAAACTTCAAGGCAAGTGCGGCATCAACTTCCTCTAATGCAAAACAAGAGGGAACTTTTGCTCAGTCCAAGACGGTCTGGAGACCTAACCAGACCTGGAACAAGGTAAGCAGGCCAAAAAGCCTGCTGCTGCCTCTAAGACAGCATGAAGGAACGGCCCCCTATCCGGTAACGGATCTAGTAGGGGGCAGACTTTCGCTCTTCGCCCAGGCAGTGGGCAAGAGATGTCCAGGATCCCTGGGCGTTGGAAATTATATCCCAGGGGATATCTTCTGGACTTCAAGGCTTCCCACCCCCAAAAGGGAGATTTCACCTTCACAATTATCTGCAAACCAGATAAAGAGAGAGGCATTCTTACACTGTGTACAAGACCTCCTAGTTATTGGAGTGATCCATCCAGTTCCAAAGGAGGAACAGGGACAGGGATTTTACTCAAATCTGTTTGTGGTTCCCAAAAAAGAGGGAAACCTTCAGACCAATTTTGGATCTAATGATTCTTAAACAAAATTCCTCAGAGTTCTATCATCCAAGATGGAGGACTATTCGTACCATCCTCCCTATGATCCAGTGAGGGTCAATACATGACTACAGTGGATTTAAAGGATGTTATCTTCACATTCCAATACAACAAGATCATCATCGGTTTCTCAGGTTTGCCTTCCTAGAAAGGGCATTACCAGTTTGTAGCTATTCCCTTTGGGTTAGCTACAGCCTCAAGAATTTTTACGAAGGTTCTGGGGTCGCTTCTGGCGGTCCTAAGGCCGCGGGGCATAGCAGTGGCCCCTTATTTAGACGACATCTTGATTCAGGCGTCAAACTTCAAATGCCAAGTCTCATACGGACATAGTGTTGGCATTTCTGATGGTCGCATGGGTGGAAGGTGAACGAGGAAAGAGTTTCTCTATCCCCCCTCACAAGAGTTTCCTTCCTAGGGACTCTGATAGATTCTGTAGAAATGACAAATTTACCTGACGGAGTCCAGGTTATCAAAACTTCTAAATTCCTGCCGTGTTCTTTATTCCATTCCTCGCCCTTCGGTGGCTCAGTGCATTGGAAGTAATCGGCTTAACTGGTAGCGGCAATGGACATAGTGCCGTTTGCACGCCTACATCTCAGACCGCTGCAACTCTGCATGCTCAGTCAGTGGAATGGGGATTACACAGATTTGTCCCTTCTTACTAAATCTGGATCAAGAGACCAGGGATTCTCTTCTCTGGTGGCTATCTCGGGTCCATCTGTCCAAAGGTATGACCTTTTGCAGGCCAGATTGGACAATATGTAACGACAGATGCCAGCCTTCTAGGTTGGGGTGGCAAGTCTGGAACTCCCTGAAGGGCCTCAGGGATCGTGGACTCAGGAGGAGTCACTCCTTCCAATTAACATCTGGAACTAAGAGGATATTCAATGCTCATTCAGGCTTGGCCTCAGCTAGCGACAATTGAGATTCATCAGATTTCAGTCGGACAATATCACGACTGTGGACTTACATCAACCATCAAGGGGGACCAAGGAGTTCCCTAGCGATGTTAGAAGTCTCAAAGATAATTCGCTGGGCAGAGATTCACTCTTGGCAGCTATCAGCTATCCATATCCCAGGTGTAGAGAACTGGGAGGCGGATTTTCTAAGTCGACAGACATTTTCATCCGGGGGAGTGGGAACTCCATCCGGAGGTGTTTGCACAATTGGTTCATCGTTGGGGCAAAAAGAACTGGATCTCATGGCGTCTCGCCAGAACGCCAAGCTTCCTTGTACGGATCCAGGTCCAGGGACCCCAAGGCAACGCTGATAGATGCTCTAGCAGCGCCCTTGGTCCTTCAACCTGGCTTATGTGTTCTACCACCGTTTCCTCTGCTCCCTCGTCTGATTGCAAAATCAAGCAGGAGAGAGCATCGGTGATCTTGATAGCGCCTGCGTGGCCACGCAGGACTTGGTATGCAGATCTGGTGGACATGTCATCTCTTCCACCATGGACTCTGCCGCTGAGGCAGGACCTTCTACTTCAAGGTCCTTCAAACATCCAAATCTAATTTCTCTGAGGCTGACTGCCTGGAGATTGAACGCTTGATTTTATCAAAGCGTGGGTTTTCCGAGTCAGTCATTGATACTTTAATTCAGGCACGAAAGCCTGTCACCAGGAAAATCTATCATAAGATATTGTGTAAATATCTTTTATTGGTGTGAATCCAGAAGGGGTTACTCCATGGAGTAAGGTCATGATTCCCAGGATATTATCTTTTCTCCAAGAAGGATTGGAGAAAGGATTGTCAGCTAGTTCCTTAAAGGGACAGATTTCTGCTCTATCTATTCTTTTGCACAAGCGTCTGGTGGATGTCCCAGACGTTCAGGCATTTTTTCAGACTTTAGTTAGAATCAAGCCTGTGTTTAAACCTGTTGCTCCACCTTGGAGCTTAAATTTGGTTCTTAAAGTTCTTCAGGGGGTTCCGTTTGAACCTCTTCATTCCATAGATATCAAACTTTTATCTTGGAAAGTTCTTTTTTTGGTAGCTATTTCTTCGGCACTTAGAGTTTCCGAGTTATCTGCCTTACAATGTGATTCTCCTTATCTGATCTTCCATGCAGATAAGGTAGTTCTGCGTACCAATCCTGGGTTTTTACCTAAGGTGGTATCTAATAAGAATATCAATCAAGAGATTGTTGTTCCGTCTTTGTGTCCTAATCCTTCTTCAAAGAAGGAACGTCTATTACACAATCTGGACATGGTTCGTGCTTTAAAGTTTTACTTACAAGCTACTAAAGATTTTCGTCAAACATCTGCTTTGTTTGTTGTCTACTCTGGACAGAGGAGAGGTCAAAAGGATTCGGCAACCTCTCTTTCTTTTTGGCTAAGAAGCATAATCCGCTTAGCCTATGAGACTGCTGGCCAGCAGCCTCCAGAAAGGATTACAGCTCATTCTACTAGAGCTGTGGCTTCCACATGGGCCTTTAAAAATGTTGAACAGATTTGCAAGGCGGCGACTTGGTCTTCGCTTCATACTTTTTCAAAATTCTACAAATTTGATACTTTTGCTTCTTCTGAGGCTATTTTTGGGAGAAAGGTTTTACAGGCAGTGGTACCTTCCGTTTAAGTACCTGCCTTGTCCCTCCCTTCATCCGTGTACTTTAGCTTTGGTATTGGTATCCCACAAGTAATGGATGATCCGTGGACTGGATACACCTTACAAGAGAAAACATAATTTCTTTCATGTAATTAACAAGAGTCCATGAGCTAGTGACGTATGGGATATACATTCCTACCAGGAGGGGCAAAGTTTCCCAAACCTTAAAATGCCTATAAATACACCCCTCACCACACCCACAAATCAGTTTTACAAACTTTGCCTCCAAGGGAGGTGGTGAAGTAAGTTTGTGCTAGATTCTACGTTGATATGCGCTCCGCAGCAAGTTGGAGCCCGGTTTTCCTCTCAGCGTGCAGTGAATGTCAGAGGGATGTGAAGAGAGTATTGCCTATTGAATGCAGTGATCTCCTTCTACGGGGTCTATTTCATAAGGTTCTCTGTTATCGGTCGTAGAGATTCATCTCTTACCTCCCTTTTCAGATCGACGATATACTCTTATATTTACCATTACCTCTACTGATTCTCGTTTCAGTACTGGTTTGGCTTTCTACAAACATGTAGATGAGTGTCCTGGGGTAAGTAAGTCTTATTTTCTGTGACACTCTAAGCTATGGTTGGGCACTTTATTTATAAAGTTCTAATTATATGTATTCAAACATTTATTTGCCTTGACTCAGAATGTTCAACTTTCCTTATTTTCAGACAGTCAGTTTCTATATTTGGGATTTATGGCATTGAATTATCATATTTTTCTTACCTCAAAAATTTGACTTTTTTCCCTGTGGGCTGTTAGGGCTCGCGGGGGCTGAAAATGCTTCATTTTATTGCGTCATTCTTGGGCGCGGACTTTTTTTGGCGCAAAAATTCTTTTCCGTTCCGGCGTCATACGTGTCGCGGAAGTTACCGTCATTTTTTGACGTTATTTTGCGCCAAATAATGGTTGGCGTTCCAGATGTGTGCGTCATTTTTGGCGCCAAAAGCATTTAGGCGCCAAATAATGTGGGCGTCTTATTTGGCGCTAAAAAAATATTGGGCGTCGCTTTTGTCTCCACATTATTTCAAGTCTCATTTTTCATTGCTTCTGGTTGCTAGAAGCTGATATTTGGCATTCTTTCCATTCCTGAAACTGTCTTATAAGGATTTGATCTATTTTGCTTTATATGTTGTTTTTTCTCTTACATATTGCAAGATGTCTCACGTTGCTATCTGAGCCAGAAGGATACTACAGGAAAATCACTGCCTGCTGGGAGTCTACCAAAGCTAAGTGTATCTGCTGTAAATTTTGGTAGCTATTCCTCCAGCTGTTGTTTGTAATAATTGTCATGACAAACTTGTTAAAGCAGATAATATTTCCTTTAGTAATGTACCATTGCCTGTTGCAGTTCCCTCAACATCTAAGGTGCAGAATGTTCCTGATAACATAAGAGATTTTGTTTCTGAATCCATAAAGAAGGCTTTGTCTGTTATTTCTCCTTCTAGTAAACGTAAAAAGTCTTTTAAATCTTCTCTCTCTACAGATGAATTTTTAAATGAACACCATCATTCTGATTCTTTGGACTCTTCTGGTTCAGAGGATTCTATCTCAGAGATTAATGCTGATAAATCTTCATATTTATTTAAGATGGAATTTATTCGCTCTTTACTTAAAGAAGTACTAATTGCTTTAGAAATAGAGGATTCTAGTCCTCTTGATACTAATTCTATACGTTTGGATAAGGTTTTTAAAGCTCCTGCGGTTATTCCAGAAGTTTTTCCTGTTCCTAATGCTATTTCTGCAGTGATTTCCAAAGAATGGGATAAATTGGGTAATTCATTTACTCCTTCTAAACGTTTTAAGCAATTATATCCTGTTTCCGCCTGACAGGTTAGAATTTTGGGACAAAATCCCTAAAGGTTGATGGGGCTATTTCTACCCTTGCTAAACGTACTTTACCCATTCCTACGTCAGATGGTACTCGTTTAAGGATCCTTTAGATAGAAAATTGAATCGCTTCTAAGAAAAGCTTATCTGTGTTCAGGTAATCTTCTTAGACCTGCTATATCATTGGCTGATGTTGCTGCAAGCTTCAACTTTTTGGTTGGAAACCCGTAGCGCAACAAGTAAGCAAATCGTGATTCTCATGATTATTATTATTCTTCTTCATCATGCTAATAATTTTATCTGTGATGCATTTTGATATTATTAGAGTTGATGTTAGGGTTTATGTCTCTAGCTATCTTAGCCAGAGAGCTTTATGGCTTAAGACTTGGAATGCTGATATGGCTCTAAATCAACTCTACTTTCCATTTCTTTTCCAGGGAAAACAAATTATTTGGTTCTCGTTGGATTCCATTATTTCACTGTTACTGGTGGGAAAGGAACTTTTTTACCACAGGATAAAAAATCTAAAGGTAAAAACAGGGCTAATAATCGTTTTCGTTCCTTTCGTTTCAACAAAGAACAAAAGCCTGATCCTTCGTCCTCAGGAGCAGTATCAGTTTGGAAACCATCTCCAGTCTGGAATAAATCCAAGCCTGCTAGAAAGGCAAAGCCTGCTTCTAAGTTCACATGAAGGTACGGCCCTCATTCCAGTGTCAGCTGGTAGGGGGCAGGTTACGTTTTTTCAAAGAAAATTTCGGATCAATTCTGTTCACAATCTTTGGATTCAGAGTATTGTTTCAGAAGGGTACAGAATTGGTTTCAAGATGAGACCTCCTGCAAAGAGATTTTTTCTTTCCCGTGTCCCAGTATAATCCAGTGAAAGCTCAAGCATTTCTGAATTGTGTTTCAGATCTAGAGTTGGCTGGAGTAATTATGCCAGTTCCAAGTCCGGAACAGGGGATGGGGGTTTTTATTCAAATCTCTTCATTGTACCAAGAGAAGGAGAATTCCTTCAGACCAGTTCTGGATCTAAAATTATTGAGATCGTTATGTAAGGATACCAAACGTTCAGATGGTAACTGTATGGGACTATAGTGCCTTTTGTTCAGCAAGGGGAATTATATGTCCTCACAATAGATTTACAGGATGCATATCTTGCATATTCCGATTCATCCAGATCATTTTCAGTTCCTGAGATTCTCTTTTCTAGACAAGCATTACCAATTTGTGGCTCTACGTTTGGCCTTGCTACAGCGTCCGAGAATTTTCACAAAGATTCTCGGTGCCCTTCTGTCTGTAATCAGAGAACAGGGTATTGTGGTATTTCCTTATTTGGACGATATCTTGGGTACTGTGCTCAGTCTTTACATTTAGCAGAGTCTCATACGAATCGACTTGTGTTGTTTCTTCAAGATCATGGTTGGAGATCAATTTACCAAAAAGTTCTTTGATCCTCCTCAAACAAGGGTAACCTTTCTGGGTTTCCAGATAGATTCATTGTCCATGACTCTGTCTTTAACAGACAAGAGACGGTCTAAAATTGATTACAGCTTGTCGAAACCTTCAGTCTCAATCATTCCCTTCGGTAGCCTTATGCATGGAAATTCTAGGTCTTATGACTGCTGCAGTCGGACGCGATCCCCTTTGCTCGTTTTCACATGCGACCTCTTCAGCTCGGTATGCTGAACCAATGGTGCAGGGATTACAACGAAGATATATCAATTAATATCTTTAAAACCGATTGTTCGGACACTCTCTAACGTGGGTGGACAGATCACCATCGTTTAATTCAGGGGGCTTCTTTTGTTTCTTCCGACCTGGACTGTAATTTCAACAGATTGCAAGGTCTCACTGGTTGGGGAGCTGTGTGGGGATCTCTGACGGCACAGGGATTTTGGGAATCTCAGGAGGTGAGATTACCGATCGAATATTTTGGATCTCCGTGCAATTTTCATGAGCTCTTCAGTTTTGGCCTCTTCTGAAGAGAGAATCGGTCATTTGTTTTCAGACAGGACAATGGTCACAAACTGTGGCATACATTCAATCATCAAGGAGGGACTCACAGTCCTCTGGCTATGAAAGAAGTATCTCGAATTTTGGTTTGGGCGGAATCCAGCTCCTGTCTAATCTCTGCGGTTCATATCCCAGGTGGTAGACAATTGGGAAGCGGATTATCTCAGTCGCCAAACGTGCTATCCGGGCGAATGGTCTCTTCACCCAGAGGTATTTCTTCAGATTGTTCAAATGTGGGGGGCTTCCAGAGATAGATCTGATGCCTCTCATCTAAACAAGAAACTTCCAGGTATCTGTCCAGGATCCCGGGATCCTCAGGCGGGAGGCAGTGGATGCATTATCACTTCCTTGGAAGTATCATCCTGCCTATATCTTTCCGCCTCTAGTTCTTCTTCCAAGAGTAATCTCCAAGATTCTGAGGGAACTGCTCGTTTGTTCTGCTAATTAGCTCCGGCATGGCCTCACAGGTTTTGGGTATGCGGATCTTGTCCGGATGGCATCTTGCCAACCATGGACTTCCGTTAAGACCAAGACCTTCTGTCGCAAGGTCCTTTTTTCCATCCGGATCTGAAATCCTTAAATTTAAAGGTATGAGAATGAACGCTTGATTCTTAGTCAAAGAGGTTTCTCTGACGATCTGTGATTGATACTATGTTACAGGCTCGTAAATCTGTATCTAGAGAGATATATTATAGAGTCTGGGAAGACTTATATTTTCTTGGTGTCTTACTCATCATTTTTCTTGGTATTCTTTTAGAATTTCCGAGAATATTACAATTTCTTCAGGATGGTTTAGATAAGGGTTTGTCCTGCAAGTTCCTTGAAAGGACAAATCTCTGCTCTTTCTGTTCTTTTTTCACAGAAAGATTGCTATTCTTCCTGATATCGCATTGTTTTGTACAAGCTTTGGTTGCGTATAAAGACCTGTCATTAGTCAATTTCTCCTCCATGGAGTTTGATTTGGTTTGGTGATCTGAGGAGCTCTTCAAGCCTCCTCCGTGTTGAACCCTATGCATTCATTGGACATTAAATTGCTTTCTTGGAAAGTTTGTTCCTTTTGGGCCATCTCTTCTGCCAGAAGAGTTTCTGAATTATCTGCTCTTTCTTGTGAGTCTCCTTTTCTGATTTTTCATCAGGATAAGGCGGTGTTGCGAACTTCTTTTGAATTTTTACCTAAGGTTGTGAATCCAACAACATTAGTAGAGAAATCGTGGTTCCTTCATTATGTCCTAATCCTAAGAATTCTAAGGAGAATTCGGTTACATTCTTTGGATGTTGTTAGAGGCTTTGAAATATTATGTTGGAAGCTACTAAATCTTTCGAAAGACTTCTAGTCTATTTGTCATCTTTTCTGGTTCTAGAAAAGGCCGAAAGCTTCCTGCCATTTCTTTGGCATCCTGGTTGAAATCTTTAATTCATCTTGCCTATGTGGAATCGGGTAAGACTCCGCCTCAGAGGATTACAGCTCATTCTACTAGGTCAGTTTCTACTTCCTGGGCGATTAGGAATGAAGCTTCAGTTGATCAGATTTGCAAAGCAGCGACTTGGTCCTCTTTGCATACTTTTACTAAATTCTACCATTTTGATGTATTCTCTTCTTCTGAAGCAGTTTTTGGTAGAAAGGTACTTCAGGCAGTGGTTTCGGTTTGAATCTTCTGCTTATGTTTTTCATTAAACTTTATTTTGGGTGTGGATTATTTTCAGCAGGAATTGGCTGTCTTTATTTTATCCCTCCCTCTCTAGTGACTCTTGTGTGGAAAGATCCACATCTTGGGTATTCATTATCCCATACGTCACTAGCTCATGGACTCTTGTTAATTACATGAAAGAAAACATAATTTATGTAAGAACTTACCTGATAAATTCATTTCTTTCATATTAACAAGAGTCCATGAGGCCCACCCTTTTTTGTGGTGGTTATGATTTTTTTGTATAAAGCACAATTATTCCAATTCCTTATTTTATATGCTTCGCACTTTTTTCTTATCACCCCACTTCTTGGCTATTCGTTAAACTGATTTGTGGGTGTGGTGAGGGGTGTATTTATAGGCATTTTAAGGTTTGGGAAACTTTGCCCCTCCTGGTAGGAATGTATATCCCATACGTCACTAGCTCATGGACTCTTGTTAATATGAAAGAAATGAATTTATCAGGTAAGTTCTTACATAAATTATGTTTTATGCTTACCTGATAAATTTATTTCTCTTGTGGTGTATCCAGTCCACGGCCCGCCCTGTCATTTTAAGGCAGGTATTTTTTAATTTTAAACTACAGTCACCACTGCACCCTATGGTTTCTCCTTTCTCTGTTTGTTTTCGGTCGAATGACTGGATATGGCAGTTAGGGGAGGAGCTTTATGGACAGCTCTGCTGTGGGTGTCCTCTTGCAACTTCCTGTTAGGAATGAGAATATCCCACAAGTAATGGATGATCCGTGGACTGGATACACCACAAGAGAAATAAATTTATCAGGTAAGCATAAATTATGTTTTCGGTCGAATGACTGGATATGGCAGTTAGGGGAGGAGCTATATGGACAGCTCTGCTGTGGGTGTCCTCTTGCAACTTCCTGTTAGGAATGAGAATATCCCACAAGTAATGGATGATCCGTGGACTGGATACACCACAAGAGAAATACATTTATCAGGTAAGCATAAATTATGTTTTTATGGCAAACGGTTTTTACTGATAAAATTCGTTTTTTGAGACACTTTGAAGGTTCCTTTGGGTTTCTTTCAGGGGTTGTTACCCACATGGCTATTATTATAACTCTTAGGAGTGTTTCTTTAGGCCTCATAGCACCGGAGTAAGGTGGGAGGGGCCTAATTTCACGCCTCAGATGCGCAGTTAGATTGATATGCACACCTTCGAAGGCGAATTCATTTGGAAGACCCATCAGTTCAGTAAGAATATCGTTAAATATTACAGATATATTGATGACGTGATCATCCTATGGGAGGGGGATCTCGGTATAGTGGACGAGTTTGTCAGATATATTAATAATAATAATTATAATCTTAAATTCACTGAAAATCATTCTCGTACTGAAATTGAATTTCTTGACCTGCGACTTTTTGTAAATAGTGACAACAAAACAGCAGTTACCAACTATAGGAAACCCACCGAAAGAAACAGTTTCATTGATTATAAGAGTGCCCATCAACGCCATTGGAAAGATAACATCCCTTACAGCCAGTTTCTTAGATTGAGAAGAAATTGTAGCTCTATTAGCGACTTCAATAAAGAAGCAGACATTATGGCGAACAAGTTTTTAGTTAAAGGATATGATCCCGTCAAAATCAATGAATCTAGAATTAAGGCCACGGGGCGTACTAGGGATTCACTGTTAAGAACAGATCACATGAGTTCGACAGGTAGACTCCATAAACAAAATGCACAGGACCAGGATTCCATCCGATTCATAACTACCTATAATGAAGGCCATATGATTGTCAAGGAGGCCTTTAGGAAACATTGGGGCATACTAAAATCAGATAGTATGCTAGCACCATCATTATCAGAACATCCACTAATCACCTTTAGGAAGGGTAGAAACTTGAGAAATCTGTTAGCCCCTAGTAAATTAAAAACAGTGAAAGGAAATAAAACAACATTGAATAAGAGTAATTGGCTAAGTTTGAAGGAAGGCACATATAAATGTGGTAAACAAAACTGCAGTATGTGCAAACATGTAAATAAAGATCCCAACTTCACAAATAGTGATAAATCTCGTAACTTTAAGATTCAATGCCGTTGCACTTGCGATTTTACTCATGTTGTATATTTATTAACGTGTGGGTGTGGCCTTATGTATGTGGGCCGCACGAAAAGGAAGATCAGACGTAGAGTGTCAGAACATCTCAATAATATTATAAATGAGATGGATAAGCACAGTGTTCCCCTTCACTTTAGAGACACTCATGGTGGAGACCCCCGAACACTCAAGGTACAGGTCATTGACTGGATTCCCCCCTCCATCCCTAACAGATTACTTACATTACGTAAACGTGAGACATTCTGGATACAGAAGTTGAACTGTCTGTGTCCAGGTGGTCTCAATGTTGATTTAGATTTAGCAGCCTTCATGTAAGTTTTCCTATTTATAGCTTTTAGTTTAGGATAAGGTCCTTTAGTGTACAGTGTTTCAGAGAATTTTTGGGATAGGTGTACTTATATACACATGTATGTTTATATGTGTGCACATCTCCCTTTATTTATACATTTGTGTATGTATATTTATATATGTATGTGACAAAGAATTAATTAATCAATTTATTTATTAATGATATATTTTTATTATGTATATTTTGGACATTTTAAATATTTTTGAGATTTTTAGTATTTTTAATATATATTTTAAATTACATGATTTGATTAATTTGAATATGAATATTTTTATGTCCAGAATATTTAAATAGTATCCAAATAACATTTAAGTAGTATAATACTTAAATGTTTTCAAATCAGTATTATTATGTATTTTAATGGCATAACTTATGGGTGCTAATAGTAATAATCAATATAGAGTAGATAGGATACAATGGCTGTTCCCTTATACATTGGTTTAGATTTTGATCTATGCACAATATACACCGTACTATTAATGGCTATAAAAACATTTGTGAAAATACATTGGTTTTTGAATCTATTAGTGATAGTTTTTTTTTTTTTTTTGCGGTCTATTATTTTACATTTTTCGGTAAAATTTAGTAATTATATGTTTAACAGTACATTATTATATATGTTTTCAATAGTATAAAATTTAAATATTTGTGTTTTTAATAGATTTTTGTTATAATAACTTTGTTCTTTCTTTGTCTTTTATTTTGTACTATCCTTCAACATTTTTTCGACAATTGGCAAAATATGCTTGTGAAAATCTAGTTTATTGTAGTTTAGTAATGACATCATTTGGTTTATTAACTTATTTTGTTGTAGTATAATTTATATACCATTTTATAGTATTTTAGCATAGTTATGTTTTTAATCGTATTATTATAATATGTGCCACTTATTTAATATGCATCGTAACTCTAGCTTGCTTCCCACAACAAACACAGCAGGCAGGCTAGTTATATAAAGAGACCTTTCTCCATCCAATAAAATAAGCTTGCTGGCTATATAATAACCTGCACTGTGAGAAGGGACATGAACTTTTACCTCTTGAGAAAGACCGCACGGTGGCGGTTGAAACGCGTTGAGGCTTTTGGACTACATGAGGATCCGTACTTTGTTCCAGTGACGTTACCGGCTTCTACATTGACGCTCTCTAATACAAGCGTTTTTTTTTATTTGAAGTCACTACAACGGACATTAACTCAAAACGGACACTTTTGGCTCAGAAACTTTCATGTTCATTTGCAAAGATTTATGTTTTAACTGCCGTGGAGATCATATGTTATTTTAACAAACCGCCTGAATAAATTACAATTTTGTAAGTACAATTCAGAGAGTGGGGTGTGTTTGTTGTATCTACCTACACTTGAGTCTGTTTGCGCTTATCTGTTTCAGAGATTTGGGGCGCAGTTAGATTGAATAGATCTTCAGGCTGTTTCACATGGAGGGTCCTGCTGCAGTTTGAGGGCCTATAAGAAGCTTTTTTCCCCACAAATCTGGTTCCTAAGGGCAGGTAGGGCCACAGCAGAGCTGTGGCTAGGTGCTGAAGTCGTTTTAACCGGTTGTTAGCTTGCTATTGATCCGGTTTGGGCATTAAGGGGTTAATCGTTTTTCTTGCTAGTTGTGCAATCTTACCAATGCTTTAGGTACATACTGTGAAAATTTCGAAAAGTTTGCTGCATTTTTCACTGTTTTGGAAAATTGTGTGCCTTTTTTATCTCTTAAAGGCACAGGAACGTTTTTTGCAAAGTGTGTTTTTACTTGATTAAAGTGATTTCTAAGCCTGTTTGTCTTACTACTAGTCTGTTAATCATGTCTGACACTAAGGAAAATCCTTGTTCAATGTGTTTAGAAGCCATGGTGGAACCCCCTCTCAAAATGTGTCCCAGTTGTACTGATATGTCTATACACTTTAAAGAACATATTGTTGCACTTAAAAATGTGGCCCAAGATGATTCTTAGACAGAAGGTAATGAGGTTAGCCCGTTAACCTCTCCCCAAGTGTCACATCCAGTTACGCCCGCTCAAGCGACGCCTAGTACCTCTAGTGCGTCTAATTCTTTTACCTTACAAGACTTAGCGGCAGTTATGGATAATACCCTATCAGTATTTTTATCTAAACTGCCCGTGTTACCTGGAAAGCGTGATAGCTCTGTTTTAAGAACAGATTATGAGCATTCTGACGCTTTAGTAGCCGTATCCGATATACACTCGCAACGCTCTGAAATGGGGGCGAGGGATGTGCTGTCTGAGGGAGAAATTTCCGATTCGGGAAAGGTTGCTCTTCAGACAGACTCAGATACGTTGGCTTTTAAATTTAAACTAGAACACCTCCGCTTATTGCTCAGGGAGGTATTAGTTACACTGGATGATTGCGACCCTTTGGTGGTTCCAGAGAAATTGTGTAAAATGGACAAGTACCTAGAAGTTCCTGTTTACACTGATGTGTTCCCGGTCCCTAAGAGGATTGCGGATATAGTGACTAGAGAGTGGGATAAACCAGGTATTCCGTTTGTTCCCCCTCCTGTTTTTAAGAAAATGTTCCCCATATCTGACACCACGCGGCACTCGTGGCAGACGGTCCCTAAGGTGGAGGGGGCTGTTTCTTCACTTGCTAAACGCACAACCATACCAATCGAGGACAGTTGTGCTTTTTTTTTTTTTTAAACAATTTTTCATTTATTGCATATATAAAAAACATTACACAGATTCAAAACGAAAAAAGAAGAGAGCCATTTACAATTTTGTATGGCACATCATAATACGTCTTATGCATAATTATAACAGCAGGGCATCTCTTAAACCTTGCATATTTCAAGACTCAATTATTCCAGTATCTCGAAATACTAACTTTGCTATCATATAATAGTTTAGGTTTGCCTGTATTCAAAAATACATAATTACTATCTAGATCAGCTAACATACATACATCTAAATAAAACAAACACCACCAAACCAAACAAATCAAAGAAGGGAAGAAAAAAAAAAAATATTTATCCTCCCACACCGGCCCGACCGCCCACACCTCCAGCAGCCCCCCCAACCTCACTCATTGCCTTCAATCCAGCATCTAGGAAAGCGGCCAGCATATATATTCGACAGTATGAACTCAGATTCACAAAATGGTTTTATCACCTTTCTTTGACATGCCAAAGGCAGAGACCTAATATAGGATTCCCATTTCTTAAAAAAGATGGATAAATGCTCTTCTTGTGGGTGGGGTATATTAAATTGTTCTGTGGTTAAATGGCTTAATAAAGCTTTTTTGAAATGAGATATATTGGGTGCTTCTCGCGCCTTCCATAACTTAAGGATGAGAATGCGACCTATTAATACAATTGTATTTATAAGGCTATAATTTTTCGATATACCTTGATATTTTACCAGAAAGAAAATCTCAATAGGCTTCAATTCGTAGTCCAACTGCAGAATTGTGTTCATCCAAAAAATTATCTTCTTCCAATATTGGAAAATTTTAGGGCACGCCCAAAAACAGTGAAATAAATCTGCCTTTATTGCCGAACACATAGAGCAAAGAATATTTGTTTTATACCATTTGGATAACAAGCCCGGTGTGAGGTACCGCTGCAGGCCTATTTTAATTTGGGATTCTCTCCATACAGTTGGAACCCAGCTTTGTTGTACTATTTTAAAGCTGCTGATAATAATCTGCTCATCTATATCCGGAAAATATGCAGACCATTTTACTACCATATCAGTAACCTGAATGTTAGATGGCTTTTGCATTATGAGTAAATATAGTGAAGAAATTGCATATACTCCTGACGCATAACTGGTTATCCTATCCTGGATATCCCCTAATGACCAGTCATTTCCATAACCAAAAATTAGCTCTTGAAGATAATGCCTAATTTGCAAGTAAGCATAAAACTCCTGCGCCCCCAAATCAAAACTCCCCGTTAGTTCTGCAAATGTTATTGGGAATCCTGAAGTTCCCAAAATCTGCCCCAAACATTTCAGGCCTTTTATTTCCCATTCCTTAAAGATCCGATTGGACAAACCTGGTGTAAAGTTAGGGTTGCCACGAATAGGTAGATATTTTGAAACGCGTGCTGGGCAATCTAGGTTACTACACAGTTTCTGCCATGCCACTATGACATTCTTGAACATGGATAAATAGAAGATGTTAGAAGGGAGTGAGGTCAGTGGGCAGTGCAGTAAAGCCTTTAAATAAAAGGGAGCGACCAACCTGGATTCCCAGATATAGGAAGAAATTTGCTCTTTTTCCGTTATCCAATCATTCGCAAATCTAGAAATACAGACAAGGTTATATGCCTGAATGTTGGGTAGAGCAAGACCCGCTGCCAGCTTATTATTCATAAGCCGTTGACATGCAATTCGTGGTTTAAAACCTTTCCATAGAAATCTCAAACAGGCTTTATTATATTTGGTAACATCTTTTTTATGCAGAAATAACAGAATATTCTGTAAAATATATAGAAATTTGGGAAAAATAACTGTCTTGATCAGCATCACTCGAGCCGAGAGGGATATAGGCAACACTGTCCAATCCTCAAGTTGTCTACAGCATTGTACCAGGCAATCTGCGTAATTGGCCTTATACCACTCCGCCGGATTCCTCGATAATAATAGACCTAAATATGAAATTTGTGAAACTTCCAAAAACGGGTGCTCTATACTAAGTGTGGATTCTTTATACAACCACAATAGTTCTGATTTTGTAGTGTTTATTTTGTATCCGGAGATCTCCCCGAAATCTAGAATGATACCTTGCAAGATTGGTAAAGAGATCTTAAGATTGGATATAAATAGGAGCAGGTCATCTGCATAAAGAAGCAAAACAAGTTTCTCCCCGGCCATTGAAATGCCTGCCAGCTCCTGGCGCAATAATATAGCCAGAGGTTCTAAGCTGATATTTAACAAAAGGGGAGAGAGTGGACAGCCCTGCCTAGTCCCTCTGTGCATAATAAACCGTTGAGACAAAACATTATTAACAATCACTGCAGAAGTGGGGGCGCTATAGATTAATCGAATATACTCATTGAACCGACCGGACAGGCCAAATTGATCTAGGGAATAAAACAAATGATCCCAACTAACACGATCAAATGCCTTCTCGGCGTCCACTGTCAAAATAGCTTTGTCTGTAGTTTTATGGTAGTTGGAGAGCTCGTATATATTCCAATAGGATTCAATAAGTATTAATAGTTTCCGCATATTTCTCACCGGGTTCCGACCTGGCATAAAGCCTGATTGGTTCCCGTGAATTATGGTTCCTATACCTGGTTTCAGGCGGTGAGCTAAAATAGCAGCCAAGAGCTTATAATCCGTGTTAAGGACTGATATGGGTCTGTAGGAATTAGGTAACTCAGGATCCTTACCCTTCTTCAAGATTAGTGAGATATTCGCAGCAGCAAAATACTGTGAGCATTTAGAGTTCCCTAAAAAATATTGATTGTACAATTTGTTCAATACAGGTACCACCAATGGTTCTAAAATTCTGTAGAATTCTATAGGGAAAGAATCTGGCCCTGCTGCCTTATTCGGTTTTGCGTGTTTGATTGCGAATAATATCTCCTCTTCAGAGATGGGAGCATTTATAGAGTCCCTCATTTCCTCAGATAGTTTTGGGACCTTAATCCTCTGCCAAAATTCTCTTTTCTTAGTTAAATTGGGTGACTCTAACTTATATAACTCTTGGAAAAACTCGAAGAAAACCCTTTCAATATCAGGATGGTTAGTGTAGCGAGAAGCTCCCTGTTTAATTGCTGCAATAGCATGTCATGGGGAGGATTTAGTCAACCTGGCCAAGAACTTCGCCGATCTCCCTTTATGCCCGCCATATATGGCTTTTAATCTATTCTCCTCCTGAGCACTGTTTTGTTTTATATGTATATCTCGCAATGTCTTAGCATTTACGTATAACTCCCAAAAATGCTTGGAGGGATTATTAATATAAGCTCTGTAAGTGTTCTTGACTTGATTAGCCAACTGCCTGCCAACCTGACTGCATTTTTTTTTCCAGGAGACCATGTAAGATTTTATTTCCCCTCGGAGAACCGCCTTAGAGGCTTCCCAAAATACCTCAGTTTTATCTATATATTCCCTATTATTCTTGGAATAGTCTGTCCACTTCAATCGTAGCCAATTTTGAAAACTCGTATTATTATTTAGGAATTTGGGAAAGGAAATGTAGTTACCACCATAATTTCTTGGCGCCTGATTACAGGCAATTCCCGAAGACCAATTCCAACTGAGGAGAGAATCTGAAATAAGGAAGTAATCAATCCTCGAAAGTGCCTGCTGAGCTTGTGACATGCATGTAAATGTTCGGCTATCTGGGTTCTGTGATCGCCATATATCGACTAAGCCCAGCTGTGCACAAAATTTATGGAAGATTCGAACCTTCCTACATCTGGCATTAAGGGACCTATTTTTTAAATTATCCAGAGTAGCATCTGCAACTAGATTAAAGTCTCCAGAAATAATTAAATTACAGCCTATAAATTTATGTAGTTTAACTGTTAGACCTGACCAAAAGTTGTGGTCTATTTGATTAGGTCCGTAGATATTACATAATATATAGTGTAACTTATTAATTTCTATTTCCAATATTAAAAATCGGCCCTCGGGGTCCGCTTCAATATTGTCCAAATGATAATCCAAATTCTTGCTCAGTAATCTAGCAACCCCCCTTTTTCTGGAAGGGGACGGAGCTGCAACCACCTCCCAAACCCATTTAGACTTAAGTTTGGGGAATTCTTGAGGCTTAAGGTGTAATTCCTGAAGCAGAACAATATCGGGCTGAGATTTTCCCAAGTGTTTAATTATGGCCTTACGCTTAATTGGGGAGGTTACGCCCCCCACATTCCAGGATAATAGATTTAGTTTAGGGCCCATCTAATATTGATCTTATCTTAAATGTGTAAAGGGGGCTACAAACAAATATAACTGGGCGGCCGGGTCGGGAAGGAGGAAAGGAAAGAAAGAAAGAGAAAAAAAAAAAAAAACACAAAACATCTTTTCTTTCATGTAATTAGCAAGAGTCCATGAGCTAGTGACGTATGGGATATACATTCCTACCAGGAGGGGCAAAGTTTCCCAAACCTTAAAATGCCTATAAATACACCCCTCACCACACCCACAATTCAGTTTTACAAACTTTGCCTCCGATGGAGGTGGTGAAGTAAGTTTGTGCTAGATTCTACGTTGATATGCGCTCCGCAGCAAGTTGGAGCCCGGTTTTCCTCTCAGCGTGCAGTGAATGTCAGAGGGATGTGAGGAGAGTATTGCCTATTTGAATGCAGTGATCTCCTTCTACGGGGTCTATTTCATAGGTTCTCTGTTATCGGTCGTAGAGATTCATCTCTTACCTCCCTTTTCAGATCGACGATATACTCTTATATATACCATTACCTCTGCTGATTCTCGTTTCAGTACTGGTTTGGCTTTCTACAAACATGTAGATGAGTGTCCTGGGGTAAGTAAATCTTATTTTCTGTGACACTCTAAGCTATGGTTGGGCACTTTGTTTATAAAGTTCTAAATATATGTATTCAAACATTTATTTGCCTTGACTCAGAATGTTCAACTTTCCTTATTTTTCAGACAGTCAGTTTCATATTTGGGATAATGCATTTGAATTAATCATTTTTTCTTACCTTCAAAAATTTGACTCTTTTTTCCCTGTGGGCTGTTAGGCTCGCGGGGGCTGAAAATGCTTCATTTTATTGCGTCATTCTTGGCGCAGACTTTTTTGGCGCAAAATTCTTTTCCGTTTCCGGCGTCATACGTGTCGCCGGAAGTTGCGTCATTTTTTGACGTTATTTTGCGCCAAAAATGTCGGCGTTCCGGATGTGGCGTCATTTTTGGTGCCAAAAGCATTTAGGCGCCAAATAATGTGGGCGTCTTATTTGGCGCTAAAAAATAAGGGCGTCGCTTTTGTCTCCACATTATTTAAGTCTTATTTTTTCATTGCTTCTGGTTGCTAGAAGCTTGTTCTTTGGCATTTTTTCCCATTCCTGAAACTGTCATTTAAGGAATTTGATCAATTTTGCTTTATATGTTGTTTTTTCTCTTACATATTGCAAGATGTCTCACGTTGCATCTGAGTCAGAAGATACTACAGGAAAATCGCTGTCTAGTGCTGGAGCTACCAAGCTAAGTGTATCTGCTATAATTTTTGGTATCTGTTTTTCCAGCTGTTGTTTGTATTGCATGTCATGACAAACTTATTAATGCAGATAAAATTTCCTTTAGTACTGTTACATTACCTGTTGCTGTTCCGTCAACATCTAATTTTCAGAGTGTTCCTGATAAACATAAGAGATTTTATTTTTAAATCCATTAAGAAGGCTATGTCTGTTATTTCTCCTTCTAGTTTACATAAAAGTCTTTTAAAACTTCTCTTTTTTTCAGATGAATTTTTAAATGAACATCATCATTCTGATACTAATAATGGTTCTTCTGGTTCAGAGGTTTCTGTCTCAGAAGTTGATGCTGATAAATCTTTGTATTTGTTCAAGATGGAATTTATTCGTTCTTTATTTAAAGAAGTATTAATTGCATTAGAAATAGAGGATTCTGGTCCTCTTGATACTAAATCTAAACGTTTAAATAAGGTTTTTTAAAATCTCCTGTAGTTATTCCAGAAGTGTTTAATCTCCCTGATGCTATTTCTGAAGTAATTTCCAGGGAATGGAATAATTTGGGTAATTCTTTTACTCCTTCTAAACGTTTAAGCAATTATATCCTGTGCCATCTGACAGATTAGAGTTTTTTTGGGACAAAATCCCTAAGGTTATGGGGCTGTCTCTACTCCTGCTAAATGTGCTACTATTCCTACGGCAGATAGTAATTCATTTAAGGATCCTTTAGATAGGAAAATTGAATCCTTTCTAAGAAAAGCTTACTTATGTTCAGGTAATCTTCTTAGACCTGCTATATTTTTAGCGGATGTTGCTGCAGCTTCAACTTTTTGGTTAGAAGCTTTAGCGCAACAAGTAACAGATCATAATTTTATAGCATTATTATTATTCTATAACATGCTAATAATTTTATTGGTGATACCATCTTTTGATATCATTAGAGTTGATGTCAGGTATATGTCTCTAGCTATTTTAGCTAGCAAAGCTTTATGGATTAAACTTGGAATGCTGATATGTCTTCTAAGTCAACTTTGCTTTCCCTTTCTTTCCAGGGTAATAAATTATTATCTCAACTGTTTCTGGAAGGAAGGGAACTTTTTTACCAAAGGATAAAAAATCTAAGGTAAATTTAGGTCTAATAATCATTTTCGTTCCTTTCCTCACAATAAGGAACAAAAGCCTGATCCTTCATCCTCAGGAGCGGTATCAGTTTGGAAACTATTTCCAGTTTGGAATATATCCAAGCCTTATAGAAAACCTATAGCCAGCTCCTAAGTATCCATGAAGGTGCGGACCTTATTCCAGCTCAGCTGGTATGGGGCAGATTACGTTTTCTTCAAAGAAATTTTGATCAATTCCGTTCTCAATTTCTGGTTTCAGAACATTGTTTCAGAAAGGTACAGAATTGGCTTCAGTTAAGGCCTCCTGCTAAGAGATTTTTTTCTTTCCCGTGTCCCAGTTAACACAGCAAAGGCTCAGCATTTCTGAAATGTGTTTCAGATCTAGAGTTGGCTGGAGTAATTATGCCAGTTCCAGTTCTGGAACAGGGGCTGGGGTTTTATTTTATCTCTTCATTGTACCAAAGAAGGTCAATTCCTTCAGACCAGTTCCGGATCTATCAATATTGAATCGTTATGTAAGGATACCAACATTCAAGATGGTTACTGTAGGACTTTCCTGCCTTTTGTTTAGCAAGGGCATTATATGTCTACAATAGATTTACAGGATGTGTATCTGCATATTCCGATTCATCCAGATCACTTTTAGTGTCTGAGATTCTCTTTTTAGACAAGCATTACCAGTTTTTCTGGCTCTACCGTTTGGCCTAGCCTCAGTTCCAAGAATTTTTTTCAAAGGTTCTCGGTGCCCTTCTTTCTGTAATCAGAGAACAGGGTTTTGGTATTTCCTTATTTGGACGATATCTTGGTACTTGCTCAGTCTTCTCATTTTCGAAGAATCTCATACGAATCGACTTGTGTTGTTTCTTCAAGTTCATGGTTGGAGGATCAATTTACCAATCAGTTCATTGATTCCTCAGACAAGGGTAACCTTTTTTAGGTTTCTAGATAGATTCAGTGTCTATGACTCTGTCCTTGTCAGACAAGAGAAGTTTAACATTGATATCAGCTTGTCAAAACCTTCAGTCACAATCATTCCCTTTGGTAGCCTTATGCATGGAAATGTTGGGTCTTAGGACTGCCGCATCAGATGCGATCTCCTTTGCTCGTTTTCACATGCGACCTCTTCAGCTCTGTATGCTGAACCAATGGTGCAGGGATTACTCAAAGATATCTCAATTAATATCTTTAAACCGATTTTACGACACTCTCTGACATGGTGGACAGATCACCATCGTTTAGTTCAGGGGGCTTCTTGTTCTTCCGACCTGGACTATAATCTCAACAGATGCAAGTCTTACAGGTTGGGGAGCTGTGTGGGGGTATCTGACGGCACAAGGGGTTTGGGAATCTCAGGAGGTGAGATTTCCGATCAATATTTTGGAACTCTTCAGTCTTGGCCTCTTCTGAAGAGAGAGTTGTTCATTTGTTTTCAGATAGACAATGTCACAACTGTGGCATACATCAATCATCAAGGAGGGACTCACAGTCCTCTGGCTATGAAAGAAGTATCTCGAATTTTGGTTTGGGCGGAATCCAGCTCCTGTCTAATCTCTGCGGTTCATATCCCAGGTATGGACAATTGGAGAGCGGATTATCTCAGTCGCCAAACGTTGCATCCGGGCGAATGGTCTCTTCACCCAGAGGTATTTCTTCAGATTATTCAAATGTGGGAACTTCCAGAAATAGTTCTGATGGCTTCTCATCAAAACAAGAAACTTCCCAGGTATCTGTCCAGATTCCGGGATCCTCAGGCGGAGGCAGTGGATGCATTATCACTTCCTTGGAAGTATCATCCTGCCTATATCTTTCCGCCTCTAGTTCTTCTTCCAAGAGTAATCTCCAAGATTCTGAAGGAATGTTCGTTTGTTCTGCTGGTAGCTCCGGCATGGCCTCACAGGTTTTGGTATGCGGATCTTGTCCGGATGGCCTCTTGCCAACCGTGGACTCTTCCGTTAAGACCAGAGCTTCTGTCTCAAGGTCCTTTTTTCCATCTGGATCTGAAATCCTTAAATTTAAAGGTATGGAGATTGAACGCTTGATTCTTGGTCAAAGAGGTTTCTCTGACTCTGTGATTAATACTATGTTACAGGCTCGTAAATCTGTATCCAGAGAGATATATTATAGAGTCTGGAAGACTTATATTTCTTGGTGTCTTTCTCATCATTTTTCTTGGCATTCTTTTAGAATACCGAGAATATTACAGTTTCTTCAGGATGGTTTAGATAGGGTTTGTCCGCAAGTTCCTTGAAAGGACAAATCTCTGCTCTTTCTGTTCTTTTTCACAGAAAAATTGCTATTCTTCCTGATATTCATTGTTTTGTACAAACTTTGGTTCGTATAAAGCCTGTCATTAAGTCAATTTCTCCTCCTTGGAGTTTGAATTTGGTTCTGGGGGCTCTTCAAGCTCCTCCATTTGAACCTATGCATTCATTGGACATTAAATTACTTTCTTGGAAAGTTTTGTTCCTTTTGGCCATCTCTTCTGCCAGAAGAGTTTCTGAATTATCTGCTCTTTCTTGTGAGTCTCCTTTTCTGATTTTTCATCAGGATAAGGCGGTGTTGCGAACTTCTTTTGAATTTTTACCTAAGTTGTGAATTCCAACAACATTAGTAGAGACATTGTGGTTCCTTCATTATGTCCTAATCCTAAGAATTCTAAGGAGAAATCGTTGCATTCTTTGGATGTTGTTAGAGCTTTGAAATATTATGTTGAAGCTACTAAGTCTTTCCGAAAGACTTCTAGTTTATTTGTTATCTTTTCCGGTTCTAGAAAGGCCAGAAAACTTCTGCCATTTCTTTGGCATCTTGGTTGAAATCTTTAATTCATCTTGCCTATGTTGAGTCGGGTAAAACTCCGCCTCAGAGGATTACAGCTCATTCTACTAGGTCAGTTTCTACTTCCTGGGCGTTTAGGAATGAAGCTTCGGTTGATCAGATTTGCAAAGCGGCAACTTGGTCCTCTTTGCATACTTTTACCAAATTCTACCATTTTGATGTATTTTCTTCTTCTGAAGCAGTTTTTAGTAGAAAAGTACTTCAGGCAGCGGTTTCAGTTTGAATCTTCTGCTTATGTTTTTCATTAAACTTTATTTTGGGTGTGGATTATTTTCAGCAGGAATTGGCTGTCTTTATTTTATCCCTCCCTCTCTAGTGACTCTTGTGTGGAAAGATCCACATCTTGGGTAGTCATTATCCCATACGTCACTAGCTCATGGACTCTTGCTAATTACATGAAAGAAAACATAATTTATGTAAGAACTTACCTGATAAATTCATTTCTTTCATATTAGCAAGAGTCCATGAGGCCCACCCTTTTTTGTGGTGGTTTTGATTTTTTTGTATAAAGCACAATTATTCCAATTCCTTATTTTATATGCTTTCGCACTTTTTTCTTATCACCCCACTTCTTGGCTATTCGTTAAACTGAATTGTGGGTGTGGTGAGGGGTGTATTTATAGGCATTTTAAGGTTTGGGAAACTTTGCCCCTCCTGGTAGGAATGTATATCCCATACGTCACTAGCTCATGGACTCTTGCTAATATGAAAGAAATGAATTTATCAGGTAAGTTCTTACATAAATTATGTTTTTCTTTTGTATGGCAGCAATAATTAAAACAGTACCCATTTATTGCACCTTTATGGTACCCCCTCATCTCTACAGAAGGACTCTGCTTCCATAACGTTGTTTAGTGTAAGGGATTTACCCTCTCTCATAACTACCAGTCTCGCAGGATAAATCAATTTAATGTTATAGTTCCCCTTCTGTAATCTGCCATAGAAAAAAGACATATCTCTTCTCTTAGCCAGGGTTTCTGATGAGAAATCCTGAAAGATTAGCAGTCTATGAGAGCCAAATACAAAAGGATTACATTTTCTATAGTGCTTAAGATATAACATCTTGTCCTGAAAATTGATAAATTTGAATATAACTGGTCTGGGTCTGTTACCCTTGTTGGTTTCTCGACGAAACCCTATCCTGTGTACCCTTTCTATCTGAAAGGGGGCAGCAGGAGCTGGAATCTGCAAAGCCTGAGGTAGAGTTATAGAGACAAAGGCCATCAGGTCTTGAAATTCTGATGTTTCTGGGAGACCTATCACTTTCAAATTATTTCGTCTTGAACGATCCTCAAGATCTTCAATCTTAGCTTGCAAAGAAGTGATCATTCTACTATGTGACTCTATAATGGGCTCTTGTATGTTAAATCTATCCTCTAAATCCGAAATTCTATTTTCGGCTTCCTCGAGCCTTGACGAGAATTGTCTGACTTCCACAGTGAGATTTGAGATTTCACTTCTGATTTCAGATTTAACAGACTCAAATTGGGGGGTCAGTGTTTTAGCCACCTCTGCTGTGAATTCTACCATATTACTACCCAATGGGGTAGACGCACTTTTTTCTAAAGATGTATCAATGCTAGAATCCAGCGTCCTACTGCCCCCCTTCTTGTCCTTTGATTTAGGAGGCATGATAGTGGGAGAACCCTTTTGGTGCATAAATCTATCCATAAACTTCCTATCTTATACTGGACTGCTTAAAAAGAGAGAGAAGAGTAGAAAAAAAAAAACTCAGTCACAAATATCCCTTGGATTGGTCACCCTATATTAATTGGTCTAATTATAATGCAGATTTACCTCAGCCCAACACTACCTATGCATTAACCTGTGCCCTTAAGTAAATTTCTAGATAATGTATTATGTGAAATGAGGCAGGGTCTCAGATATTCCTTATATTAACCAGCTTCAAATAGTGGACAAATATGTCTATAGTCCTTTTACCAGGATACTTATATCGGGTTACTACCTATAGAGCTCCGTGTAAGAGATGTCTTCTACTTAACTACTTTTGATAATATATTAAAGTGCTTTTATACAAACACCCTAATAAACTTCAGTATTACTCATTAAAACTGACTAACCTAGACACCATTTATTGCTTGGCCTAATACTAATGCAAAGTTACCACAACCAAAAAACTACCTACGCACTAACCTGTGCCCTTAAGTGAATTTCTAAATACGGCAAAGTCTCAATTATTCCTTATATTACTCTGCCACGGTTAGTGAATAAACTATGTCTGTGATCCTTATACCAGGAAAATTATATCGAATTACTGTATCTAAAACTCCATATGGGAGATATCTCTAATATATTATTTCTAACAATGTATTAAAGTGCTTTTATACAAACGCCCTACAAACTTCAGTGTTACTCAATAGAACTAGCTAACCTAGACCATTCAAATACTCCTAGAATATAGTGCATATACCATTTATAAGTGGACCCTTATTTCGTGAATAAATGGTGTGGTGCTCAGATCTAATATTATTTTATGGAGACTGCGGCCCAATCTATAATGCCTGTAGTATAGGTCCTTCTATGAAGATAGTGTGATTCTATCTTCTGCCTTCAGGGGATTCCTCACAAAACCAAAACTAGTCTCTAATTGATTCAACAAATTCCGTAGTTATAGTACCCCATAAACCTATAGCAAGAAATGTTAAAGTATATTTCAGATACCCTAGCCTATTGAATACACACCATTATTGCTTACAAGGCAAACATACCATGTAACCTGCAAAACCCTTCCAGCTATGCAGGTTTAATATCCTGAAAACCACCTGCAATGACTTGTAATTTACTTTCCACAGTTCAACAGAATCAGTTGCTAAAGTTGAGTCCCTCTATATCATACATCCATGTATTTTCATTAACACATCACAAATTTCTTCCCCTGGGGATAGAACATTATAAATACTTCAGTTTAACCTAAGAGCCCAAGTACAGATCCTTTCACCCTTAATTCCTCTGCATATAACATCACCTACATTTTCTTTAAACAGAGACATTCAATGATTTATCCACCAGACAGCTGTACAATATATATACCCCCCTCAGGGACTCCGACAATAGTTCTCAGAAAATGTCCAGAGATCTGTAGCTACATTCAAACTTAGCTGTAAATTAGTACATTTATTCCCTGCTATGCATCTGAATATATATGCAAAAAGAAAGTTTTCTCTTTTTTTTTTTAAATTTCTACTTATCGTCAATGTCCAGTTCACCAAGCCAGATGAAATGTCGCCTTATATACACCGACTTATGTATATACTCCTCTAGTCCCAGCCGTGCTTCAACAACCGCTTTCTCAGAAATGTGTAGACCGGGCAAATCTGGGGCCGTACACCTCTCAGAACAAACTATTTCACAAACCAGGCTGTGAATCGGAGAGAAAGACAACGGGCACCCAGGTCCCTCCACGGTGAGCTCCAGCTGTAACACCTCAAAGATTCGTTGCTGACCAGGCGCAATGTGGCACTTGCGGAGATCTGTGGCTGCTCTCAGGATACAATTCGCTAGCTGCACAGAGGAAACATGCACCTGTCCACGCAGACTGCCTACAGGACCGCCCGCCTTCTGCGGGGCCTCCAGTCCAGCGTTACCTCCCAAGGGGCCGCACCAGGTATGGGCGCACGGATCAGCTCTGCTACCTCTCCGAACCCTCTCCGTCACTGGCGAAACTGTCTCGAACACCAAGAGAACAGTGTACCCCACCTCAGCGCTCCTTTACTGTGTACCTGCTCACACTCCAGGTGCGGCGACCCGGCACCAGGGCCGGACAAGCGTAAGTCAAACACGGTGAGTAGTAGGGGAATGTGATCTGATGCAGTTCATGCAGGGACCAAGCCCTGAATATCTGGCCAACCCCTATCAGCCGCAATGTATCAGGTAGCACAGTTATAAATGATGTATGGCAGAGGTACATGATTTGATAAAAGGGTATTTAAACACCGGCCGCTTGTGTCCATTTGCTGGAAATTGTATACCGGCACAGTATGTCTGAATGCCTGGATAGAATACACGCTGTGCTTCAGCCAACAAGCACAGATAGGCTGCTCAAAAAGGACTTATGTTGCGGGATCCCAGGATCCTGAATCCGGGCCGGTAGGTGGTTTCACGGCCAAGGAAAAGTCTGCAAACCGCTGGCAGTTAGTACTCTCCAAGCAACCTGTGTTTGGAGCGGGAGCAAACACCTGTGCTACCTGTGTGCTCCGCCTCCAGCAGGAAGTCCTCCGGACAGTTGTGCTTTTAAAGACCCTATGGATAAAAAATTAGAGGGTTTACTTAAGAAAATTTTTGTTCATCAAGGTTTTCTTCTCCAACCTATAGCGTGCATTGTTCCTGTAACTACTGCAGCTGCTTTCTGGTTCGAGGCGCTGGAAGATGCGCTCCAGACGGAGACCTCATATGAGGACATTATGGACAGAATTAAGGCTCTTAAGCTGGCTAATTCTTTTATCACAGATGCCGCTTTCCAACTAGCTAAGTTAGCGGCAAAAAATTCAGGTTTCGCCATTTTAACGTGCAGGGCGTTATGGTCCTGGTCGGCCGATGTGTCGTCAAAATCCAAACTATTGAACATCCCTTTCAAAGTAAAGACCCTCTCAAGGCCTGAATTGAGAGAGATTATTTCAGAAATCACTGGGGGAAAAGGCCATGCTCTCCCCCAGGACAAGTCCTTCAAGACGAAGAACAAACAAAATAATTTTCGTTCCTTTCGGAATTTCAGGAGCGGTCTCGCTTCATCCTCCCCTGCTGCAAAGCAAGAGGGTAATACTTCACAACCCAGGGCAGCCTGGAAACCTTACCAGGGCTGGAACAAGGGTAAACAGGCCAAGAAGCCTGCAGCTGCCTCCAAGACAGCATGATGGGGTAGCCCCAGATCCAGGACCGGATCTAGTAGGGGGCAGACTCTCTCTCTTCGCTCAGGCCTGGGCAAGAGATGTACACGATCCCTGGGCATTAGAGATTGTATCCCAGGGATATCTTCTAGAATTCAAGGACTCCCCTCCAAGGGGAAGGTTCCACATTTTTCGTCTGTCTACAGACCAGACAAAGAAAGAGGCGTTCTTACGCTGTGTAGAAGACCTACATACAATGGGAGTGATCCACCCAGTCCCAATTGTGGAACAAGGGCTGGGTTTTTACTCAAACCTGTTTGTGGTTCCCAAAAAAGAAGGAACTTTCAGACCAATCCTGGATCTCAAAATTCTAAACAAATTCCTCAGAGTCCCATCATTCAAGATGGAGACCATTTGGACAATCTTACCAATGATCCAGGAGGGTCAATATATGACTACCGTGGATCTAAAGGATACGTATCTGCACATTCCTATCCACAAAGATCATCACCAGTTTCACAGGTTCGCCTTTCTGGACAAGCATTATCAGTTTGTGAATCTTCCTTTCAGGTTGGCCACTGCTCCCAGAATTTTCACAAAGGTGCTAGGGTCCCTCCTGGCGGTTCTAAGACCGCGGGGCATAGCAGTGGCGCCTTACCTAGACGACATCTTAATTCAGGCATCGACTTTCCAAAGAGTCAAGTCTCACACGGAAATTGTATTGGCCTTTCTGAGGTCTCACGGGTGGAAGGTGAACATCAAAAAGAGTTCTCTCTCCCCCCTCACAAGAGTTCCATTCCTAGGAACCCTAATAGACTCGGTAGAAATGAAAATATTTCTGACGGAGGTCAGAAAGTTAAAACTCTTAACTACTTGCCGAGCTCTTCATTCCATTCCTCGGCCGTCTGTAGCTCAGTGCATGGAGACAATCGGACTAATGGTAGCGGCAATGGACATAGTCCCTTTTGCACGGATACACCTCAGACCACTGCAACTATGCATGCTCAAACAGTGGAATGGGGATTATGCAGATTTGTCTTCTCAAATACAGTTGGACCAGGGGACCAGAGATTCTCTTCTCTGGTGGTTGTCTCAGGATCACCTGTCTCAGGGAATGTGTTTCCGCAGACTAGAGTGGATCATCGTAACGACCGACGCCAGTCTGTTGGGCTGGGGTGCAGTCTGGGACTCCCTGAAAGCTCAGGGCTTATGGTCTCAGGAAGAAGCTCTTCTCCCGATAAACATTCTGGAACTTAGGGCGATATTCAACGCTCTTCAGGCATGGCCTCAGCTAGCTGCGGCCAAATTCATCAGATTTCAGTCGGACAACATCACGACTGTAGCTTACATCAACCATCAAGGGGGAACAAGGAGTCCCCTAGCAGTGATGGAAGTAACCAAAATAATCAGGTAGGCGGAGGATCTCTCTTGCCACCTCTCAGAAATTCACATCCCAGGAGTAGACAACTGGGAGGCGGATTTTCTAAATCATCAGACTTTTCATCCGGGGGAGTGGGAACTCCACCCGGAGGTATTTGCCCAGCTGACTCAGCTATGGGGCACTGCAGAATTGGATCTGATGGCGTCCCGTCAGAATGCCAAACTTCCTCTTTATGGGTCCAGGTCCCGGGATCCCCAGGCGGTGTTGATAGAGGCTCTAGCAGCGCCTTGGTCCTTCAATCTGGCCTATGTGTTTCCACCGTTTCCTCTCCTTCCTCATCTGGTTGCCAGAATCAAGCAGGAGAGGGCGTCGGTGATTCTAATAACGCCTGCGTGGCCACGCAGGACTTGGTATGCAGACCTAGTGGACATGTCATCTGTGCCACCATGGACACTGCCAATGAGGCAGGACCTTCTAATACAGGGTCCTTTCAAACATCCAAATCTAATTTCTCTGCGTCTGACTGCTTGGAGATTGAACGCCTAATTCTATCAAAGCGTGGTTTCTCTGAGTCGGTTATCGATACCCTGATTCAGGCTAGAAAGCCTGTCACCAGGAAAATCTACCATAAGATTTGGCGAAAATATCTTTGTTGGTGCGAATCCAAGGGCTACTCATGGAGTAAGATTAGGATTCCCAGGATATTGTCTTTTCTCCAAGATGGATTGGAGAAAGGATTGTCAGATAGTTCCTTAAAAGGACAGATATCTGCTTTGTCTATTATTTTACACAAGCGTCTGGCGGAGGTACCAGACGTTCAGGCGTTTACTCAGGCTTTAGTCAGAATCAAGCCTGTTTATAGACCTGTGGCTCCGCCATGGAGTCTGAATTTAGTTCTTTCAGTTCTGCAAGGGGTTCCGTTTGAACCTTTACATTCCATAGATATTAAGCTTTTATCTTGGAAAGTTTTGTTTTTGTAGCTATCTCTTCTGCGCGAAGAGTTTCAGAGTTATCTGCTTTACAGTGTGACTCACCTTACTTGGTGTTCCATGCAGATAAGGTAGTTTTGCGTACCAAACCTGGTTTTCTTCCTAAGGTTGTGTCTAATAAGAATATTAACCAGGAAATTGTTGTTCCTTCTCCGTGTCCTAATCCTTCTTCGAAGAAGGAACGTCTGTTACACAATCTTGATGTGGTTCGTGCTTTAAAGTTATATTTACAAGCAACTAAGGATTTCAGACAAACAACTTCATTGTTTATCTATTCTGGTAAGAGGAGAGGTCAGAAAGCGACTGCTACCTCTCTTTCCTTTTGGCTGAAAAGCATCATCCGTCTGGCCTATGAGACTGCTGGCCAGCAGCCTCCTGAAACAATTACTGTTTATTCTACCAGAGCAGTGGCTTCCACATGGGCTTTTAAAAATGAGGCTTCTGTTGAACAGATTTGTAAGGCAGCGACTTGGTCTTCGCTGCACACTTTTTCCAAATTTTACAAATTCGGTACTTTTGCTTCTTCGGAGGCTATTTTTGGGAGAAAGGTTTTACAAGCAGTGGTGCCTTCCGTTTAAGGTACCTGTCTTGTTCCCTCCCTTCATCCGTGTCCTAAAGCTTTGGTATTGGTATCCCACAAGTAAAGGATGAATCCGTGGACTGGATACACCTTACAAGAGAAAACAGAATTTATGCTTACCTGATAAATTACTTTCTCTTGTGGTGTATCCAGTCCATGGCCCGCCCTGTCATTTTAAGACAGGTGGGTTTTATTTTTAAACTACAGTCACCACTGCACCCTATGGTTTCTCCTTTTTCTTCCTAACCTTCGGTCGAATGACTGGGGGGTGGAGCTAGAGGGGGAGCTATATGGACAGCTCCGTGGACTGGATACACCACAAGAGAAAGTAATTTATCAGGTAAGCATTAATTCTATTTTTTGGGTAAACCAACGATTTACAGTTAAATTTGGAGTTAATTTAACGTTGTTTAAGCATTTTGGAAAAATTGTTCACTTTTTCTTTTCTTAAAGGCGCAGTACACGTTTTTTCAAAAGTTTATTTTAAGCAATAAATAAGTGTTTAAATGACTTTTGTGGTTATTACTAGTCTGTTCAACATGTCTGACATTGAGGAATCTGATTCTCATTCTTCTATGTGTTTAGAAGCTATTGTGCAACCCCCTCTAACATTGTGTAACTCTTGTACTGAAAGAGCCTTACATTGTAAAGACCATATATTAGGTCAGGAAAGTGTACCTAAGGATGATTCTCAGTCTGAAGAGAATCAGGATATGCCATCCAATTGTCCCCAAGTGTCACAACCTTTAACGCCCCCACGCAAGCGACGCCAAGTACTTCTAGTGCGTCTAATTCTTTTACTCTACAGGAGATGGCTGCAGTTATGTCAACTATCCTTACAGAGTTATTATCTAAATTACCAGTGTTGCAGGGTAAACGCAGTAGATCAGGTATTAATGTAAATACTGAATCCTCTGATGCTTTATTAGCTATTTTCGATGTTCCCTCACAGTGTTCTGAGTTGGGGATCAGGGAATTACTGTCTGAGGGTGAAATTTCAGATTCAGGGAATGTTTTACTTTAGACAGATTCTGACGCTATGTCCTTTAAATTTAAGCTTGAACACCTCCGCCTGTTTCTTAGGGAGGTTTTAGCGACTCTGGATGATTGTGACCCTATTGTAATTCCTTCAGAGAAATTGTGTAAAATGGATAAATATTTAGAAGTACCTACTTACACTGATGTTTTTCCGGTTCTTAAGAGAATTTTGGAAATTATAAGAAAGGAATAAGATAGTCCAGGTATACCGTTTTCTCCCCCTCCTAATTTCAAGAAAATGTTTCCCATATCAGATACCATTCGGGACTCATGGCAAACGGTCCCTAAGGTTGAGGGAGCTATATCTACCCTAGCTAAGCATACCACTATACCCATTGAGGATAGTTGTGCTTTCAAAGACCCTATGGATAAGAAATTAAGAGGGTCTACTTAAGAAATTATTTGTTAATCAGGGGTTTCTTTTACAACCTATGGCTTGCATTGTTCCAGTAACTACTGCAGCAGCTTTTTGGTTTGAGGCTCTAGAAGAGTCTATTAAGGTTGAGACTCCATTAGATGACATCTTAGATAGAATTAAGGCTCTCAAGCTAGCTAATTCTTTTATTACTGATGCCGCTATTCAAATTGCTAAATTAGCAGCAAAGAATGCAGGATTTGCTATTTTAGCACGTAGAGTATTGTGGCTCAAATCTTGGTCTGCTGATGTCTCATCAAAGACCAAGCTTTTAGCTATTCCTTTTAAGGGTAAGACCCTTTATGGACCTGAATTGAAGGAAATCATTTCTGACCTTACAGGAGGTAAAGGCCATGCCCTACCTCAGGAATCCAAAAAGCCCGCTGCTGCTCCTAAGACAGCATGAAGGGGCGGCCCCCAATTCGGGACCGGATCTAGTAGGGGGCAGACTCTCATTTTTTGCCCAGGCTTGGGCAAACGATATTCAAGACCCCTGGGCACTAGAAATAGTGACCCACGGTTATCAATTGGAATTCAAAGACTTTCTCCCAAGAGGGAGATTTCATCTTTCAAAGTTATCTTCAAACCAGATAAAAAGAGAGGCGTTCTTACGCTGTGTAAAAGACCTTTTTACTATGGGAGTAATTTGTCCAGTTCCAAAATTGGAACAGGGACAGGGGTTTTACTCAAACCTATTTGTGGTTCCCAAAAAAGAGGGAACATTCAGACCCATCTTAGACCACAAGTGTCTAAACAAATTTAGACACTTGTGGTCAATATGAACAATTTTACCAATGATTCAGGAGGGTCAATATATGACTACCGTGGACTTGAAGCATGCTTACCTTCATATTCCTATCCAAAAGGATCATCATCAGTTTCTAAGGTTTGCTTTCTTGGACAAACATCAGTTCGTGGCTCTTCCCTTCGGGTTGGCCACGGCGCCCAGAATCTTCACAAAGGTTCTAGGGTCTGTTTTGGCAGTTCTCAGACCGCGAGGCATAGCGGTGGCGCCTTATCTGGACGATATTCTGATCCAGGCGTCAACATATCATCTGACAAAATCTCACATGGACACAGTGCTGTCTTTTCTGAGAACTCACGGCTGGAAGGTGAACATAGAGAACAGTTCACTTGTCCCACAGACAAAGGTTCCTTTCTTGGGAACTCTGTTAGACTCGGTAGCCATGAAGATATTTCTGACGGAGGTCAGAAAATCAAAGATTCTAAATACTTGCCGAGCACTTCAGTCCATTCCTTGGCCATCAGTGGCTTAGTGTATGGAGGTAATCGGATTAATGGTAGCGGCAATGGACATCATTCCGTTTGCTCGCTTTCTTCTCAGACCACTGCAGCTGTGCATGCTCGGACAGTGGAATGGGGATTATGCAGATTTTTCTCCTCAGATAAATCTAGATCAATAAACCAGAGACTCTCTTCTTTGGTGGTTGTCGCTGGATCATCTGTCCCAGGGGACTTGCTTCCGCAGACCCTCGTGGGTGATAGTGACAACGGACGCCAGCCTTCTGCGCTGGGGTGCAGTCTGGAATTCCCTGAAGGCTCAGGGTGTTTGGACTCAGGTGGAGTCTCTACTTCCAATCTATTCTGGAACTGAGAGCAATATTCAATGCGCTTCAAGCATGGCCGCAGTTGGCTTTGGCCAAATTCATCAGATTCCAGTCAGACAACATCACGACTGTGGCCTATATCAATCATCAGGGGGGAACAAGGAGTTCCTTAGCGATGAGAGAGGTATCCAAAATAATCCGTTGGGTAGAGGCCCACTTTTGTCATCTGTCAGCAATCCACATCCCAGGTGTAGAGAACTAAGAAGCAGATTTTCTAAGCAGACAGACCTTTTATCCCGGGGAGTGGGAACTCCACCCGGAGGTATTTGCCTCATTGATTCGCCAATGGGGCAGACCGGAATTGGATCTGATGGCATCTCGACAGAATGCCAAGCTTCCAAGATACGGATCCAGGTCAAGGGATCCCCAGGCCAAACTGACAGATGCCTTGGCAGTGCCTTGGTCGTTCAGCCTAGCTTATGTGTTTCCACCGTTTCCTCTCCTTCCACGCGTGATTGCTCGAATCAGACAGGAGAGAGCTTCGGTGATCCTGATAGCGCCTGCGTGGCCACGCAGAACTTGGTATGCGGATCTAGTGAACATGTCTTCACTACCGCCATGGAAACTTCCTTTGAGACAGGACCTTCTCATTCAAGGTCCTTTCCAACATCCAAATCTAACTTCTCTGCAGCTGACTGCGTGGAGATTGAACGCTTGATTTTATAGAAGCGAGGATTCTCTGATTCTGTTATCAGTACTTTGATACAGGCTAGAAAGCCTGTCACTAGAAAGATCTATCATAAGATATGGCGTAAATATCTTTATTGGTGTGAATCCAAGGGCTACTCATGGAGTAAGTTAGGATTCCTAGGATTTTGTCTTTTCTCCAAGAAGGATTGTAGAAAGACCTATCAGCTAGTTCCTTAAAGGGACAAATTTCTGCATTGTCAATTTTGTTTCACAAACGTTTGGCAGATGTGCCAGATGTTCAGTCTTTTTGTCAGGCTCTAACCAGAATTACGCCTGTATTTAGACCTATTACTCCTCCCTGGAGTTTGAATTTAGTTCTTCGAGTTCTTCAAGGGGTTCCGTTTGAACCTTTACATTCCATAGATATAAAGTTATTGTCTTGGAAAGTTCTGTTTTTGGTTGCAATTTCTTCTGCTTGAAGAGTTTCTGAGCTTTCAGCGTGTGATTCGCCTTATCTCATATTTCATTCTGATAAGGTGGTTTTACGTACCAAACCTGGTTTTCTTCCTAAGGTTGTTTCGAATAAGAATATTAATCAGGAAATTGTTGTTCCTTCCTTGTGTCCTAATCCTTCTTCTAAGAAGGAGTGTCTGTTACATAACCTGGACGTGGTCCGTGCCTTAAAGTTTTACTTACAGGTAACTAAAGATTTCCGTCAATCATCTTCATTATTCATTGTTTATTCTGGAAAGCATAGGGGTCAGAAAGCTACGGCTACCTCTCTTTCTTTTTGGCTGAGAAGTATCATCCGTCTGGCATATGAGACTGCTGGACAGCAGCCTCCCAAAAAAATTACGGCTCATTCTACTAGGGCTGTGGCTTCCACATGGGCCTTTAAAAACGATGCATCTGTTGGACAGATTTGTAAGGCTGCGACTTGGTCGTCCCTTCACACTTTTTCCAAATTTTACAAATTTGATACTTTTGCTTCTTATGAGGCTGTTTTTGGGAGGAAAGTTCTTCAAGCAGTGGTGCCTTCCGTTTAGGTCTCTGTCTTGTCCCTCCCTTTCATCCGTGTCCTGTTGCTTTGGTATTGTATCCCACAAGGATGAAATCCGTGGACTCGTCGTATCTTGTAGAAGAAAAGGAAATTTATGCTTACCTGATAAATTGATTTCTTCTATGACACGACGAGTCCACGGCCCTCCCTGTCAATTTTAGACAGATTCTGTTTTTTATTATTTATAACTTCAGTCACCTCTGCACCTTTTAGCTTTTCCTTTCTCTTCCTATAACCTTCGGTCGAATGACTGGAGGTAGAGGGGAAGGGAGGAGCTATATATACAGCTCTGCTGTGGTGCTCTTTGCCACTTCCTGTTAGCAGGAGGATAATATCCCACAAGTAAGGATGAAATCCGTGGACTCGTCGTATCGTAGAAGAAATCAATTTATCAGGTAAGCATAAATTTCCTTTTTTTGATACAGATTTAAATAAGGCGGATGCTTCTCAAGGTTCTAACGATGAGAATCAGAGTATGCCACATCTTTCTCCCCAAGCGTCACAGTCCCTAACACCTATCCAGGCACAGTCCAGTACCTCTGCAGTTGTCTGCTTTTTCCGTACTGCAAGGCAAGCGCAGAAGGAAGGACGACCTTGTGGCCAATACGACTTTGGATGCTTTAATAGCGAGGTCAGAAATGCCTTTACAGGGACTTTCAGTGGGCTTCCGGTGTTAGACGTCACGCCCTGGAGGAGGGGTCAGCAGGCGTGAGGAGCGTGAGGAGCGCATGGCTGTGTGCGCTACCAAACACCGCTGTTGAGTTCCTAGGCCAAGATTACACTTATCCTGGCCGGAAAAGATTCCATCCTACAAGGACATAGCTTGGTCCTGAAGCCCGCATTTCAGAACCGCGAGTGGGAACTCCCGGTAGTTCATCGCATACGGACGTAAGAACTAGGAGGATATCCAAGCCCGGTGGTACTGGCCCTACGCCAGGAGGGAGAACTGGACGCTGGGATTCACTGTGGACCCTGGTTAGGTAATCCCCTACTTCTTGCGGAGGAGTCGGCAGGAAGGGGGGTAACCTACGGGGTAGGTGAGGCTGTAGTTGTCAGCTGGAAATCGCAGAATCGCTGGGAGAGTGAAGTACCCTGTCACAGGTAGGGCCGTACCTTACAAAGTACGCTACTATATTTTCACCTTTGGATGCTTAAAGGGCTGTGAGGAAAAGTGCTTCAAAAGTTCAGGGGAGAAAAAAGAAAAGGTAGTAAAGTTAGTGGCTCCCATTGTTAGGCACACGGCTAAAATATCTTGAACCACACTGAAATAACAAGACTGTCCATATAGGACTATAAGAACGAACTGAACTTTTATTGCTGTAGTTTTGTGGGCCCAAAGAAGCAGAGGGCCAGAACAAAAAGGAAAGTACTAGGAAAAGGAAAGAACTTACACCGTTTTTCTGTTGGGGATATATGGAGGCTAAGAACTAGCAGGGGTTGTGAGATACCTGCTGGAACTGTATAGTAATATCAAGGCTCAATATAGACTTGCGGATGCTGGACTATATTATAAGCTAAACTGGACAGCCTGGCATAAAAAATTCAAAAGAATATTCAGGGTGATAAAACAAAGAAAAGGGGTGCCTTTAAATAAGATAAGAGAACCTCCCGAAGAGACTGAGAACTAAGACAAGTGACTGTATTCTGTTCACCGTGCAATACATTGTTCTGGGTATTGCACGGCACTGGCGCAACCGGCGTATTGAATTGTTCTTTGCCTGTGTATATTATATATGGTTCTGAGACATGTTTTATATATGTATAGATGGCTAGTAAGAACTATAGCTAAACTTGTATACCTACAAAAGGTATAGCGGTATATATCATTTAAGGGATAATTTCATTGTGGGTAGAAAAATTTTAACCATTCTAAATTGGTCCCGGTCCCGGAACTCACTATCTTTATGCAGGGTGGTATCTAAGAGAACTATCCTTAATTGTTAGAGGTGCATCTCTCTTTTTTTTCTCTCTGATACGACGAAAATTAACAGTATGAAGTATTTGAAGAGAGGATAATGGGAAAAATGTAGCACTGCATTACTATTAACACTACACAAACACGTACCACGTATTGTATTATATTCATACACATAAGAGTTTGGAAAACTCAAAGAAAAGCAAAAAATAAAAAAATTAAAAAAAAAATTAAAAAAAAAACACAAATCACAGCTGATTATAGGCAGTATAAACTGCTTGGTATATCCCATCTACGGATGGGCGCAAAGTATGCATCACCATATGAGTAGATATATAGTTATTATTGTGTTTCATCTTTTTATTTCTTTTTTTTATTTTCTCCTTTTTTTCAACACTTCGTTTTTCTTTTTGTTGTTTCTTCACGTAATCACTTAATTTTATTTTCTTTTTCTTGCTGTTCACACATTCACATATGGATAGATTTCTATCCAATAAGTCACCTGTAATGCCTGCTAAAACTAGGGAAAAAAGGGTAACAATGAGGAATAGTGTAGAGAATAGTGCTGAAATCAGGACAGAATCTACCATGACTGGTATCAACCCTGCAGATATAACTGAAATCTCAAAGCAGGTAGCAAACCTACTACTACCACAATTGGATAAAATTAGACAAGATATGGCATTATTAACAATAGAAACTAAACAGTTTATGGCAAGAATTACAGAGGCTGAGAATAGGATCTCAGTAGTAGAGGATACACTTGATGTACAGGAGCAAAATGTACAAATACATAGTGAGCAAATAGTAGAGATGCAGAAGAAGATTGAAGAACTTGAGGATAGGTCCCGTAGGAACAATCTTAGGGTCCTAGGGATACCAGAAAGCACCGAGTTCCAAGATCTAATGAAGTTTGCATCAATTACCCTACCACAGGCCCTAGGTATAGATACACAGGGTAGAATAATACCAATTGAAAGGGCACACAGGACAGGATATTTAAAAGCTCCTTTAGAAAATGGGGTGCATAGAAGACCAATTATGATTAAGTTCTTGAATTTCCAAGACAAAGTAAATATTCTTAGAGTATATAGAGGTATAAATAATTTAGAAATAGCACAAAACAAGGTTTTACTCTTTCAAGATTTCTCGGCTCAAACTACGGCTAAAAGAAAAGAAATGGCCCCTTATTGTACAAAACTGATACAGGCAGGTTTTCTAGCTAGAATGATATATCCTGCGAATATTAAAATCATTGCAGAGGATAAAACTAGTTTTCTCAGAACAAAGCAAGAGGTAGTAGAATTTTTAAAAAAGAATGGCGATGGGAGCTGTTAAAAATTGGTTTTATAGGATATGTTTTATGTTTTTCTCTTACGTTTATGGTTGTATTATTAGAAAATTGGTTTTATAGGATATGTTCTATGTTTTTCTCTCACTTTTATGGTTGTATTACTAGTTGGAGAATTTTTTTTTTTTTTTTTTATTTTTTTTTCCCTTCTCCTCTTTTTTATCCCCCTCTCTTTCTCTTCTCCTCTCCCCCCCCCCCTCGTTCGTACTCTTGTTTTTGACAAAGAATTAATTCGCTGTCATGGCAAATATTAAAATAATTTCATGGAATGTGGGAGGTATAACCAATCCAATAAAGAGGAAAAGATTACTTGCTGATATTAAAAAAAGTCAAGCTGATATAGCTCTAATCCAAGAGACACATCTCACTAAAGTCGAAACTGAAAAACTTAAGGTAAAGTGGGTCCAAGAAGTTATAACAACATCATGTATATCTAGGAAAAGAGGGGTGGCAATTTTATTCCATCGAAACCTGGAATATCAAATACTATCTAAAGATATTGATGATAAAGAAAGATATATAATAATTGAAATGCAAGTTAAAGACAGGACTTTTGTAATCTGTAATGTTTATGGGCCAAATAAGAATGAACCTAAATTCTGGTTAGACTTAAGAAATAAATTATATCAATTTTTGAACTGTACCCTAATAATAGCGGGTGATTTCAACATGACATTTAACAACATAGATAGACTGAAGAATGTAAATAGGGAAACTGAAGTCAGGACAGCAAATAGACCTCTTAAAAATTTTTTGTAAAGATCTTAATTTAACTGACGCTTGGCGTCTCTATAATCCCACCACACGAGCATATACATGCCAAGCTAAAAAATATAAGTCACTATCCAGACTCGATTTCTTTTTGGTCTCAACAATAGTGCTAGGTTTAAAACCAGAACTAGCCATTGGAGACTTTACAATATCAGATCACGCCATAATTTCTCTTAAAATGAAATGGGGGGCAGGAATCAATGATATAACTAGGAGCTATAGATTCCCAACGTATCTAGCAGATAATTTTAAATTTAAGAATTGGCTGATTCAACAATGGCATACATACAGATTGAATAATAGTACCGACATACATAAAGAGGAAACCTTCTGGGAAGCCGCCAAAGTAGTGTTAAGGGGGGATATCAGAAAATATTCTTTGAATTGTAGGAAAGAGACAAATCGGAAGGAAACTCAGTGCTCAAATTATTTAAAAAATAGGTATAATGCGTATATTGGTGCACCTAATAAAGAAAATTGGGATAGGTATATGAAAGCAAGGGCTGAATGGACACTATTAACAGAACAAAAAAATATTATTAAAGATCTTAGACGTAGCGCAAAATTCTACCGTTTTGGAGACAAAATTGGTACCTTACTGGCTAATTGTGTGAAGGTACAGAGTGTAAAAAATGATATCAGAAGGATTAAAGTAAATGATAAATATATAACAGATCCTGCTATGATACAGGAGGAATTCTATAAATTTTTTAAAAATCTATACTCAAACCCAAAAGTAAACTTATTAAATAAAGACAGCTTCTGGCAGGATACTTCCCTCCCACAAATAGATTCAGAAAGCCTAGAGGCTTTAAATACTCCAATCTCTCTTATAGAAGTGCAGGAGGCTATTGATAATATAAAACTTAAGAAAGCAGCTGGCCCAGATTTATTTCCGGGTGAATTCTATAAAATACTTAAAGGCCAGATTGCTGTGAGTCTGATGAATCTTTTTAATAGCTATCTCATAAAAGGAGGAGTTCCTTCAAGATTTTTCTCTGAATCTTTAATAACAGTTATACATAAAAAAGGGAAGAACCCTGAATACATAGATTCCTATAGACCTATTTCCCTATTGAACGCCGATTATAAAATATTTACAAGTATATTGGCAAAGAGATTGAAAAAAATTATCTCTCCTTTAATAAGTAGTGATCAAACTGGCTTTATGCCTAATCGTAATCCATCAGCTAATCTGCGTAAAGTTTTCCTATTGTTGGATTCATGTATAAACCTGGCGAAAAATAATAAGGAAAACAGAGTATTACAGAATGCAGCTATATTGTCAATAGACGCACAAAAAGCATTCGATTCGATAATCTGGGAGCATCTGTTTTTTACTTTGGGACAATTTGGGATTAAATATCAATTTGTAGATTGTATTAAAGCATTATATTCTAAAGCATCTTCGGCTTTATTGATCAACGGCAATAGAACAAATAACTTTGAACTAGCAAAAGGGACAAGACAAGGATGTCCAATCTCACCACTCCTGTTTAATTTGGCAATTGAGCCGTTGGCAATCAAGCTCAGAGAGCGCTTAGAAGGAATATGCTTAGGAAAGCAGAAATTTATTCTGTTACTCTACGCAGATGATCTATTGCTATTTATTAAAGATGCCCACCTAGAGGTTGATAGGGTATTGGAAATTATTCAGACGTTTGGCTCTTTCTCTGGATATCAGATTAATGCAGCAAAATCTGAATTATTCTGGATTCTGCAAAATGGGAAACGGAATATACAAACTCCATTTAAAGAAATAAAGACACAATTTACATACTTGGGTATTAATGTTTGTAGCGATCCAAAATTTTGGTATAAAATAAACTATATTCCGTTGATCAATAAAATTATTTGTAATTTAGAAAGCTGGGCCAGGTTACCACTTACACTTACCGCTAAAGTTAACCTAATTAAAATGATATTAATACCCAAGTTTCTATATTTGATGCACAATATACCTGTTCTGATGCCTAAGAAGGATATTGAAACTGTATATAAAAACTTCAGGCTGTTCTTATGGGGTAAGGGACGTAATAGAATTGCCTTGAGTACGCTAATGCAACCTAAGCATTTGGGGGGGCTAGCACTTCCCTCTCTTGAGATATATAATTACGTCTGCTTAGGAAAAGTGGCATTAGATTGGCTTACACAAGGTAACTATATTGCCTCACTGGTCGCAGAAGAAAGTATTGTATCACCATATAGTTTACAAGCACTATTACACTGTCACTTCAGAAAGATACCACCTAAAGTTAAAAAATATACTACTATAGGTAATATTATAAAAGCGTGGTTCCGAATATGTTCTTTGATCAAAGCCGATCATACGATTTCCAACTATCTACCGATAGTTGGAAACCCTTATTTCTCAGCAGGAATTAATAATAAACTATTTAAAAACTGGGCCAATAAGGGCCTAAAGTATATCTATCAAGTAAAAGATCCTAACGGCCCAAATATACGAACATTTGCAGAAATTAGGCAGCAATTCGGATTAGCCAATGCAGATTTTTATGCATATTTACAATTAAGGTATTGGTATAGTTCAATTATCAGAAGACCAAATCATACTTGGGTAAACTCTGATATAGCCTCAGGTATAATTCTTTACCAAGCTGGCATCCATTCTTTAAAATATTGGTTAAAGGTAATTTTGAAACAGTCAGGTGAGGAAAACATTGGACGTTTGCTGGTTAGGTGGACAACAGATTTTCAAGATATACAAAAAGAAGATATTACTAGAAGTATACAGAAGGTAGAAAATGCTACTTTGGCGGCAAACTGGAGAGAAAGCCACTTTAAACTGATAAATCGTAGTTATATCCCTCCGGCCACCTTAAATAAGTGGCTACACAACTCTGAACATGTGTGCCCTAGATGTACAGATATCAATGCAGATATAATACATATGTTTTGGAAATGCCCAAAAATTTATCAATTTTGGGCCAAAATAAGCTATTGGTTAAGCAAAGTGTTACAGGTTACGGTCAAGTTGGAAAAAAAGCATATATTCTTTTTAGTTGATTATGATACATATAGACAAATAAATGTACGATTTATTAACTGTTTGATATTAGGTGGCAGATATTTGATTCTTAAAGGCTGGAAAGATAAAAAAAATCCTTCTATTCATAATCTAATACATTTAATGATGAAGCAAGCGGTAATAGAGCAATTTGACTGTTCTAATGGCTCAGAACAACGTATAAAGAAATACTGTAAGAAATGGTACAGCTTTATACAGTTATATGATAAAAATACCCAAGCTAAGTTTCTAGCCCCATTCGATTCATGTAACTACGTGGAGTAGTTACATGAATCGGTTCAAAGTAATGAAGGTTCAAAGTAATGAAGAGGAGAGATAGGGCCGGAGCGGGGGGGGGGGGGGGAAGGGAATCTCCTCCTCTTTCCTTTTTTTTTTTTTTTTTTCCCTTTTTTTTTTTTTTTTTTTTTTTTTTTATTATTTATATCCCAACTGCCATATAGAGCCCTTAAGAGACCTTATAACTCCAACATGATAAATGTTAAAGTGTCCTCAATATCAAGTATGTGTATGGACTTATGTCCTAGGATGAGGCGATAAACCGAATCTGTATAAATGTAATCAGTGAAAAAAAAAAAAAGGATATTAGAGAGGTAGATATATTATCCCATTGTTCGAGAACACTGTTGTTTGAAGCTAAATATAAGTATGAATATAATTTTGTTAATACTTGACAATGGGAAAATTTGAAATAAGCAAGAAAGATTAAGTTATATTTTACGGAAAAATAAAAGCCAATAAAATATATGTGGCATAAGCATAGTGAAATTTGTAAATTGTATTAACGTATATCTATGTTTGCTGATTTTGTTTGATGTTGTACAATCTCTAATGTCCCAATAAAAACTTATGAGGAAAAAAAAAAGAAATGCCTTTACAGGGATCAGAATTGGAGCCCTTATCTGAAGGTGAGCTTTCTGAATCGGATAGTGCCCTGCTATAGACGGATTCAGAAGTAATGTCTTTCCGGTTTAAACTGGAACACTTCCGCCTGCTATTGAAGGAGGTTTTGGTGACTGGATGACTGCGATTCAATCGTGGTTCCTCCAGAAAAATTTAGTAAGTTGGACAGATATCTAGAAGTCCCTTCTTATTCAGATGTTTTTCCAGTTCCCAAGACAACTTCTGAAATTATTGCTAAGTAATGGGAGAGACCAGGTATACCATTCTCTCCTCCCGTTTTCAGGAAAATGTATCCCATAGCGGATTCTATCAGGAATTCTTGGCAGACGGTTCCTAAGGTGGAGGGTGCTATTTCCACTTTGGCTAAACAAACTACTATCCCTACTGAGGATAGTTGTGCTTTTAAGGACCCTATGGATAAGAAATTAGAGGGTCTTCTTAAGAAACTTTATGTTCATCAAGGGTTACTTTTACAACTGGCAGCCTGCATCGTCACGGTTACCACGGCGGCTGCTTATTGGTTTAATGCCCTGGAGGAATCTCTTAAAACTGAGACTCCTTTGGAAGAGATACAGGACAGAATTAAAGCCCTTAAGCTGGCTAATTCTTTTGTGACAGACGCTTCTCTGCAAATTACTAAGTTGGCGGCTAAGAGCTCAGGATTTTCAATCTTAGCACGTAGGGAAGTCCTGGTCTGCTGATGTGTCATCCAAAACTAAGCTTTTGGCTATCCCTTTCAAGGGAAAGACCTTGTTTGGTCCTGATTTGAAAGAAATTATTTCTGACATCACGGGAGGGTAAGGGTCACCTCCTCCCTCAGGATAAGAAATCCAAACAGAGGGGTCGACATAGTAATTTTTCGTTCCTTTCGAAATTTCAAGGGAACCCCCTCTTCCCCTTCCACTAAGCAGGAGGGGGGCTATTTTCAACCCAAGTCCACGGCCCAACCAGACTTGGAGCAAGGGTAAACAACCCAAAAAACCCGTTGCTGCCACCAAGTCAGAATAAAGGGACAGTCACCAATCCGGGACCGGATCTAGTGGGGGGGCAGACTATCATTTTTCATCCAGGCTTGGATAAGAGACATTCAAGATCCTTGGGCAATAGACATAGTATCTCTGGGATACAAACTGGAGTTCAGAAATTCTTCCCCCAGAGGAAGATTCCTCCTTTCTCGATTGTCTGTAGACCAGATAAAGAGTGAGGCGTTCTTACACTGTGTAAGAGACCTATCCTTCATGGGAGTAATTTGTCCCGTTCAAATTCAGGAACGGGGACAGGGATTTTATTCAAATCTGTTTGTAGTTCCCAAAAAAGAGGGAACTTTCAGACCTATCTTAGATCTTGAGTCTAAACAAGTTTCTCAGAAACTATTCGTACCATTCTTCCATTGATCCAGGAGGGTCAATTTATGACTACCGTGGATCTAAAGGATGAATATCTTCATGTTCCTATCCACAGAGATCATCACAAGTTCCTGAGGTTTGCCTTTCTGGACAAACATTTTCAGTTTGTGGCTCTTCCTTTCGGTCTGGCCACAGCACCCAGAATTTTCACAAAGGTTCTGGGGTCGCTGCTAGCGGTTCTGAGACCGCGGGGCATTGCAGTGGCGCCTTATTCTGATCCAGGCGTCTTATCAGCTAACAAAGTCTCATACTGAGACCCTACATCCCTTTCATCCGTGTCCTATAGCTTTGGTATTGTATCCCATAAGTAAGGATGAAATCCGTGGACTCGTATCTTGTAAAAGAAAAGGAAATTTATGCTTACCTGATAAATTTGTTTATTTTACGATACAATGAGTCCACGGCCCACCCTGTTTTTGTATGACAGGTCTTTTATTTTGTTAAACTTCAGTCACCTCTGCACCTTGGCTTTTCCTTTCTCTTCCTAACTTCGGTCAAATGACTGGAGTGGGAGGGAAGGGAGGAGCTATATATACAGCTCTGCTGTGGTGCTCTTTGCCTCCTCCTGTTGACCAGGAGGCGATATCCCATAAGTAAGGATGAAATCCGTGGACTCATCGTATCGTAAAAGAAACAAATTTATCAGGTAAGCATAAATTTCCTTTTTCCATCTAAAGGGTTGGGGAGTCCACGGCTTCATTCATTACTAGTGGGAATTAAGAACCTGGCCACCAGGCTTAAATACCTCCCCTCATCCCCCAGTCATACTTTGCCTTTCGTCACAGGAGGTCTCTTATGAGGGGTTCTACCTTTCGCTATGGGACAGGAGTTTAAGTAGCCCTTAAAGCTGCTCAACTAGAGGGCCTGGGTGAACGTTAGAGTCCGGAGATGCAGGGGGAGCTTCCATTTGCGACAACATCCCGACTGATATTAACAGCTCCTTTAGCAATCGACGTTGACGAGTTTCGCAGATTGCTTTCTTCTCTCAAGTTCATGTCAAGAGCGCAGCTACTACTTGTCACACTTGAAGGGCTGTGTTGCTGTTCCACGGCGTAGATTCTGGTAAGATTGTTTCATTTTTACATAATAACACAGAAGCAGGGCCACAGTGTGGCGTCTTTATCTTTATAGAATCATGGGTTAATATTCCTATGAGGGGATTATTGAGCAGGGGGGGTATGTACATGATAAGTTTATTATGTGATTGCTGCGTTATGTGCAAGACGCGGCTCTGGCATTTTTGTGGAACTGAAGGGTTCACTTCCGGGAGTTTTGCATGTTTGTTTTTTTTGCCGCACTTTCTCATCGGCAGGGGCGGTCCTGCGTAGTCATCCTTGTGACCTGGTGGGGCTTCTTCACTTCCGGGCTGATCTGCAACGGAGGAGACTAAGTGGTTTCTGAGTCCAGGTCATAGGAGGTGGTGAGTGCCCCGGCCATTGGTGGTTATAAAGGTGCCTGTTCTAGTCTTTTTTCTAAAAGCTATGGAGGATTCTGATGCATTAGAGGGTACTCCCTCTTTATCTAAGTCTTATACCCGTTTATTGTGGGGATTTGATAGACCAGTCTGCGCAACTGTGTTCCACATGCCTTGAGAAGGCTACGACTTCCAAACATAAGAGAATGTTTAGCACTATTGAGCCGTCCACCTCTGAGGGGTCTCCGTCCCGTGAAGTGCGTTCCCCATTGGCATCCCCTATACCACATGCAGCGCCCCAGGGTCCGACTGTTACTCCTTTGGGGGGAAATTGCTTGGCCGCCGGACTTTGCGGACCAGCTTGAAACTGCAGTCGCTAAGGTGATCCATGCTTTGCCCCATTCTGCTAAGCGCAAGCGTAGAGCTTTTCATAGTGGCCCGACCCAGAAGTTGTCTATTGGACGCCCCAGAGGGGTGGTACGATGATGAGCCCAATCCGACGCGTGAAAGAGGCCCTTTTCGGGTCGGAGTCCATGTCAACCAAATCTCCGTCAGCGGAGGAAGCCGGTTTTCGTTTTAAAATGGAGAACGAGTGGGAGCGATTAGGTTCTTCCTTTTCCCCTTCTCAATTTAAAAAGCTTTTCCCTGTCCCGGAGGCACAGCTAGAGTTGTGGGGGACCATTCTCAAGGTGGATGATGCCATCTCCATGCTCGCTAAGTGCACAACGATTCCTTTAGAGGATAGTTCTTCGTTCAAGGAGCCTTTTGATAAGAAGTTGAAAAACATGTTGCAAAAGATGTTTCATCGTGACGCTAATATGCAGATTATACGCCTGAATGCCAAGGTGTCAGGTTTTTTTCGATTCAGCACGCAGAGCTCTGTGGCTAAATCTTGGTCGGCGGACATGACCTCTAAGACGAGGCTGTTGTCTTTGCCTTTCAAGGGTAAGATCCTGTTCGGTCCAGGTCTGGTCTATCATATCCACGGTTACAGGAGGCAAGGGTGCCTTCCCCAGGATAAGAAGGCGAAGCCTAAGAGTGCTAATTTTCGTCCCTTTTGCAGGATTAGGCGCATGCGCTCAGCCCACCGCGAAAGCGGACCAATCCAAGGGTGCCTGGAAGCCTGCTCAACCTTGGAACAAGTCTAAGCAGACAAGAAGCCCGCTGAGACTAAGTCCGCATGAAGGGCTGCCCCCCGACTGTCTGCGGACCGATTAGGAGGCAGATTGTCTCTGTTTCTTAGATGCCTGGTTGCAGGATGTTCAGGACCCATGGGTTCTGGAGCGAGGTCGCCCTGGACTACAGGATAGGGTTCAAGTCCTCTCCACCCAGGGGCAGATTCCTTCTGTCAAACTTGTCTTCAAGCCGGAAAAAAAGAAGCCTTTCTGGGTTGTGTGCGGATCTCTACGCTCTAGGGGTTATCGTACCAGTAACCCCAGGCAGAAAGGGGTCTAGGGTATTTACCCATTTGTTTGTGTTCCAAAGAAGGAGGGCACGTTCCACCCGATTCTTGGAACTCAATGTTTAAACAAGTTACTGTTCCATCGTTCAAAATGGAAACGATCAGATCCATTCTTCCCCTAGTTCTAGAGGGGCAGCTAATGACCTCTATAGATTTGAGGGATGCCTACCTTCATGTTCCGATTCACAGGGACCATGTCAGGTTCCTCAGATTTGCCTTTCTGGATCAGCATTGACAGTTTTTCATCTCAGACCCTCTTCATGGTGCATGTTGAGACAGTGGAACGGCGATCATTCCGATGTGACTCGGATTTCCCTCTCCCGGTGAATCTGCCCGGATCACCTGTCCATGGGAACATCCTTCCTGAGACCGTCCTGGGAGATTGTTACCACGGACGCGAGTCTGGAGGGATGGGGAGCTGTTTGGGGTGCCAGGATGGCACAGGGGAAGTGGTCTCGCTTAGAGTCCCTTCTAATAAATATTCTGGTGCTTCGAGCGATCTACAACGCTCTGGAGGCGTGGCCTCATCTGAGAGACTTCAGCTTTATCAGGTTCCAGACGGACAATATCACCTCTGTGGCTTACATCAACCACCAGGGAGGCACGAGGAGCTCCCTGGCAATGAGGAGTTGTCTCGGATACTGGAGTGGGCGGAGACCCACAAATGTTCGCTCTCTGCGATCCACATCCCGGGTGTGGACAACTGGGAGGTGAATTTTCTCAACAGGCAGACTTTTCACCCTGGAGAATGATCTCTTCACCCCGAAGTGTTTGCGGAGATCTGTCTCAGATGGGGGACGCCGGAGATGGATCTCATGGCGTCCAGATTGAACTGCAAGCTTCCATGATACAGATCGAGGTCGAGGACCCCCAGGCGGAGCTAATAGATGCATTGGCGATGCCTTGGGGTTTGGTCTAGTTACATATTCCCTCCGATACCGCTTCCTCTCGCGTCTAAAGCAGAGAGAGCCGTCCTCCATTCTGATTGCTCCTTCGTGGACAAGGAGAACGTGGTTCGCGGATCTGGATGGGGATGTCATCCTCTCCGCCGTGGAGGTTACCCTGTTGCAGGATCTGCTGGAACAGGGTCCTTTTCAACATCAAAATCTCAGATTCTGCTGAGGCTGACTGCATGGGGATTGAACACTTAGTCTTGGCAAAAAAGGGGTTTCGCGGAAAATGTGATTGACACTCTGGTTCAGGCAAGAAATCCGGTCACTCGTCGCATCTATCATAAGTGTGGAGGACTTACTTGTCCTGGTGTGAGACTCATGGCTACCCTTGGAACAGGGTGAGGGTATCCAAGATTTTGTCCTTTCCTCAAGAAGGATTGGAGAAGGGTCTCGCCGCTAGTTCCCTAAAGGGGCAAATTTCGGCTTTATCTGTTCTGTTACACAGGAGACTCGCTGATCTCCCTGACATACAATCCTTTGTTCAGGCTCTATCTCGAATCAAGCCTGTCTTTAAGCAGTCTGCTCCCCATTGGAGCTTAAACTTGGTACTTAAGGTCTTGCAGAAGGTTCCGTTTGAACCTATGCATTCTCTTGACATAAAAATCCTATCATGAAAGGTTCTCCTTTCTGTGCCATTGCATCGGCACGCAGAGTTTCTGAGCTGGCGGCCTTGCAATATGAGTCCCCTTATCTGGTGTTTAATGCGGATAAGGCTGTTCTTTGCACTGGTGTGGGGTTTCTTCCCAGGGTGGTGTTTAACCGCAACATCAATCAGGAGATAGTCGTTCCTTATGTCCTAATCCTTCTTCTCCTAAGGAGAGGTTACTTCATAATCTGTTCGTGGTTCGTGCCTTGAAATTTTATCTTCAGGCCACATAGGATTTCAGAGACAATCTAACTCTTTTGGTCGCGTATTCAGGAAGCCAGGGGTCAGAGGGCTTCTGCTACTTCTTTGTTTTTTTGGCTGAGGAGCCTGATCCACTTGGCCTATGAGACAGCGGGACATAAAGCCTCCTCAGAAGATTACGGCTCATTTCACTAGAGCGTAGCTTTATCTTGGCTTCAAGAATGAGGCTTCTATGGAGCAGATTTGCAAGGCGGGTACCTGGTCCTCCTTGCATACCTTCACTAAGTTTTACAAATTTGATGTTTTTGTTTCTGTGGAAGCAGGTTTGGGAGAAAGGTTCTACAGGCTGTGGTGCCCTCAGATTAAGGGTCCACCGTTTACCCTCCCGGTTTCATTCAGTGTCCTCTAGAGCAGGGTTCTTCAAACCACGGTTCGGGACCCAGTACTGGGTTGCAACACCAGGTTTACTGGGTCGTGACTTGTGTGTGTGTTGTAGGACAGTGTGTTTGGTATGTGTTGTATGAAAGAGTGTGTGCACTGTATGAGAGTGTGTGCGCCGAGTGTGTTGTATGAGAGTGTGTGTTGTATGAGAGTGTGTGTGGGGGGTATGTTGTATGAGTGTGTAGTGTGTGTGGTGGGTATGTTGTATGAGAGTGTGTGTGGTTGGGTATATTGTATGAGTGTGTGGTGGGTATGTTGTATGAGAATATGTGTGGTGTGGTATTTTGTATGAGAATGTGTGTGTGTGGGTATGTTGTATGAAAGAGGGGTGTGTGGCATATGAGTGAGAGGAGGATGTGTGGCGTATAAGATAGGAGGGTGTGTGTGGTGTATAAGAGAGGAGGGGGTGTGGTGTGGTGTATGACAGTGTGTGTATGGGGTTTGTGTTGTATAAGAGTGTGAGTGTGTGGTGTATAAGAGTGTGTGTGTTGTGTTATCACCTATTACAACACTATCAAGTTTGACTGCAATCAAGAATAAAATTATGCGCACATTTCAGTCACTTGTGCAAAAATTGCAGTTATCTTGCGTCAGATATTTTCAGATGAAGCATAAAAAGAGGGTTGTGAAGGTGTGTGGTATGGCACTGGGTCTTGGGGAAAAAAAAGTTTGCAGAACCCTGCTCTAGAGCTTGGGTATATGCTCCCACTAGTAATGAATGAAGCCGTGGACTCTCCTCCCCTTTAGATGGAAAACATAAATTATGCTTACCTGATTTTATTTCCATCGAGGGGAGGATAGTCCACGGCCCCCTCCCGTATCTCCGATGGGCGGACCTAAATTTAATATTCTCTTCTGGCACCATTTATACCCTAATATTTCTCCTACTGTTCCTTGTTCCCTCGGCCGAATGACTGGAGGATGAGGGGAGTGGGGGAGGTATTTAAGCCTTTGGCTGGGGTATCTTTGCCTCCTCCTGGTGGCCAGGTTCTTAATTCCCACTAGTAAATGAATGAATGAAGCCGTGGACTCTCCTCCCCTCGATGGAAATATAATTATCAGGTAAGCATAATTTTTTTTTGCTTTTAATTTTGGTGGTGCTGTTATCCTTTACCTGGATCAGACTACGTATGTCAGCCTGGTATTTAATTAACGTGACATAAAATGAATTGCACTGTTTGCTGCAGTTTTCTTTCGTAAGATGAGGAGAGTTCATAGGTGTAATATGTGGGATACACTTCCCACCACCAGGTGGAAGTCAGGAACACTCACAAGAGCTTTCAATCCCCACCAACTCCACTCACTCTCCAGTTAGTTCTTGGACTCCGAGGTGAGAGAATGAGTGAAGTGCTCTGCAATCAAAGATTTAATTTTTTCGAATTCATTTATTCGGAGCTTGAAACCCTACCACCATCTTCCAGTTTCACTAAAAGAAGATTCTGAATGGATGAGTGAAACCGTAGTAAAGGATTTACCTCTCTTATGGCATGTCATTACTCTCACTGGTAAATTTCTCAGCTATAACTGTCCTTTAATCCAAACTGGAAACCTAAAGGTGGCACACTAAACACAAATCATGTGTAAAAAATATGTATGTGAAAAAACAACATATGTATTATATATATATATAAAAATATGAAACTGATATATTAAAAAAAAATGTGACCAAAACTATGATTGATCTTGCAACATAGAACAGAAACACTGTGCAAAAGATAAAAATACTGTGCATGTGGACCGCTGTGTGGTGAAACAGTTTCTCAAAACTTGATAGTTACGCGGTCTAGTGATCCGATGAAAACGAGGCTTGTTCTATTTAGGTTATCTTGATGAAACAGTCACCACTGCAAAATTAGAAACAGTTCACTATGAGTTCACTGTGAGACACCCCTTGTTTCTGTTCTAGTATTTTTACTTGCACTGGAATAGCTCTTTCTTTCATGTAATTGGCAAGAGTCCATGAGCTAGTGACATATGGGATATACAATCCTACCAGGAGGGGCAAAGTTTCTCAAATCTCAAAATGCCTATAAATACAACCCTCACCACACCCACAATTCAGTTTTACAAACGTTGCCTCCTATGGAGGTGGTGAAGTAAGTTTGTGCTAAGATTTCCTACATTGATATGCGCTTCTCAGCATTGTTGAAGCCCCGATTCCTCTCAGAGTACAGCGAATGTCAGAGGGACATGAAGGGAGTATCACTTATTTGAATACAATGATTTCCCTAACGGGAGTCTATTTCATGGGTTCTCTGTTATCGGTCGTAGAGATTCATCTCCTACCTCCCTTTTCAGATCGACGATATACTCTCAATTTACCATTACCTCTACTAAATAACTGTTTTAGTACTGGTTTGGCTATCTGCTATATGTGGATGGGTGTCTTTTGGTAAGTATGTTTTATTACTTAAGACACTCTCAGCTATGGTTTGGCACTTTATGCAATTATATAAAGTTCTAAATATATGTATTGTACTTATATTTGCCATGAGTCAGGTTCATGTATTTCCTTCTGCAGACTGTCAGTTTCATATTTGGGTAATATAAACATCTTTTAAAGAAAAATTTTCTTACCTGGGGTTTAGTCTTTTTTCAATTGACTACTACTTGCAAATTGCCGGGCGGCATTAGGCCCGCGGGTGCGTCAAATGCTAAACTTTAATGCGTCATTCTTGGCGCGAAAATATTTTTGGCGCGGGAAAATACGTCTATGACGCAACTTCGTCATTTCCGGCATCATACTTGACGCCGAGACCTTTCACACGGTTGCGTCATTAGTGACGCAAGTGTGTCATTTCCGGTTATTTTTTGGCGCCAAAAAGTTTACGTTACGTTGTGCGTCATACTTGGCGCCAAACTTTTTCATTATTTCAATACCCCATTGATGTTTGCCTCTTGGTTTTTTTTCTCTATCAGAGGCCTATGCTATTTGCTTTTTTTCCCATTCCTGAAACTGTCATATAAGGAAATAGATAATTTTGCTTTATATGTTGTTTTTTCTCTTACATTCTGCAAGATGTCTCTATCTGATCCTGCCTCAGAAGTTTCTGCTGGAACATTGCTGCCTGACATCGGTCCTACCAAATCTAAGTGCATTTGTTGAAAAATTGTTGAAATTATTTCACCGAATGTCATTTGTAATAGTTGTCATGATAAACTTTTACATGCAGTTAGTGTATCCATCAGTAATAGTACATTGCCAGTTGTAGTTCCTTCAACTTCTAATGTGCATGATATACCTGTAAATTTTAAAGAATTTGTTTCTGATTCTATTTTGAAGGCTTTTGTCTGCATTTCCACCTTCTAATAAACATAAAAGGTATTTTGAAACTTCTCATTTAGTTGATAAAATTTCAAATTATCTACAACATAATTTATCCTCTTCTGATGAGGATCTATCTGATACAGAAGATCCTTCCTCAGACATTGACACTGACAAATCTACTTATTTATTTAAAATAGAGTATTTGCGTTCTTTATTAAAAGAAGTGTTAATTATTTTGGATATTGAGGTAACCACTCCTATTGACGTTCAGTCTAATAAAAGTTTAAATGCTGTTTTTAAACCTCCTGTGGTTTCTCCAGGGGTTTTTCCTATTCCTGAGGCTATTTCTGATATGATTTCTAGGGAATTGAATAAGCCAGGTACTTCTTTTATTCCTTCTTCAACGTTTAAAAAATTGTATCCTTTACCAGCAAAATCTATAGAGTTTTGGGAAAAAATCCCCAAAGTTGATGGGGCTATTTCTACTCTTGCTAAACGTACCACTATTCCTATGGAAGATAGTACTTCCTTTAAGGATCCTTTAGATAGAAAGCTTGAATCTTATCTAAGGAAGACCTATTTATATTCAGGTCATCTTCTCAGACCTGCAATTTCTTTGGCTGATGTTGCGGCTGCATCAACCTTCTGGTTGGAGAATTTAGCGCAACAGGAATTGGATTCTGACTTATCTAGCATTATTCGCCTATTGCAATATGCTAATCATTTTATTTGTGATGCAATTTTTTATATCAAAATTGATGTTAGATCCATGTCTTTAGCTATTTTAGCTAGAAAAGCTTTGTGGCTTAAATCTTGGAATGCTGATATGATATCTAATTCTAGAGTACTATCTATTTCTTTCCAAGGTAATAATTTATTTGGTTCTCAGTTGGATTCTATTATTTCAACTGTCACTGGGGGAAGGGAGTTTTTCTGCCTCAGGATTAAAAACCTAAGGGTAAATCTAAGGCTTCTAACCATTTTCGTTCCTTTCGTCAGAATAAGGAACAAAAACTCAATCCTCCCCCCAAGGAGCCTGCTTCCAATTGGAAGCCTTCCTCAAACTGGAATAAATTCAAGCCATTTAGGAAACCAAAGTCAGCCCCTAAGTCCGCATGAAGGTGTGGCCCTCATTCCAGCTCAGCTGGTAGGGGGCAGATTAAGGTTTTTTAAGGATATTTGGATAAAATCTGTCCAAAATCAATGGATTCAGAGCATTGTCTCTCAAGGGTATCGAATAGGATTCAGAGTAAGACCTCCTGTGAGAAGATTTTTTCTCTCACGTATCCCAGTAATTCCAGTAAAAGCTAAGGCTTTCCTGAAGTGTGTTTCAGACCTGGAGTCTTCAGGGGTAATCATGTCAGTTCCTCCTCAGGAACAAGGTTTGGGGTTTTATTCAAATCTATTCATTATACCAAAGAAGGAAAATTTATTCCGACCAGTTCTGGTTCTGAAAATTTTGAATCGTTATGTAATAGTACCAACTGTCAAGATGGTGACTATAAGGACTATTCTGCCTTTTGTTCAGCAAGGACATTATATGTCCACAATAGACTTGCAGGATGCATACCTTCATATTCCGATGCATCCAGAACATTATCAGTTTCTGAGATTCTCTTTTCTAGACAAGCGTTACCAATTTGTTGCTCTTCCATTTGGCCTAGCAACAGCTCCAAGAATCTTTTCAAAGGTTCTGGGTGCCCTACTCTCTGTAATCAGAGAACAGGGTATTGCAGTGTTTCCTTATTTGGACGATATCTTGGTTCTAGCTCAGTCTTTGCGTACTGCAGAATCTCACACGAATCAACTAGTGTTGTTTCTTTGGAAACATGGTTGGAGGATCAATTTACCAAAAGTTTCTTGATTCCTCAGACAAGGGTCACCTTTTTAGGCTTCCAGATAGATTCAATGTCCATGACTCTGTCACTAACAGACAAGAGACGTTTAAAATTGGTTGCAGCATGCCGGCACCTTCAGTCTCAGTCATTCCCTTCAGTGGCTATGTGCATGGAAGTTTTAGGTCTCATGACTGCAGCATCGGACGCGATCCCCTTTGCTCGTTTTCACATGAGACCTCTACAGCTTTGTATGCTGAATCAATGTACAACACTCTCTGACATGGTGGATAGATCACCATCGTTTAGTTCAAGGGGCTTCTTTTGTTTGGCCAACCTGGACTGTGATCACAACAGATGCGAGTATTTCAGGTTGGGGAGCTGTTTGGGGATCTCTGACAGCACAAGGGGTTTGGAAATCTCAAGAGGCGAGATTACCAATGAATATTTTAGAACTCCGTGCAATTCTCAGAGCTCTTCAGTTTTGGCCTCTGCTAAAGAGAGAACCGTTCATTTATTTTCAGACAGACAATATCACAACAGTGGCATATGTCAATTATCAGGGTGGGACTCACAGTCCCCAAGCTATGAAAGAAGTATCTCGGATACTTGTTTGGGCGAAATCCAACTCTTGTCTAATCTCTGCGGTGCATATCCCAGGTGTAGACAATTGGGAGGCGGATTATCAGCCGCCAGACTTTACATCCAAGGGAGTGGTCTCTCCATCCAGATCAGTGTTCCATTTAAGGCCAGTTTTGTGAGCAGCCCAGCAGTGAAACAGTTAATTAGAGCAATTAGCAAACACTACACAATGCAGACTGCAAGGTGTGCTTTCCTTATTAACTGTTTCACTGCTGGGCTGCTCACAAAACTGGCCTTAGAGGGAACACTGATTCAGATGTGTTTTCTCAGATTGTTCAGTTGTGGGGTCTTCCAGAGATGGATCTCATGGCCTCTCATCTAAAAAAGAAACTTCCCAGATACCTGTTCGGGTCCAGGGATGTTCAGGCGGAAGCAGTGGATGCGCTGACACTTCCTTGGTGTTATCATCCTGCTTACATTTTCCCGCCTCTATTTCTCCTTCCAAGAGTGATCTCCAAAATCATCATGGAACAGTCATTTGTGTTGCTGGTGGCTCCAGCATGGCCACACAGCTTTTGGTATGCGGATCTGGTTCGGATGTCCAGTTGCCCGCCTTGGCCACTTCCGTTCGGCCAGACCTACTATCTCAAGGTCCGTTTTTCCATAGGATCTCAAATCATTAAATTTGAAGGTATGGAAATTGAACGCTTAGTACTAAGTCATAGAGGTTTCTCTGACTCCGTGATTAATACTATGTTACAAGCTCGTAAATCTGTTTCTAGAAAGATTTATTATAGAGTTTGGAAGACTTACATTTCATGGTGTTCTTCTCATAAATTCTCCTGGCATTCTTTTAGAATTCCTAGAATTTTACAGTTTCTTCAGGACGGTTTGGATAAGGGTTTGTCTGCAAGTTCCTTGAAAGGACAAATCTCCGCTCTGTTTTATTTCACAGAAAGATTGCTATACTTCCTGATATACACTGTTTTGTACAGGCTTTAGTTCTTATTAAGCCTGTTATTTAATACATTTCTCCTCCTTGGAGTCTTAATTTGGTTCTGACGGCTTTACAGGTTCTTCCATTTGAACCTATGCATTTTTTGGACATTAAACTACTTTCTTGGAAAGTGTTGTTCCTTTTGGCCATCTCTTCTGCTAGAAGAGTTTCTGAGTTATCTGCTCTTTCTTGTGAGTCTCCTTTTCTGATTTTTTCATCAGGATAAGGCAGTTTTGCAGACTTCTTTTTAATTTTTACCTAAGGTTGTGAATTCTAACAACATTAGTAGAGAAATTGTTGTCCCTTCCTTGTGTCCTAATCCTAAGAATTCTTTGGAAAGTTCCTTACATTCTTTGGATGTTGTAAGAGCTTTGAAATATTATGTGGAAGCTACTAAAGATTTCAGGAAGACTTCCAGTCTATTTGTTTTATTGTCTGGTCCTAGGAAAGGTCAGAAGGCTTCTGCTATTTCCTTGGCTTCTTGGTTGAAACTTTTGATTCATCAAGCTTATTTTGTGCCAGGTCAGGCCCCGCCTCAGAGAATTACAGCTCATTCTACTAGATCAGTCTCCACTTCGTGGGCTTTTAAGAATGAAGCTTCAGTTGATCAGATTTGCAAAAGGGGTAACTTGTTCCTCTTTGCATACATTTACTAAATTCTACCGTTTTGATGTATTTGCTTCTTCGGAAGCAGTTTTTGGTAGAAAAGTTCTTCAGGCAGCTGTGTCAGTTTGATTCTTCTGCTTTTGATTTAAGTTTTTTTCTTTCAAATGAAATAAACTTATATTTTTGGGTTGTGGATTAATTTTTTTTCAGCAGATTATGGCTGTTTTTATTTTATTCCCTCCCTCTCTAGTGACTCTTGATTGGAGATCCACATCTTGGGTATTGATATCCCATATGTCACTAGCTCATGGACTCTTGCCAATTACATGAAAGAAAACATAATTTATGTAAGAACTTACCTGATAAATTCATTTCTTTCATATTGGCAAGAGTCCATGAGGCCCACCCTTTTTATGGTGGTTATGATTTTTTTGTATAAAGCACAATTATTTCCAAATTTCCTTTGTTGATGCTTTCTACTCCTTTCTTTATCACCCCACTTCTTGGCTATTCGTTAAACTGAATTGTGGGTGTGGTGAGGGGTGTATTTATAGGCATTTTGAGGTTTGGGAAACTTTGCCCCTCCTGGTAGGATTGTATATCCCATATGTCACTAGCTCATGGACTCTTGCCAATATAAAAGAAATTAATTTATCAGGTACGTTCTTACATAAATTATGTTTTATGGCATCCGCATTCTGAGGGAGAAAGGCTTCAGCAAGCTTTTAAGATCTGTAGAGGGGGTTTTTCAGTGAAGGTACATGACTCAGACCCCATATATAGCCCAAGTACTATCACTGGTACCCTATTTCATAGGTATCATATAGTTTGAGGGTTTCCAGCCCCTTCACGTAATACTTTACTTAAGTACTTGACACCTAAAATTTAGGAATTTGGGCTCCAAAATCTCCAATATTATTCTCTACACTCCCTATAGCAGCTTATGTTTTTTACCTCAAAAAATATTTTTACCCCAATATTTTCAGAAATGTTACTGTCTCTGGTAATTGAGCTATGCAGTTAGTGGTTCTCTTCCTTTTGATAGTGGATGGGATGCAGAACAGTTAGGGACCACTTGGGCAATTGTTTTTTATTCATTTTAAAAAATCTGTGTTTTCTACTTCAGGCTGTTGCCTGTACATCATTGTGACGGTTAGCCCAGCCCCATCTCCTTGGAGCCCTATCTCCACTGCTCTGAAGTTTATTTTCCTGAGGCATTCTACAGACTTTTCTTCTACAAGATACGACGAGTCCACGGATTTCATCCTTACTTGTGGGATATTATCCTCCTGCTAACAGGAAGTGGCAAAGAGCACCACAGTAGAGCTGTACATATAGCTCCTCCCTTCCCCTCCACCCTCAGTCATTCTCTTTGCCTGTTTTATACTAGGAAGAGGTAAAGTGAGGTGTTAGTTTTAGTTTCTTCAATCAAGAAGTTTTTTATTTTTAAATGGTACCGGTGAGTACTATTTTCCTCAGGGGGATATAGAAGAAGATTTCTGCCCTGAGGTTGATGATCTTAGCAGCTGTAACTAAGATCCATGTTAGTTCCCACAAGACTTCTGAAGGTAACACAAGAGACATCTTCAGTGTGGAGAACGGTTTCATGCTACAAGCAGCATTGAGGTATGTGCAGCCCTTTATTTCTGAGGAGACTTGTTATATCAGAACTGGCTGGCATTTATTTCCCTGTAAGGGAATGGGGTAAGCAGTAGACCTGTTAAACATAGGGGTGTTACTGGAGACCTATGTTTTATTTTCTGTTGACAATCATATAATGGACATTACATAAGACACTTGGAGAGGCAGAAACTGTTGATCGGTTTTTGTTGGCACTGAATAAACCGGTGTGGCTATACTGGATATGTTGTTTGGGGTTTTATATGTTCCACTTAGTTTGCTTAAAAACCGCTTCTCCATGCGGTTGTTTGAGGCCTACTCGAACATCGGCCATGATGGGCGGGGCTTAATTTCACTCGCTCAGATGCGCACTTCCTTCTGGCTGAGAAGTAGCAAGCAGTAACTCCGGTTGCTCCTGGACAGTGATTCTCTGGTCCGGATTGTTGACAAGTCATTTTGAAGTACCCTGGGGGCAGGTAGGCGCCACAGAGGTGCAGGGGGTATTTTTGTGAAAATTGACATTTTTGTGATTTAAGTTACCTTTAGAGGTTCATTTCTCCCCTTACTCCTGGGGTGCAATAATTTTTGGAGCCATTAATGAGTTTCAGTTAATTTTTTGAGCAAATTAGCGTTTTTGAGGCAGTTTTGGAAAAATTGTTCCCTTTTTATTTCTTAAAGGTGCAGTACACGTTTTTCAAAATTTGTTTAAAGCAATAAATAAAGTGTTTAACGACTTCTGTGGTTATTACTAGTCTGTTCAACATGTCTGACATTGAAGAATCTCATTGTTCTATGTGTTTGGAAGCTATTGTGGAACCCCCTCTTACATTGTGTACCTCTTGTACTGAAAGGGCTTTACATTGTAAAAAGCTTATTTTAGGTCAAGAGAGTGTGCCTAAGGATGATTCTCAGTCTGAAGAGAATCAGGATTTGCCATCCAATTCTCCCCAAGTGTCACAACAAGTACCTCTAGTGCGTCTAATTCTTTTACTCTGCAGGAGATGGCTGCAGTTATGTCAACTACCCTTACAGAGGTATTATCTAAATTACCAGTGTTACAGGGTAAACGCAGTAGGTCAGGTATTAATGTAAATACTGAATCCTCTGATGCTTTATTAGCTATTTCCGATGTATCCTCACAGTGTTCTGAGTTGGGGGTCAGGGAATTGCTGTCTGAGGGAGAGCTTTCAGAGTTAGGGAATGTGTTACTTCAGACAGATTCAGACATTATGTCATTTAAATTTAAGCTTGAACACCGCCGCCTGTTACTTCGGGAGGTTTTAGCGACTCTGGATGATTGTGACCCTATTGTGATACCACCAGAGAAATGGTGTAAAATGGACAAATATCTAGAGGTGCCTACTTACACTGATGTTTTTCCGGTTCCTAAAAGAATTTCGGAAATTATTAAAAAGGAATGGGATAGACCAGGTATACCGTTTTCTCCCTCTCCAAATTTTAAGAAAATGTTTCCCATATCAGACACCATTCGGGACTCGTGGCAACCGGTCCCTAAGGTAGAGGGAGCTATATCTACGCTGGCTAAGCATACAACTATACCCATTGAGGATAGTTGTGCTTTCAAAGACCCTATGGATAAAAAATTAGAGGGTCTTCTAAAGAAATGATTTATTAATCAGGTTTTTTTTTTACAACCTACAGCTTGCATTGTTCCAGTAACTACTGCAGCAGCTTTTTGGTTTGAAGCTCTGGAAGAGTCTCTGAAGGTTGAGACTCCGTTAGATGACATTTTGGATAGAATTAAGGCTCTCAAGCTAGCTAATTCTTTTATTACTGATGCCGCTTTTCAAATTGCTAAGTTAGCGGTGAAAAATGCAGGATTTGCTATTCTAGCGCGTAGAGCGTTGTGGCTCAAATCTTGGTCTGCTGATGTGTCATCAAAAACTAAGCTTTTAGCTATTCCCTTTAAAGGTAAGACCCTTTTTGGGCCTGAATTGAAGGAAATCATTTCTGACATTATAGGAGGTAAAGGCCATGCCCTACCTCAGGATAAGTTTGTTAAGATGAGGGGTAAACAAAATAATTTTCATTCCTTTCGGAATTTTAAAGGAGTACCCTCTGCTTCCTCTTCTGCCACAAAGCAGGAAGGGAATTTTACCCAATCTAAGTCAGTCTGGAGACCCAACCAGATCTGGAATAAAGGTAAACAATCCAAGAAGCCCGCTGCTGCTACAAAGACAGCATGAAGGGGCGGCCCCCGATCCGGGACTGGATCTAGTAGGGGGCAGACTTTCTTTCTTTGCTCAGGCTTGGGCAAGAGATGTTCAGGACCCTTGGGCACTGGAAATAGTGACCCACGGGTATCAACTGGAATTCAAGGATTTTCTCCCAAGAGGGAGTTTTCATCTTTCACGATTATATGTAGACCAGATAAAAAGAGAAGCGTTCTTACGCTGTGTAAAAGACCTCTCTACCATGGGAGTTATTTGTCCCGTTCCAAAATCGGAACAGGGACAGGGGTTTTACTCAAATCTTTTAGTGTTTCCCAAAAAAGAGGGAACTTTCAGTCCCATTTTAGATCTCAAGTGTCTAAACAAGTTTCTCAGAGTCCCATTGTTCAAGATGGAGACTATACGAACAATCTTACCAATGATCCAGGAGGGTCAATATATGACTACTGTGGACTTGAAGGATGCTTACCTTCACATTCCTATCCACAAGGATCATCATCAGTTTGTAAGGTTTGCCTTCTTGGACAAACATTATCAGTTAGTGGCTCTTCCCTTCGGGTTGGCCACAGCACCCAGAATCTTCACAAAGGTTCTAGGGTCTCTTCTGGCGGTTCTCAGATCGCGAGGCATAGCAGTGGCGCATTATCTGGATGATAATTCTGATCCAGGCGTCAACTTATCAACTGACAAAATCTCACACAGACACAGTGTTGTCTTTCCTGAGAACTCACGGTTGGAAGGTGAACATAGAGAAGAGTTCACTAGTTCCACGAACAAGGGTCCCCTTTTTGGGAACTCTGATAGACTCGGTAGACATGAAAATATTTCTGACGGAGGTCAGAAAATGAAAGATTCTAAATACTTGCCGAGCACTTAAGTCCATTCCTCGGCCATCAGTTGCTCAGTGTATGGAGGTAATTGGATTAATGGTAGCGGCAATGGACATCATTCAGTTTGCTGGCTTTCATCTCAGACCACTGCAGCTGTGCATGCTCGGACAGTGGAATGGGGATTATGCAGATTTATCTCCTCAGATAAATCTAGATCAAGATACCAGAGACTCTCTTCTTTGGTGGTTGTCGCTGGATCATCTGTCCCAGGGGACTTGTTACCGCAGACCCTCGTGGGTGATAGTGACAACGGACGCCAGCCTTCTGGGCTGGGGTGCAGTCTGGAATTCCCTGAAGGGTCAGGGTGTTTGGACTCAGGTGGAGTCTCTACTTCCAATCAATATTCTGGAACTGAGAGCAATATTCAATGCGCTTCAGGCGTGGCCTCAGTTGGCTTAGCGATGATAGAAGTATCCAAGATAATCCGATGGGCGGAGGACCACTCTTGTTATCTGTTGTCAATCTACATCCCAGGAGTAGAGAACTGGGAAGCGGATTTTCTAAGTCGACAGACCTTTCATCCGGGGGAGTGGGAACTCCACCCGGAGGTGTTTGCCTCACTGATTCTCCGATGGGGCAGACTGGAATTGGATCTGATGGCATCTCGACAGAATGCCAAGCTTCCAAGATACGGATCCAGGTTGAGGGATCCTCAGGCCGAACTGATAGATGCCTTGGCATTGCCTTGGTCGTTCAGCCTAGCTTATGTGTTTCCACCGTTTCCTCTCCTTCCACGCGTGATTGCTCGAATCAAACAGGAGAGAGCTTCAGTAATCCTGATAGCACCTGCGTGGCCATGCAGGACTTGGTATGCGGATTTAGTTGACATGTCCTCTCTGCCACCGTGGAAACTTCCTTTGAGACAGGACCTTCTCATTCAAGGTCCTTTCCAACATCCAAATCTAATTTCTCTGCAGCTGACTGCGTGGAGATTGAACGCTTGATTTTATCTAAGCGCGGATTCTCTGATTCGGTCATCAATACTTTGATACAGGCTAGAAAGCCTGTCACTAGAAAGATCTTTCATAAAATATGGTGTAAATATCTTTATTGGTGTGAATCCAAGGATTACTCATGGAGTAAAGTTAGGATTCACAGGATTCTGTCTTTTCTCCAAGAAGGATTGGAGAAAGGGTTATCAGCAAGTTCTTTAAAGGGACAAATTTCTGCTTTGTCTATTTTGTTTCACAAACGTTTGGCAGATATGCCAGATGTTCAGTCTTTTTGTCATGGTCTATCTAGAATTAAGCCTGTATTTAGACCAATTACTCCTCCCTGGAGTTTAAATTTAGTTCTTTAAGTTCTTCAAGGGGTTCCGTTTGAACCTATGCATTCCATAGATATTAAATTGTTATCTTGGAAAGTTCTGTTTTTGGTTGCTATTTCTTCTGCTCGAAGAGTTTCTGAGCTTTCAGCGTTACAGTGTGATTCGCCTTATCTCATATTTCATTCTGATAAGGTGGTTTTACGTATTAAACCTGGTTTTCTTCCTAAGGTTGTTTCAAATAAAAATATTAAATCAGGAAATTGTTGTTCCTTCCTTATGTCCTAATCCTTCTTCTAAGAAGGAGCGTCTGTTACATAACTTGGACGTGGTCCGTGCCTTAAAGTTTCACTTACAGGCAACTAAGGATTTCCGTCAATCATCTTCATTATTCATTGTTTATTCTGGAAATCGTAGGGGTCAGAAAGCTACGGTTACCTCTCTTTCTTTTTGGCTGTGAAGTATCATCCGCCTGGCATATGAGACTGCTGGACAGCAGCCTCACAAAAGAATTACGGCTCATTCTACTAGGGCTGTGGCTTCCACATGGGCTTTTAAAAACAATGCATCTGTTGAACAGATTTGTAAGGCTGCGACTTGGTCGTCCCTTCATACTTTTTCCAAATTTTCCAAATTTGATACTTTTGCTTCTTCTGAGGATCTTTTTGGGAGAAAAGTTCTTCAAGCAGTGGTGCCTTCCGTTTAGGTCTCTGTCTTGTCCCTCCCTTTCATCCTTGTCCTGTAGCTTTGGTATTGTATCCCACAAGTAAGGATGAAATCCATGGACTCGTCGTATCTTGTAGAAGAAAAGGAAATTTATGCTTACCTGATAAATTGATTTCTTCTATGACACGACGAGTCCACGGCCCTCCCTGTCAATTTAAGACAGATTATATTTTTTATTATTTACAACTTCAGTCACCTCTGCACCTTTTAGCTTTTCCTTTCTCTTCCTAAAACCTTCGGTCGAATGACTGGTGGTGGAGGGGAAGGGAGGAGCTATATATACAGCTCTGCTGTGGTGCTCTTTGCCACTTCCTGTTAGCGGGAGGATAATATCCCACAAGTAAGGATGAAATTTGTGGACTCGTAGTATCGTAGAAGATATCAATTTATCAGGTAAGCATAAATTTCCTTTTCTTTCATGTAATTGGCAAGAGTCCATGAGCTAGTGACGTATGGGATATACAATCATACCAGGAGGGGCAAAGTTTCCCAAACCTCAAAATGCCTATAAATACACTCCTCACCACACCCACAATTCAGTTTTACAAACTTTGGCTCCTATGGAGGTAGTGAAGTAATTTTGTGCTTACGTTGATATGCGCTTCTCAGCATTTTGAAGCCTGATTCCTCTGAGTACAGTGAATGTCAGAGGGATGTGAAGGGAGTATCACCTATTGAATACAATGGTTTTCCTCACGGGAGATCTATTTCATAGGTTCTCTGTTAGTGGTCGGAGAGATTCATCTCCCACCTCCCTTTTCAGATCGACAATATACTCTTATATTCCATTACCTCTACTGATAACCGTTTGAGTACTGGTTTGGCTATCTGCTATATGTGGATGGGTGTCTTTTGGTAAGTATGTTTTCATTACTTAAGACACTCTCAGCTATGGTTTGGCACTTTATGTATTTTATAAAGTTCTAAATATATGTATTGTACTTATATTTGCCATGATTCAGGTTTTCAGTATATTTCCTTTTGCAGACTGTCCGTTTCATATCTGAGAAATGCTTTTTTAGGCAAAATGTATTTCTTACCTGGGGTTTAGTCTCTTTTTCAAATTGACTGTCTTTTAAATTCGCGGGCAGAATTAGGCTTGCGAGGGCGCAAAATGCCAAAGTATATTGCGTCATTCTTGGCGCAAAGTTACGTTTGTTGACGCAAATTCGTCATTTCAAGTCCTTCACAAGGTTGCGTCTTCTGTGACGCAAGTGTGTCATTTCCGGATGTTTTTGGCACCAAAAAATATTTTTCTGTTTGTGTTGTGCGTCATACTTGGCGCCAAATATTTTCATTATTTAAGACCCCATTCCTATATGCCTCTTGCCTTTTTTCTCTATCAGGGGGCTATGCTGTTTGCATTTTTTCCCATTCTTGAAATTGCCATATAAGGAAATTGATCATTTTGCTTTATATGTTGTTTTTTTCTCTTACATTTGCAAGATGTCTCAATCTGATCCTGTCTCAAAAATCACTGTTTGAACCCTGCTGCCTGATAACAGTTCTACCAAAGCTAAGTGCATTTGTTGTAAACTTGTGGAGGTTACATCTCCAGCTGTGGTTTGTAATAGTTGTCATTATAAACTTTTACATGCAGAGAATGTATCCATCAGTAGTAGTTTATTACCTGTTGCTGTTCCCTCAACATCTAATGCACAAGATATACCTGTAAATTTAAAAGAATTTATTTCTGATTCTATTCAGAAGGCTTTGTCTGCCAATCCCGCCTTCTAATAAACGTAAAAGATCTTTTAAAACTTCTCATAAAGTTGATGAAATTTCAAATGACCGGCAACATGCTGAATTATCCTTCTCTGATGAGGATCTATCTGGTTCAGACGATCCTGCCTCAGATATTGACACTGACAAATCTTCTTATTTATTTAAAATGGAGTATATTCGTTCATAGTGATTACATGATATGGAGGAAACTAGTCCTCTTGATATTAAAACTAGTAAACGTTTAAAATTGTGTTTATAAACATCCTGTGGTTATTCCAGAGGTTTTTCCAGTTCCTGATGCTATTTCTGATATGATTTCTAAGGAATGGAATAGGCCTGGTACTACTTTTATTCTTTATTCAAGGTTTAAAAGATTGTATCCTTTGCCAGCAGTTACTTTAGAGTTTTGGGAAAAGATCCCCGAAGTTGATGGGGCTATCCCTAAAGTTACTACTATTCCTACTGAAGATAGTACTTCTTTTAAAGATCCTTTAGATAGGAAACTTGAATCTTATCTAAGGAAAGCCGATTTATATTCAGGTCATCTTCTTAGGCCTGCAATTTCTTTGGCTGATGTTGCAGCTGCTTCAACTATTTGGTTGGAAACTTTAGCGCAACAAGTATTGGATCCTGATTTGTCTAGCATTGTTAACTTGATTCAACATGCTAATAATTTTATTTGTGATGCCATTTTTGATATCATCAAAATTGATGTTAAATCTATGTCTTTAACTATTTTAGCTAGAAGAGCTTTGTGGCTTAAATATTTGGAATGCTGACATGACTTCTAAGTCCAGATTGCTATCTCTTTCTTTCCAAGGTAATAAGTTATTTGGTTCTCAGTGGGATTCCATAATTTCAACTGTCACTGGGGGGAAGGGAGTTTTTTTACCTCAGGATAAAAGACCTAAGGGTAAATCTAAAGCTTCTAACCGTTTTCGTTCCTTTCGACAAAATAAGGAACAGAAACCTAATCCTTCCCCCAAGGAATCTGTTTCCCATTGGAAGCCTTCCTCAAATTGAAATAAATCCAAGCCATTTAAGAGATCAAAGCCAGCCCCCAAGTCCGCATGAAGGTGCGGCCCTCATTCCAGCTCAGCTGGTAGGGGGCAGATTAAGATTTTTCAAAGATGTTTAGACCAATTCGGTCCAAAATCAATGGATTCAGAGTATTGTCTCTCAGGGGTACAGAATAGGATTTTTTCTCTCACGCATCCCAACAAACCCAGTAAAGGCTCAGGCTTTCCTGAAGTGTGTTTCAGACCTGGAGTTATAAGGGGTAATCATGCCAGTTCCGTTTCAGGAACAGGGTCTGTGGTTTTATTCAAATATATTCATTGTCCCAAAGAAAGAAAATTCATTCAGACCTGTTTTGGATCTAAAAATATTGAATCGTTAAGTAAGAGTACCAACTTTCAAAATGGTGACTATAAGGACTATTCTGCCTTTTGTTCAGCAAGGGCATTATATATCCACAATAGACTTACAGGATGCATATCTTCATATTCCGATTCATCCAGATCACTATCAGTTCCTGAGATTCTCTTTTCTAGACAAGCATTACCAATTTGTTGCTCTTCCTTTTGGCCTAGCGACAGCTCCAAGGATCTTTTCAAAGGTTCTCGGTGCCCTAATCTCTGTAATCAAAGAGTGGGGTATTACGGTGTTTCCTTATTTGGACGATATCTTAGTACTTGCTCAGTCTTTACATTCTGCAGAATCTCACACAAATCAACTAGTTTTGTTTCTTCAAAGACATGGTTGGAGGATCAATTTACCAAAAAGTTCTTTGATTCCTCGGACAAGGGTAACCTTTTTAGGTTTCCAGATAGATTCAGTGTCCATGACTTTGTCTCTAACAGACAAGAGACGTTTGAAATTGGTTGCAGCTTGTCGGAACCTTCAGTCTCAGATATTGACACTGACAAATCTTCTTATTTATTTAAAATGGAGTATATTCGTTCATAGTGATTACATGATATGGAGGAAACTAGTCCTCTTGATATTAAAACTAGTAAACGTTTAAAATTGTGTTTATAAACATCCTGTGGTTATTCCAGAGGTTTTTCCAGTTCCTGATGCTATTTCTGATATGATTTCTAAGGAATGGAATAGGCCTGGTACTACTTTTATTCTTTATTCAAGGTTTAAAAGATTGTATCCATTGCCAGCAGTTACTTTAGAGTTTTGGGAAAAGATCCCCGAAGTTGATGGGGCTATCCCTAAAGTTACTACTATTCCTACTGAAGATAGTACTTCTTTTAAAGATCCTTTAGATAGGAAACTTGAATCTTATCTAAGGAAAGCCGATTTATATTCAGGTCATCTTCTTAGGCCTGCAATTTCTTTGGCTGATGTTGCAGCTGCTTCAACTATTTGGTTGGAAACTTTAGCGCAACAAGTATTGGATCCTGATTTGTCTAGCATTGTTAACTTGATTCAACATGCTAATAATTTTATTTGTGATGCCATTTTTGATATCATCAAAATTGATGTTAAATCTATGTCTTTAACTATTTTAGCTAGAAGAGCTTTGTGGCTTAAATATTTGGAATGCTGACATGACTTCTAAGTCCAGATTGCTATCTCTTTCTTTCCAAGGTAATAAGTTATTTGGTTCTCAGTGGGATTCCATAATTTCAACTGTCACTGGGGGGAAGGGAGTTTTTTTACCTCAGGATAAAAGACCTAAGGGTAAATCTAAAGCTTCTAACCGTTTTCGTTCCTTTCGACAAAATAAGGAACAGAAACCTAATCCTTCCCCCAAGGAATCTGTTTCCCATTGGAAGCCTTCCTCAAATTGAAATAAATCCAAGCCATTTAAGAGATCAAAGCCAGCCCCCAAGTCCGCATGAAGGTGCGGCCCTCATTCCAGCTCAGCTGGTAGGGGGCAGATTAAGATTTTTCAAAGATGTTTAGACCAATTCGGTCCAAAATCAATGGATTCAGAGTATTGTCTCTCAGGGGTACAGAATAGGATTTTTTCTCTCACGCATCCCAGCAAACCCAGTAAAGGCTCAGGCTTTCCTGAAGTGTGTTTCAGACCTGGAGTTATAAGGGGTAATCATGCCAGTTCCGTTTCAGGAACAGGGTCTGTGGTTTTATTCAAATATATTCATTGTCCCAAAGAAAGAAAATTCATTCAGACCTGTTTTGGATCTAAAAATATTGAATCGTTAAGTAAGAGTACCAACTTTCAAAATGGTGACTATAAGGACTATTCTGCCTTTTGTTCAGCAAGGGCATTATATATCCACAATAGACTTACAGGATGCATATCTTCATATTCCGATTAATCCAGATCACTATCAGTTCCTGAGATTCTCTTTTCTAGACAAGCATTACCAATTTGTTGCTCTTCCTTTTGGCCTAGCGACAGCTCCAAGGATCTTTTCAAAGGTTCTCGGTGCCCTAATCTCTGTAATCAGAGAGTGGGGTATTACGGTGTTTCCTTATTTGGACGATATCTTAGTACTTGCTCAGTCTTTACGTTCTGCAGAATCTCACACAAATCAACTAGTTTTGTTTCTTCAAAGACATGGTTGGAGGATCAATTTACCAAAAAGTTCTTTGATTCCTCTGACAAGGGTAACCTTTTTAGGTTTCCAGATAGATTCAGTGTCCATGACTTTGTCTCTAACAGACAAGAGACGTTTGAAATTGGTTGCAGCTTGTCGGAACCTTCAGTCTCAGTCATTCCCTTCAGTAACTATGTGCATGGAAGTTTTAGGTCTCATGACTGCAGCATCGGACGCGATCCCCTTTGCTCGTTTTCATATGAGACCTCTCCAGCTTTGTATGCTGAACCAATGGTGCAGGGATTATACAAGGATATCACAATTAATATCCTTAAATCCCAATGTTCGACTATCTCTGACTTGGTGGTTAGATCACCATCGTATTGTTCTAGGGGCCTCTTTTGTTCGTCCAACCTGGACTGTGATCACAACAGATGCAAGTCATTCAGGTTGGGAAGCTGTTTGGGGATCTCTGACAGCACAAGGGGTTTGGAAATTTTAAGAGGCGAGATTACCAATAAATATTTTGGAACTCTGTGCGATTCTCAGGGCTCTTCAGTTTTGGCCTCTGTTGAAGAGAGAACCGTTCATTTGTTTTTAGACAGACAATATCACAACTGTGGCATATGTCAATCATCAGGGTGGGACTCACAGTCCTCAAGCTATGAAAGAAGTATCTTGGATACTTGTTTGGGTGGAATCCAGTTCCTGTCTAATTTCTGCGGTTCATATCCCAGGTATAGACAATTGGGAAGCGGATTATCTCAGTCGTCAAACTTTACATCTGGGAGAGTGGTCTCTCCATCCAGATATGTTTTCTCAAGTTGTTCAGATGTGGGGTCTTCCAGAAATAGATCTGATGGCATCTCATCTAAACAAGAAACTTCCCAGGTACCTGTCCAGGTCCAGAGATCCTCAGGCGGAATCAGTGGATGCGTTGACACTTCCTTGGTGTTATCAACCTGCTTATATTTTCCCGCCTTTAGTTCTTCCAAGAGTGATCTCCAAAATCATCATGGAGCAATCGTTTGTGCTTCTAGTGGCTCCAGCATGGCCTCACAGGTTTTGGTATGTGGATCTTATTTGGATGTCCAGTTGCCAACCTTGGCCACTTCCATTAAGGATGGACCTTCTATCTCAAGGTCTGTTTTTCCATCAGGATCTCAAATCATTAAATTTAAAGGTATGGAAATTGAACGCTTATTGCTTAGTCATAGAGGTTTTTTTGACTCCGTGATTAATACTATGTTACAGGCTCATAAATCTGTTTCTAGAAAGATTTATTATCAAGTTTGGAAGACTTACATTTCATGGTGTTCCTCTCATAAATTCTCTTGGCATTCTTTTAGAATTCCTAGAATTTTACAGTTTCTTCAGGATGGTTTGGATAAAGGTTTGTCTGCAAGTTCCTTGAGAGGACAAATCTCTGCTCTTTCTGTCTTATTTCACAGAAAGATTGCTAAACTTCCTGATATTCATTGTTTTGTGCAGGCTTTGGTTCGTATCAAGCCTGTCATTAAATGAATCTCTCCTCCTTGGAATCTTAATTTGGTTTTGAAGGCTTTACAGGCTCCTCCATTTGAGCCTATGTATTCCTTGGACATTAAAATACTTTCTTGGAAAGTGTTGTTTCTTTTGGCCATCTCTTCTGCTAGAAGAGTTTCTGAATTATCCTCTCTCTCTTGTGAATCTCCTTTTCTGATTTTTCATCAGGATGAGGCAGTTTTGCGGACTTCTTTTAAATTCTTACCTAAGGTTGAGAATTCTAACAACATTAATAGAGAAATTGTTGTCCCTTCCTTGTGTCATAATCCTAAGAATTCTTTGGAGATATCTTTACATTCTTTGGATGTGGTGAGAGCTCTGACATATTATGTTGAAGCTACGAAAGATTTCAGGAAGACTTCTAGTCTATTTGTTATCTTTTCTTGTTCCAGGAAAGGTCAGAAGACTTCTGCCATTTCCTTGGCTTTTCGGTTAAAGCTTTTGATTCATCAAGCTTATTTGGAGTCGGGTCAAGCCCCGCCTAAGAAAATTACAGCTCATTCTACTAGATCAGTCTCCACTTCCTGGGCTTTTAAGAATGAAGCTTCAATTGTTCAGATTTGCAAAGCTGCAACTTGGTCTTCTTTGCATACATTTACTAAATTCTACCATTTTGATGTATTTGCTTCTTCGGAAGCAGTTTTTGGTAGAAAAGTTTTTCTAGACAAGCATTACCAATTTGTTGCTCTTCCTTTTGGCCTAGCAACAGCTCCAAGGATCTTTTCAAAGGTTCTCGTTGCCCTACTCTCTGTAATCAGAGAGTGGGGTATTGCGGTGTTTCCTTATTTGGACGATATCTTAGTACTTGCTCAGTCTTTACATTCTGCAGACTCTCACACGAATCAACTAGTTTTGTTTCTTCAAAGACATGGTTGGAGGATCAATTTACCAAAAAGTTATTTGATTCCTCGGACAAGGGTAGCCTTTTTAGGTTTCCAGATAGATTCAGTGTCCATGACTTTGTCTCTAACAGACAAGAGACGTTTGAAATTGGTTGCAGCTTGTTGGAACCTTCAGTCTCAGTCATTCCCTTCAGTAGCTATGTGCATGGAAGTTTTAGGTCTCATGACTGCAGCATCGGACGCAATCCCCTTTGCTCGTTTTCATATGAGACCTCTCCAGCTTTGTATGCTGAACCAATGGTGCAGGGATTATACAAGGATATCACAATTAATATCCTTAAATCCCAATGTTCGACTATCTCTGACTTGGTGGTTAGATCACCATCGTATTGTTCTAGGGGCCTCTTTCATTCGTCCAACCTGGACTGTGATCACAACAGATGCGAGTCATTCAGGTTGGGAAGCTGTTTGGGGATCTCTGACAGCACAAGGGGTTTGGAAATCTCAAGAGGCAAGATTACCAATAAATATTTTTGAACTCCGTGCGATTCTCAGGGCTCTTCAGTTTTAGCCTCTGTTGAAGAGAGAATCATTCATTTGTTTTTAGACAGACAATATCACAACTGTGGCATATGTCAATCATCAGGGTGGGACTCACAGTCCTCAAGCTATGAAAGAAGTATCCTGGATACTTGTTTGGGCGGAATCCAGTTCCTGTCTAATTTCTGCGGTTCATATCCCAGGTATAGACAATTGGGAAGCGGATTATCTCAGTCGTCAGACTTTACATCCGGGAGAGTGGTCTCTCCATCCAGATGTGTTTTCTCAAGTTGTTCAGATGTGGGGTCTTCCAGAAATAGATCTGATGGCATCTCATCTAAACAAGAAACATCCCAGGTACCTGTCCAGGTCCAGAGATCCTCAGGCGGAATCAGTGGATGCGTTGACACTTCCTTGGTGTTATCAACCTGCTTATATTTTCCCGCCTTTAGTTCTTCCAAGAGTGATCTCCAAAATCATCATGGAGCAATCATTTGTGCTTCTAGTGGCTACAGCCTGGCCTCACAGGTTTTGGTATGTGGATCTTATTTGGATGTCCAGTTGCCAACCTTGGCCACTTCCATTAAGGATGGACCTTCTATCTCAAGGTCCGTTTTTCCATCAGAATCTCAAATCATTAAATTTAAAGGTATGGAAATTGAACGCTTAGTGCTTAGTCATAGAGGTTTTTTTGACTCCGTGATTAATACTATGTTACAGGCTCATAAATCTGTTTCTAGAAAGATTTATTATCGAGTTTGGAAGAATTACATTTCATGGTGTTCCTCTCATAAATTCTCTTGGCATTCTTTTAGAATTCCTAGAATTTTACAGTTTCTTCAGGATGGTTTGGATAAAGGTTTGTCTGCAAGTTCCTTGAGAGGACAAATCTCTGCTCTTTCTGTCTTATTTCACAGAAAGATTGCTAAACTTCCTGATATTCATTGTTTTGTGCAGGCTTTGGTTCGTATCAAGCCTGTCATTAAATCAATCTCTCCTCCTTGGAGTCTTAATTTGGTTTTGAAGGCTTTACAGGCTCCTCCATTTGAGCCTATGCATTCTTTGGACATTAAAATACTTTCTTGGAAAGTGTTGTTTCTTTTGGCCATCTCTTCTTCTAGAAGAGTTTCTGAATTATCCTCTCTCTCTTGTGAATCTCCTTTTCTGATTTTTCATCAGGATGAGGCAGTTTTGTGGACTTCTTTTAAATTCTTACCTAAGGTTGAGAATTCTAACAACATTAATAGAGAAATTGTTGTCCCTTCCTTGTGTCCTAATCCTAAGAATTCTTTGGAGATATCTATACATTCTTTGGATGTGGTGAGAGCTCTGAAATATTATGCTGAAGCTACTAAAGATTTCAGGAAGACTTCTAGTCTATTTATCTTTTTTTGTTCCAGGAAAGGTCAGAAGACTTCTGCCATTTCCTTGGCTTTGTGGTTAAAGCTTTTGATTCGTCAAGCTTATTTGGAGTCGGGTCAAGCCCTGCCTCAGAGAATTACAGCTCATTCTACTAGATCAGTCTCCACTTCCTGGGCTTTTAAGAATGAAGCTTCATTTGATCAGATTTGCAAAGCTGCAACTTGGTCTTCTTTGAATACATTTACTAAATTCTACCATTTTGATGTATTTGTTCTTCGGAAGCAGTTTTTGGTAGAAAAGTTCTTCAGGCAGCTGTTTCAGTTTGATTCTTCTGCTTTTGATTTAAGTTTTAACCTTTCATTTATGAGAATAAACTTATATTTTGGGTTGTGGATTAATTTTTTTCAGCTGTTTTTATTTTTATCCCTCCCTCTTAAGTGACTTTTGCGTGGAGTTCCACATCTTGGGTATTGCTATCCCATACGTCACAAGTTCATGGACTCTTGCCAATTACATGAAAGAAAACATAATTTATGTAAGAACTTACCTGATAAATTAATTTCTTTCATATTGGCAAGAGTCCATGAGGCCCACCCTTTTTATGGTGGTTATGATTTTTTTGTATAAAGCACAATTATTTCCAAATTCCTTTGTTGGTGCTTTTTACTCCTTTCTTTATCACCCCAGTACTTAGCTATTCATTAAAACTGAATTGTGGGTGTGGTGAGGGGTATATTTATAGGCATTTTGAGGTTTGGGAAACTTTGCCCCTCCTGGTAGGATTGTATATCCCATACGTCACTAGCTCATGGACTCTCTGCCAATATGAAAGAAATGAATTTATCAGATAAGTTCTTGCATAAATTATGTTTTTCTCATATGCTGCTCTGGAATTGAACCCTTTCCTACCTAGAAGGTTGTGAGTACCCTCATAAGTGGGTGGGAAACAATCACGTAAGTTTCCTTCTTAATATAAGGAGAGTCCACAGCATCATTACCTTACTGTTGGGAAATACTGAGCCTGGCCACCAGGAGGAGGCAAAGAAACCCCAGCCAAAGGCTTAAATACCTCTCCCACTTCCCCCATCCCCCAGTCATTCTTTGCTTTTCATCACAGGAGGATGGCAGAGAAGTGTCAGATTTTGGAGTAATTCCTTAGGAAGGGTATATGCCCTTCGATATGAGACTGGAGTTTTAAGTAGTCTTGAGAGCATTGATGAAAGTTAGAGTCTGGAGATGCAGGGAGAGTCTTTCTGCAAACCCATCCAGACTGCCTGCTACCAGCTCCTAAGCAATCAGTGTTGACGAGTTTAACTGCCTGCTTGTTTTCTCACTCAAGTCCATGTCAGGAGCGATGCTACAAGACTGTCACACTTTAGAGGCTGTGTTTCTGTTCCACAGCATGGATTCTGGTAAGATTGTTTAAAATTTTTACGTATGTCACAAACGCTAGAAGACAGGGTCACAGTGTGGCTTCTTTTAATAGAATCATGGGTTAATATCTCCTGAGGGGGATTATTGAACAGTGGGGATTAATCAAATGTGATGCTTTGATATCTTTCTAATGGCAAGATGAGTCCACGGATCATCTAATTACTATTGGGAGTATCACTCCTGCAAAGAGCACCCAGCAAAGCTGTTAAATATCACCTCCCTTCCCTCCAACCCCAGTCATTCTCTTTGCCTACGTTAGAGTAAGGAAGTGGTAAAGTTAGGTGTCTAGAAAGATTCTTCAATCAAGATTTTATTATTTTATTTGCAGTACTAGTATGTGCTGTTTTTCTTCCAGGGTGTAGCTGTAGTCCATTTCACTCTCTTCAGTAGAGCATTGGTGGCTTTTAAGCAAAGGGAACTTGTGGGACATAATTCTCATTGTGCCTCCCTCATATTTAAATAAAAGTTGCTGCCCTTATTATTTTCCACAGGTCCATGTGAGGGAAAGGACCTCTCAAACCTAGTGAGCTGCCTTGCTGCCAGGCAGATTTTATTGAGGTAAGTGCTAATTTATTTTCTTAAGCTGCTTTAAGGAAAAAAATTATAGCACTTTAATATTTCCCTGCAGGATGATGTTTATTACATTTCTCCTAGTGTTAAGGGGATTATGTATGGCAGTGTTTGCAGGCACTGGGGATTGGAGTAGAACTTGGCTCAATGTTTGTGATATTTACGTTTTCTTTCATGTAATTAGCAAGAGTCCATGAGCTAGTGACGTATGGGATATACATTCCTACCAGGAGGGGCAAAGTTTCCCAAACCTCAAAATGCCTATAAATACACCCCTCACCACACCCACAATTCAGTTTTACAAACTTTGCCTCCCATGGAGGTGGTGAAGTAAGTTTGTGCTAGATTTCTACGTTGATATGCGCTTCGCAGCAGGCTGAAGCCCGGTTTTCCTCTGAGTGCAGTGAATGTCAGAGGGATGTGAAGAGAGTATTGCCTATTTGAATACCATGGTCTTCCTCTAGGGGATCTATTTCATAGGTTCTCTGTTTTCGGTCGTAGAGATTTCTTCTCCTACCTCCCTTTTCAGATCGACGATATACTCTTATATACCATTACCTCTACTGATTCTCGTTTCAGTACTGGTTTGGCTATCTACTATATGTAGATGAGTGTCTTGGGGTAAGTAAATCTTATTTCTATTTATGGCACTCAAAGCTATGCTTGGGCACTTTATATGTAAAGTTCTAAATATATGTTTTAAACTTATATTTGCCTTGATTCAGGATAATCAGTATTCCTTCTTTCAGACTGTCAGTTTAATTTTTTGGGAAAATGCATATGAATAAATATTTTTTTCTTACCTTTAAAAATTTCAAATTGACTTTTTTCCTTGCGGGTTGTTAGGCTCGCGGGGGCAGAAAATGCTTCAATTTATTGCGTCATTTTTGGCGCAACCTTTTTTGGTGCAAAATTTCATCATTTCTGGCGCCATAGTTGACGCCAGAAGTTTTCACGTGGTTGTGTCATTTTTGACGCATGTGTGTTACAGACGTTTTTTTGCGCCAAAAAATGTGGGCGTCGTTTTTGGCGCCAAACAATGTGGGCGTCCTACTTGGCGCCAAAAAAGTTGGCATCATACTTGGCGCCAGGTTTTTTCACATTATTTCAGTCTCATTTTTTTTTGTTGCTTCTGGTTGCTAGAGACTTGTTTGTTTTGCATTTTTTCCCATTCCTGAAACTGTCATTTAAGGAATTTAAATTTATAATTTTGCTTTATATGTTGTTTTTTCTATTACATATTGCAAGATGTCACAACCTGACCCTGGATCAGAATCTACTTCTGGAAAGACGTTGCCTGATATTGGTTCTACCAAAGCTAAGTGCATTTGTTGTAAACTTTTGGTAACTGTTCCTCCGGCTGTAGTTTGTGTTAGTTGTCATGATAAACTTTCTAACGCAGATAATGTCTCCATTAGTAATAATCCATTACCTGTTGTTTTTCCTTCAACATCTAAAGTTCAGGATGTTCCTGTTAATGTAAGAGAATTTGTTTCTAATTCTATTAGGAAGGCTTTGTCTGTTATTCCTCCTTCCAGTAAACGTAAAAGGTCTTTTAAAACTTCGCATATTTCAGATGAATTTTTAAATGACCGCCATCATTTTGACTTATCTATTTCTGATGAGGATCTCTCTGGTTCAGAAGATTCTGCCTCAGATATTGACACTGATAAATCTTCATATTTATTTAAGATGGAGTTTATTCGTTCTTTACTTAAAGAAGTGTTGATTGCATTAGATATGGAGGAGTCTAGTCCTCTTGATATTAAAACTACTAAACGTTTAAATTCAGTTTTTAAGCCTCATGTAGTTATTCCAGAAGTTTTTCCAGTTCCTGATGCTATTTCAGAAGTAATTTCTAGGGAATGAAATAGTCTGGGTACTTCATTTACTCCTTCACCAAGGTTTAAGAAATTGTACCCTTTGCCATCTGACAGATTAGAGTTTTGGGAAAAAATCCCCAAAGTTGATGGGGCTATCTCTACTCTTGCTAAACGTACTACTATTCCTATGGCAGATAGTACTTCGTTTAAGGATCCTTTAGATAGGAAGCTTGAATCCTTTCTAAGGAAGGCTTATTTATGTTCAGGTAATCTTCTTAGGCCTGCTATTTCTTTGGCTGATGTTGCTGCAGCTTACACTTTCTGGTTGGAGGCTTTAGCGCAACAAATGTCAGACCATAATGCATATAGCATTGTTAAACTTCTTCAACATGCTAATAACTTTGTTTGTGATGCCATTTTTGATATCATTAGAGTTGATGTCAGGTATATGTCTTTAGCTATTTTAGCTAGAAGAGCTTTATGGCGGTATTTCCTTATTTGGATGATATCTTGGTACTTGCTCAGTCTTTACATTCTGCAGAATCTCATACGAATCAACTTGTGTTGTTTCTTCAAAGACATGGTTGGAGGATCAATTTACCAAAGAGTTCCTTGGTTCCTTAGACAAAGGTAACCTTGTTGGGTTTCCAAATAGATTCAGTGTCCATGACTTTGTCTCTAACAGAAAAGAGATGTCTGAAATTGGTTTCAGCTTTTCGAAAGCTTCAGTCTCAATCGTTCCCTTCGGTAGCTTTGTGCATGGAAATTCTAGGTCTCATGACTGCTGCATCGGACGCGATCCCTTTTGCTCGTTCTCACATGAGACCTCTTCAGCTTTGTATGCTGAACCAATGGTGCAGGGATTATACAAAGATATCACAATTAAAATCCTTAAATCCCAATGTTCGATCTTCTCTGACTTGGTGGTTGGATCACCATCGTTTAATTCAAGGGGCTTCTTTTGTTCATCCAACCTGGACTGTGATCTCAACAGATGCGAGTCTTTCAGGTTGGGGAGCTGTATGGGGATCTCTGACAGCGCAGGGGGTTTGGGAATCTCAGGAGGCGAGATTACCAATCAACATTTTGGAACTCCGTGCGATTTTCAGAGCTCTTCAGTTCTGTCCTCTTCTGAAGAGAGAATCGTTTATTTGTTTTCAGACAGACAATGTCACAACCGTGGCATATGTCAATCATCAAGGAGGGACTCACAGTCCTCAGGCTATGAAAGAAGTATCTCGGATACTTGTATGGGTGGAATCCAGCTCTTGTCTAAACTCTGCGGTTAACATCCCAGGTATAGACAATTGAGAAGCGGATTATCTCAGTCGCCAGATGCTACATCCGGGCGAATGGTCTCTTCACTCAGAGGTATTTCTTCAGATTGTTCAAATCTGGGGACTTCCAGAAATAGATCTGATGGCCTCTCATCTAAACAAGAAACTTCCCATGTATCTGTCCAGATCCAGGGATCCTCAGGCGGAAGCAGTGGACGCGTTATCGCTTCCTTGGAATTATCAACCTGCTTATATCTTTCCGCCTCTAGTTCTTCCTCCAAAAGTGATTTCCAAAATCCTAATGGAGCGTTCGTTTGTACTGCTGGTGGCTCCAGCATGGCCTCACAGGTTTTGGTATACGGATCTCGTTCGGATGGCCAGTTGCCGACCTTGGAACCTTCCGTTAAGGCCAGACCTTCTATCTCAAGGCCCATTTTTCCATCAGGATCTCAAATCATTAAATTTGAAGGTATGGAGATTGAACACTTGATTCTTAGTCATAGAGGTTTCTCTGACTCAGGGATTAATACTATGTTACAGGCTCGTAAATCTGTGTCTAGGAAGATTTATTACCGAGTCTGGAAGACTTACATTTCTTGGTGTTCTTCTCATAAATTCTCTTGGCATTCTTTTATAATTCCTAGAATTTTACAGTTTCTTCAGGATGGTTTGGATAAGGGTTTGTCTGCAAGTTCCTTGAAAGGACAAATCTCTGCTCTTTCTGTTCTTTTTCACAGAAAGATTGCTAAACTTCCTGATATTCATTGTTTTGTACAGGCTTTGGTTCGTATCAAGCCTGTCATTAAGTCAATCTCTCCTCCTTGGAGTCTTAATTTGGTTCTGAGGGCTTTACAGGCTCCTCCGTTTGAACCTATGCATTCTCTGGATATTAAATTACTTTCTTGGAAAGTTTTGTTCCTTTTGGCCATCTCTTCTGCTAGAAGAGTTTCTGAGTTATCTGCTCTTTCTTATGAATCTCCTTTTCTGATTTTTCATCAGGATAAGGCGGTGTTGTGGACTTCATTTAAAATTTAACCTAAAGTTGTGAATTCTAACAACATTAGTAGAGAAATTGTTGTCCCTTCATTGTGTCCTAATCCTAAGAATTCTCTGGAGAGATCTTTACATTCTTTGGATGTGGTTAGAGCTTTGAAATATTATGTTGAAGCTACTAAAGGTTTCAGAAAGACTTCTAGTCTATTTGTGATCTGTTCTGGTTCCAGGAAAGGTCAGAAGGCTTCTGCCATTTCTTTGGCATCTTGGTTAAAGTCTTTGATTCATCATGCTTATGTAGAGTCGGGTAAGTCCCCGCCTCAAAGGATTACGGCTCATTCTACTAGGTCAGTTTCTACTTCCTGGGCTTTTAGGAATGAAGCTTCGGTTGATCATATTTGCAAAGCAGCAACTTGGTCTTCTTTGCATACTTTTACTAAATTCTACCATTTTGATGTTTTCTCTTCTTCTGAAGCAGTTTTTGGTAGAAAAGTACTTCAGGCAGCTGTTTCAGTTTGATTCTTCTGCTTATTATTTCAATTTTTTTGATTTGGGTTGTGGATCTTTTTCAGCGGAATTGGCTGTCTTTATTTTATCCCTCCCTCTCTAGTGACTCTTGCGTGGAAGTTCCACATCTTGGGTATATGCTATCCCATACGTCACTAGCTCATGGACTCTTGCTACATGAAAGAAAACATAATTTATGTAAGAACTTACCTGATAAATTAATTTCTTTCATATTAGCAAGAGTCCATGAGGCCCACCTTTTTTTGTGGTGGTTATGATTTTTTTGTATAAAGCACAATTATTCCAATTCTTTATTTTTGATGCTTTCGCTCCTTTCTTATAACCCCACTTCTTGGCTATTTGTTAAACTGAATTGTGGGTGTGGTGAGGGGTGTATTTATAGGCATTTTGAGGTTTGGGAAACTTTGCCCCTCCTGGTAGGAATGTATATCCCATACGTCACTAGCTCATGGACTCTTGCTAATATGAAAGAAATGAATTTATCAGGTAAGTTCTTACATAAATTATGTTATTTTATAACGAAGATTCACTTTAAATGTCGGACAGACGTTATTTGACATGCCCATGATGGGCGGTGCTTGAGTGGCGATAATTTTAGCTGTTGCGCACTTATTATTCTCTCACTTCTTGTATAGGAGGAGAGATTCATTGCAGCTTGCCAGTTTTTGTTCATAACGGACAAACTATTGTTTGTGGTATCATTTGTAGCAGCTCTGATTGTTTACTCACACAGAGGCCGTTTTTTACATACACATATTTCCTGTATATAAGTATAGGCACCTCAGAAGAGCTAAAGCTGAGGTGTAGAGGCTGTTTTAGGAAACGTTATAGTATTACATGATAAATAAATCAATTTCGTTTTTGCATTGCTTCAAAAATAAAGCAATTTCTTTTTAAAATTTAAAGAAACAGTAATGTTTTTGTCTTAATAAAATTTTATTCAAGTTTGAATAATTTTAAGATGGATCATAACTCTGTTATAGATTACAGATGTCCTTTATGTTTGAATGCTAACATTGAACCACCAATTTCTTTCTGTTCCTCATGTGTTGAGAGAACATTACATTTTAAGGATAGACTTTTTGAGCCAATATTGTCTAAGACGGATGCTGTCCAGGAGTCTTCTGACAATATTCAAAATATGCCGCATATTTCTCCTCAGGTGTCCCAAATGTTATTACCCATTAATACAGTGCCCTGCGCTTCCTCTCAAGCTCTGTCTGGGGTCTCTTTGCAAGACATTGTTCCCCTCATGTCTTCTGCAGTTTTCTGATGCTTTGTATTTCCCATGCTACAGGTAAAGCGCAAGAGATAGTCAACAATCAGTGCGTAAGGTGTCTGACTCATTTGTGGCTATTCCGAATATTCCCTCTCATAGATCTGATGGGGTGGATTCTTCGGTAGCATCTGAGGGTGAGATCTCAGATTCTGACACTTCCGTTTACTACTCAAGGAGGTTTTGGCTACTCTGGACGACTCTGATACTACTGTCGTTGTCAATCCTAATAAGTCTAGTAAACTTAACAGGTATTATGATGTACCTTCCATGCTGGAATGTTTTCCTGTACCAGATCGGGCTACAGAATTTATTGTTAAGGAATGAGAGAAGCCAGGTATTCCTTTTTCTCCTCCTATTTTTAAGAAGATGTTTCCCATTGATGACTCTATTAAGGAGTCTTGACAAATGGTCCCCAAGGTGGAAGGGGCAATTTCTACTTTAGCTAAAAGAACTACAAAGGATAGCTGTTCTTTTATGGATCCTATGGATAAGAAACTGGATTGCCATTCTGGCTCACAGAGCCTTGTGGTTGAAATCTTGGTCGGCAGATGTGTCGTCTAAGTCTAAACTTTTGGCTATTCCTTACAAGGGTAAGACCTTGTTTGGCCCAGCTTTGGCTGAGATTATTTCTGATATTATAGGAAAAAAAGGACGTTTCCTCCCTCAGGATAAGACAAATAAGCAGGAGGGACGTCAGAGTAATTTTCGTTCTTTTCGAAACTTCAAGGGTAAACCTTCCTCTCCCTCTACAAAACAGGAACAGTCCAAGTCTTTCTGGAGACCCATCCAATCTTGGAATAAGGGAAAGCAATCCAAGAAGCCAGCTAATGATCTAAAGTCAGCATGAAGGTTTTGCCCCCGATCCGGGACCGGATCTTGTGGGAGGCAGACTTTCCTTTTTTGCTCAGGCTTGGGTTCGAGATGTTCAGGACCCTTGGGCGATAGACATGGTGTCCCAGGGATATAAACTAGAATTCAAGACCTTTCCCCCCAGGGGCAGATTTCTTCTCTCAAGATTATCTGTCGACCAGATAAAAAGAGAGGCGTTCTTACGTTGTGTTCGGGATCTATCCAAAATGGGGGTGATAGTTCCTGTTCCAGTTCAGGAGCAGGGTCTGAGATTTTACTCCAATCTGTGGTTCCCAAGAAAGAGGGAACCTTCAGACCAATCTTGGATCTCAAGAGTCTAAACAAATTTCTCAGAGTACCGTCTGTCAAAATGGAAACTATTCATTCCATTCTTCCTTTAGTTCAAGAGGGTCAATTTATGACAACAGTAGATTAAAGGATGCATACCTTCATGTTCCCATCCACAGGGATCATCACAAGTTTCTGAGATTTATTTTTCTCCTCAAACACTTCCAATTTGTGGCTCTTCCTTTAGGTCTTGCTACAGCTCCCAGGATTTTTCAAAGGTTCTGGAATCTCTGTTGGCAGTGCTCCAGTTATAGGGTATTGCAGTGGCGCCTTATCTGAACGACATTCTGGTTCAGACCCAGTCTTTTCATCTAGCAAACTCCCACACGGAGATGCTCTTACCTTCCTGCGTTCTCACGGTTGGAAGGTGAGTCTGGAAAAGAGTTTCTTAATTCCATTTTCAAGAGTAGTCTTCTGGGGAACCATATTGATGAAGATATTTCTGACAGAAGTCAGAGAATTGAACATTTTCAATGCTTTTCTGACACTTCAATCCTCTCTTCAGCCATCAGTGGCTCAATGTATGGAGGTAATCGGTCTGATGGTAGCCGCTATGGACATCATCCCGTTTGCTAGTTTTCCACCTCAGGCCTCTGCAGTTAGACATGCTCAGGCAGTGAAACGGGGATTATGCAGATCTATCTCCGCAAATTCATCTGGGTCAGATGACAAGAGTTTCTCTTCCTTGGTGGTTGTCTCAGGATCATAGCTCCCAGGGAATCTATTTATAGCTGACCCTCCTGTGTGATTGTGACAACGGATGCCAGCCTACTAGGTTGGGGAGCAGTCTGTGGCCTTCTAAGGACTATGGGGACATGGACTCGGGAGAAGTCTGTTCTTCCCATAAACATTCTAGAGCTGAGAGCATTCTTCAATGCTCTTCTGGCCTGGCCTCAGTTAGCTTCAGCCCGGTTTATCAGATTTCAATCGGGCAACATTTCCTCAGTGGCTTACATCAATCATCAGGGAGGATCTCGGAGCTCCTTGGCCATGTCAGAGGTGTCCAAGATTTTTCAGTGGATAGAGACCCAGAACTGCTGTCTATCTGTGATCCACATTCCAGGAGTGGACAATTGGCAAGCGGATTTTCTGAGCAGACAGACCTTTCTCCCGGGGGAATGGGAACTTCATCCGGAAGTGTTTTTCCAACTTGATTGCCAAATGGGGAAAGCCGGATCTAGATCTCATGGCATATCATCAGAATGCCAAGCTCCCGAGGTATGGGTCAAGGTCCAGGAATCCTCAGGCAGTACTGATAGATCCTCTGGTGGTTCCTTCCAATTTCAGTCTAGCATACCTTTTTTCTTCCGTTCGCTCTCCTTCCTCGGGTCATTGCCCGAATCAAACAATAGGGGGCATCAGTGATTCTTATTGCTCCGGCGTGGCCTCACAGGATCTGGTATGCAGACCTAGTGGAGATTTCATCTCGTCCACCTTAGAGACTTCCATTGAGAAAGGACCTTCTACTTCAGGGGCCCCCTATCTAGTCTCTCTGAAGCTGACTGCTTGGAAATTGAATGTTTGATTTTATCTAAGCATGGTTTCTTTTTTAAGATACGATGAGCCCACGGATTTCATCCTTACTTGTGGGATTACGCCTCCTGGTCAGCAGGAGGAGGCAAAGAGCACCACAGCAGAGCTGTATATATAGCTCCTCCCTTCCCTCCCACTCCAGTCATTCTCTTTGCCTGTGTTAGTGATAGGAAGAGGTAAAGGGAGGTGTTAGTTATAGATTCTTCAATCAAGAGTTTATTATTTTTAAGGTAGTGCCAAAGAGCGCTACTTTGTGCTAGGGTGTAGCCTAGACCAGATCAGTCTCTACAGTAGAGCATTTGGTGGCTTTAAAGCAATGGGAACTTGTGGGACATAATTCTCACTGCGCCTCCCATATACTGTTGCTGCCCTATTTGGGGAAAAATCTCAGGGATCTTACTCAGTGTTTTCCTTGTTATTCTCAGGTCCATGTGAGCAGGACTGGTGAGGTAAGTGCCATTTTTTATTCCTGGGAGAAAAGGGTTCAGAAGAAATTGACCACTCAAATTGTGAATAACAGCCCTTAGAGAAAGAGAAGGGGCACTTTATTCAGGTATGTTTTCTCCTTTCATGGGAGACAATTCTAGACCGCTCATGTATTTATTCTCTATCAAGCACTGCTGTAGCACAGTGGTTAAGAGCTCTGCCTATGATGGAGGAGACCTGGGTTTGATACCCCCTAGGTATTTCTTTAAAAAAAGATTCCCCTTGTCAATATCATCTCCCGGCGGTTATATAAAAGAGCATGCTGACCGGGAGATGACTGTGCGTTACTATTTACTCTTTCCCTATGCTTCTGGATAAGGAAACTTAGGGGGTAATTGAGTGTTTTCTTGTTAACTAGCGGCACAGTTCGTTTCTGGGGCACTCTGTTACATCTCCCGGCAGTTAAACATGGCGACCGGGAGATGACTGTATGATTGATGGCTGTTAGGAGTCTGTCTGCATATGCCCCCTTGGGGATGCCCTTTGCATTTGCGTGCCTTTTCTATCTCCCGGCAGGTTCAATACATCTAGCATGACGTCGGGAGATACCTGTTGTGGGAATGCCCACGAAGGGCTGTTTTTTGAGAATCAGTGTTTAGCAAGTCCTCTTTAGCTCTCGGTGGTTCAATAAGTCTAACATGCCGCCCGGGAGATGTCTATTGTGTCACCATCCACGATGGGTGGTCCTTGGGGGATGCCATTTCCATGGCGCGCTTATTATCTCTCCCGGCGGTTCAATAGATCTGCATGCCGACCAGGAAATAAGTTATGTACTTCCATGAGAGTGTCCTGTTTTCCCTTCTCTATAAAAAAATGGAAGGGTCCAGTGAGACATGTTTTAATATATTGTAGGCTTCATTGACGACAGAAATAAGTCGGATTGTAAACTAATTTTTCCCTGTTGCGGTGGGGTTCTGGTTTAGAACTAGCAAAATTGTTTACGTTGTTTTTGCCCTGTTTTTTTGCAGGTTATAGAATGGAAAAATGTTATTCTTTTTAAAATTTAAAAAATCAGTCACATATTTTCATATGTTAATTTTTCATTTAATTACTCCTTTTAAAGCTATGGCTGGTGACACCGCTCAATCCATGCTACAATTTTTTATCTATAATGTCCAAATTAGTTTATGACCCACAGGCAGGCTCTTTTTTGGACAAAAAACACAAAAGAATGCGAGGGAGCTAATAGCCAGGAAAATCAACACACTTAATCTGTAAATATTAAGTATAAAAATAGATCAACAAAGGGAAGAAATTGAAAAAAAAATGTACTACAATGAATCACAATTAAGATACAAGGGACATCTCCCTAATGAAATTTCATGAAATATAACTTATAACATAGATAGTGCATATTAAAAAAGAAATAAATATATAGTATAATATTATCTTGCTAGAATACCACCCTAAGAAAAAATGAATATAAAAAGAAAAAAGAAAAAAATATATTGTGATCAAAAACCTTTGTTAAAAAACATAAAAATCACAAAATTCATCACAATTGTGGCTGAATGTTCATATTGTAGAAACAATAATAATGTCCAATAGATGAATAAAGTTTATGTCGAGATAAAGTTGATGTTAGGGTTGGATGATATAATGACTAAATAATAGTTGATACTTTTCGTTATTACAACTGATAGGATTGCAACTGTGTTGCTAAACGAAAGTAAATGTACTACTTGAACAAAAATTCACGTACTGCTTGAATAAAAATTCAATAGTCCACCTTGTATCGAGGGTGTATAAAAACACTTATTTGTGAACAATTAAAACAGTCTCTAGTTTGTGAGCCAAGACATAATCAGAAAACAGCACTCCAAAGCGCCTTGCCAGAATACTCTTAGGCTGGTGTAATCTGTGTGATACTTCTCACCTTTTGAAAAGATGATAGCGGTTGGTTCAAATGTGATATGACAACCTCAGTTCGTAACTGAACTTTCACACTAACCGCTTATGATGGTGTCCGATGTCAGCGTCTCACTGAAAAACCGCTGCTCCTCACGCCTCTCAGAACAAACAGGAGCCCGGCAGTAGCAGAAGTGACTTCGTCTGTGAAGACCCGCACTTAGCGTATGACACGCGCGGGCAATGAACTAGGTACCTAGTGAGAATTGCTCTTTGCAGGACAAACAACTTCCTTCCTTCTACGCGTTTCACCCAATGTAGGGCTTTATCAAGATGACAGTTGCTCCTGGAACAAGGTTTAAAAATCCACTGCTGCAACTCCATAGGTCAAATTTTCTTTCTTAATTATCTCTAAAGGTGGAAATCTTTTAAGGTGGATTAATGTATTGATGTATTCAAAACGCGGTTCCTTGCAAAGACATTACTTTTGACGTTCACATTGATATCTTGTTGCAACAATATTATTATTGTTATTGCATTGTTTTCTGCACAACTGTAATAAGTCGTTCTTTTAAAATTTAAAGAGACAGTAAAAAGATTTTTCTGTGTAAATTTTATCAAAAGAATTGCGGCTGTTTATTTGTTAATTCATCCTTTGTGAGACGTAGGATGGTATAAAGACACACTAAAATGAGTTACTTTAGGATTTAAAGAGACAGTAACGTTTTGTTTGGTGTACATTTTAATAAATGTATTTCGGCTGTTTATTTGTTAATTCATCTTTTGTGATGAGGATGAATTAAACACACACAAGAATAGAGTTACTTTTCAGATTTAAAAGAACAGTATCATTTCCTATGTGAAAAATGTATTTTTTCTTTTTTTTTTTTTTTTTTTTTTTTTAAATTTTAAATTTTTTTTGTAATTTTGTTTGAAGGCATACATACAATGCTAAATAGGGTAGCATATTAACAGTAATTGAATACAGGCAGCATGTGACATAACCTTATAATGGACAGTATGTATTCCTAGATAAGAGAGGAAAAGAAAAGAATATGTTATGCAGTTAGTATGCCAAGTACTCTAATCACCTCCATAATGATCAGAGAGGCCACTCTTGGACCTTTACGCTAAATATAACAAACTAGTGGAGGTTGATTACAACCAAGGAGATCACTTGTGGATCTCGAGCTAGTAACACACCGTGCTTTCTAATTTTACTATTATAACTGGCAACTGTTACACACAAAGATATGGACACCTTTAAGAGCAATTAGTTGGATTATCAAATATAGAACATAAGACGCAACTGTGCATATAATTACTAATCAGAGTGGGAGCACTGCTAGACCGGATGGGGCTATGAATAAAAAAAAAACAACACATAGTACATAATGGCTTTGTAACCACTCTAACCCTCAGCACAATCTACTATCCTGGTGTGTGTGATAAATATCATCTCAGTCATATAATACATGCTTAGAATACTATATACGCATTTGTAACAAACAATCATTACGTATAGTAAATAAGTAAAACAGCTGCAGTTCCTGAGATATCTTACCTATCTTAGACAGTACAATTATGGCTTCAATACTGTCACATAGCATATGCTAATTTATAACTATATGAGGATAAAGACATTCAACTTGATATAAGGAGAGGGGATTATTATTTAACTTGTTAGCAACTATAAATCCATATTTACCCGCCCTATGTAGTTAATACAGTCTCAGTTGTAGGAGGTGTAATGAACAACGTCCACACAGTAAATAAAAATGAATAATGTATTTTCATCAAATTGTCCAGTAAGAGGAAAATTACAAAGTTCTCTCGCATCAAGCCATGCTGTCAGCAGACACGTAGCACAACGGCTCTAACCCATGCCTGTCCTCCACAACTGTGCCACAAGCTTGGGGTATAATTTATCGTCGGGTGCCTTGAAAATCATGTGCCACATTGCCGTTGTTAGAGTGGCAGTACTGTAGACAATCTTCTTGAGTCTTTGGCATCGAGTGACATAAAGAGCAAGCTCTGAGTAGTGGGGTAGAAATCCCAGCAGTGAGAAGGTGAAAGGTATGCCTTTTGGCCTTTTAGGACGGAGATTCACAGGGGTAATCTCTGCAGCTCGATGCGTATTAACATCCTCTTGGCAAGCGTTGTGAGGGTAAAGTAAATCCGGACGGCTCCAGACTAACGTATTCATAAATTTTTGGTGCATCAAGGTTTTCATCTGCTCTTCATTCTGTAATGTCTCAGGCTCAATACCCCGACACGCTTCCACCATTGGTGAGGCTGTGGTATAAGGCTGAGGGTCATTTATTGCGCTCGTCGCCCCGTCTGAACTGTCTACCTCTGCTACTGTTGCTCTCTGGTGCAAAAGATCCAGATCAGATCTCAGGTGTCTAGTTGTAAGTGTGTTGACTTCGTCTGCAGTAGGAGTCTCACATATACAGCGCTGTATAGTAGCGATCATCTCCTCCTCTAGTCGGGACAAAGCTGCACATATAAGTTCCTTAATTATTCGGGATTGTGTATCCATGATGAGCATTAGTTGTAATGAATGGTCTCTTCTCAAAGTGTTGCTCTTTTAGCAGAACAAGAAGTTAGATCGTGCTCCAGCACAACCGGCTGGCATATATCTGGTATTATCAGATCAATGGAGGGGTGAGTGAGGTTCCAAGCCGTCTCTAGGCCTCTGCTGCGTACCTCACCAATTCTGGGCTGCTAGGCTGAAGTAAACAATAAATAGTACTTAAGTCTTTTCCACGAGGATTAGATATCCTCACCTAACTGAAATTTAACTTAGTGGGAGAAATTTAGGAGTGATAAACAGCAGATTTAACATCTCCTCTGTAGAGCCCTAATTAAAAGCAGCCATCTCAGTCGGTAGTTGGACACGCCCCCGTATTTTTTCTTTTTGAACCTATTTCCTCTACGGCGATTGCTGTTTGGGAGTCTGTTAACAATAGCCACAAATTTCTCCTATAAATTTCCGTCGAAATTGTATGGCCCTTATGCAGTGCTCTGCGTTTTCCATCACACTCCACTCGGGGTTATGGTGCTTTCTATGTTTTTACATAAGGTAAAAGCATTTCTAGAGGAATTTCTATTTTAAAGAGTTCTTCCATATTACTGAGAGTTTCAGTTTCAGATGGAATTGGTGCCTTCGGCATTCCCTATATTTTTAAGACTGTTTCCTATAGCCATATCAGCTAAGAGGCTGGACGTCATTCCTTAGGGGGGGAAGGAGTTGTTTCAACTATCATTTCGAGATCTTCTATACCCTTAGAGGATGGTCACACACCAGGGGGCAACCATCTGTGTACTTTGCTACCGTCATGGGTGTGACGGCATATTAGTTTGATGTGTCGTCTGAGACTATTAGTTAGTAGCCTCTCTTGATCAAATCCAGGACTGGATAAAGCTTTCAATAGCTTATTCCTTTATTTAATTTTTTCTTTTCCAGTTATCAAATTGGGAGCATAGGTGGCTCTGTTCCAGCTCTTGGAACCTTGTGGTTAGAGCCTTGTTTTAGGAATATGTGTTTTTAGATTTTGATGAACACATAGCCTGCTGTTGAATCAAAGACGGCATGGGGAATTTACCCCGTTCCGGGATTGGATCTTGTAGGGGGCTGACTTTCCGTTTTCGCTCACATTTGGTTTCGAGCTCAATTGTTTTCCTCTCAGAGGTAATTTCTGCTTTCGAGATTGTCTGGGGATCAGACAAAGGAGATGTCTTTACACTGCGTAGGAGACCTCTCAGACCTGGGAGTGGTTGTTCCAACTCTAATACTGGTACAGTCTCTGGGGTTTCTGGTCGGGTTGTGGTTTCTAAAAAAGGGGAATCTTCTGACCATTTTTTAGGAAGGGTTCTGTCCTTCTCGATGGAAACTATTAATTTGTTCCTTTTCTTCCTTGATCCTAGAGGGACAATTTATGTCAACGGTGGATTATAGGTTGAGTGCTTTCATGTGCCGTTCACAAGAATCATCTCAAGTTTTAGGGTGTGCCTTTCTGGACAAACACTTCCCATTCGTGGTCCTTCCTTTCGGTCTTGCCACAGTTCCGAGTTCTTACAGCGGTGCTTCAGTTACGGGACATTGCAATGGTGCCCTATCTGGGTACTATTCTAGTCCAGGTGTCGTCCTTGCAGCAAGCAAGATTTACATGGACATGGTGTTATCATTCCCGTGAGCTCACGGGTGGAAGGTGACTTTGGAGAAGTGTTCCTTAGTTCCAAGCACAAGGGTGGCTTCTTGGGAATCATGACGGATTCCAGATTACTAAGGATTTTTCTGACTGGGGTCAGGAAATCAGGGTTTATTTATACTGGTTAGTCCTTCACTCCACTTTTCGCCTTCAGTGGCTCAGTACATAGAGGTATTTGGGCTGATGGTGACGACAATGGACATTAGCCGGACAGGTGGCTCTGCATGCTAAGGCACTGTGGCTGAACTCTGTAGCAACCTGAGGGTTGCAGGTTCATTCCACGGTATGGTCCATTCAATCTTTTTATCCTTGTAAGGTTGATTAAATTAGCAGCGCCTTGTGTCACTTAATAATTCCATTTGTTCGTTCCACCCCAGACCTATGCAGTTAAGCATACTCAGGCAATGGAACGGAGATTTTGTTAACTTGTCTCTTCAAATAACTCTGGTTCAGGAGACAAGGGACTTTTTCTATGGTGGTTGTCTCTGGATCACCTATCCAAGGGAACATGATTTAGTAGAGTTTGGACTCAAGCAGAGTCTGTTCTTTTATTAGACTTTCTGCAACTGGAAGCGAGCTTCAGGGCTCTTCTGGTCTGGCCTTAGTTGGTTTCAGCCAGTGTTATTCTTGCTATCTGTTGGAGATCCATATCCTAGGGGTGGTCACTTGGGTATTGGATTTTCTGAGTAGGCAGATTTTTCAAATTGGAGAAAACTCCATCCGGGAGTATTTTCTAAAATGATTTTTCAAATAAAGTCGGCCGGAGTTGGACCACATGGCATCTTGTCTGACTGACTAGCTTTTGGGTCCAGGTCTAGGGGCCCCGGGCCGAGCTGGTACTTGCCTTGGCAGATTCTTTGGTCTTTCAACCTAGAATTTCTATTTTCCCCCGTTGGCACTTCTTGCCGGGTGATTGGTCAACTCAAATAGGAGAAGGCATCAGTGATTCTCCTCGCTTCTGCATAGCCTCATAGGATGTGGTATGCCGTTCTGGTGAACATGGTCAATAAGGTGATATGCTTTTGTTGAGGAAGGAACTCTTAATCAGGGTTCCTTCTTCCACCCAAGTCTAGTTTTTCAGAAGCTGATGTTTGGAGATTACACTCATGATCCTATTCAAGCGGGTTTTTTTTTATACAAGTGAGGTTTCTTTGATTTGGTCATAGATTCCTTAGTTCAGGCATGTAAGCCTGTAACTAGGAAGATTTCACATAAGATAAGGCATCCATATCTTTATTGGTGTGAATCCAAGGGCTACTCTTGGAGTAGGGTTCGGATTCCTAGGATTTTGTCTTTTCTCCAAGATGGATTGGAGACGGGGTTTCAACAAATTCCCTAAAGGGACAGTCTGCTTTATTTATTTTGTTACCCTAGTGTCTGGTAGATGTTCCAGATGTGCAATCTTTTTGTCAGGTTCTGACTAGTTTCAGGCCTGATTTTTAGACCAATTGCTCTTCCTTGGGGTTTAAATGTGGTTCTTAGAGTTCTTCAAGGGGTTCCATTGGACCCTATGCATTCCAAAGATATTGTTAAATATATTGAAAAGTTTTTCTAGTTGCTATTTCTTCTGCTCGAAGGGTATTTGAGCTTTCGGCTTTACTTTATGATTCTTCTTATCTTATTTTCCATTCAGATAAGGTAGTGTTACATACAAAAACCTGGTTTTATTCCTAAGAGTTGTTTCTAACTACAAGAGTCTTTTTTGTTTGTTATTCTTTCAGGGGAACGTAGGGGTAAGAAAGCTACGGCTACCTCTCTTTCTTTTTGGCTGAAGAGTATCATCCGTTTTGCATATGGGACTGCTGGACAGCAGCCTTCTGAACGAATTACGGCTCATCCCACTGGGGCTGTGGCTCTCTCATGGGCATTCAAAAATGATGCTTCTGTTGAACAGATTTGCAAGGCTGCAACTTGGTCTTCTCTTCACACTTTTTATAAATTTTATACATTTGATACTTTTGCCTCGGCTGAGGCTGCTTTTGGGAGACAGATTCTTCAAGCAGTGGTGCCTTCCGTTTAGGTTCCCTGTCTTGTCCCTCCCTTTTCATCCGTGTACTATAGCTTTGGTATTGTATCCCAAAAGTAAGGATGAAATCCGTGGACTCATCGTATCTTAAAAAAGAAACGAAAATTTATACTTACCTGATAAATTTATTTCTTTTTGGATATGATGAGTCCACGGCCCGCCCTGTTATATGAGACAGGTCTTTATTTTTTACTTCAGACACCTCTGCACCTTGGCTTTTCCTTTCTCTTCCTAACTTCGGTCGAATGACTGGAGTGGGAGGGAAGGGAGGAGCTATATATACAGATCTGCTGTGGTGCTCTTTGCCTCCTCCTGCTGACCAGGAGGGGTAATCCCACAAGTAAGGATGAAATCCGTGGACTCATCATATCCAAAAAGAAATACATTTATCAGGTAAGTATAAATTTTCTTTTTTCAGAGTTGGTCATTGAGACCATGATTCAGGCTCGTAAGCCTGTGACTAGAAAGATTTACCATAAGATATAGTGTAAATATCTGCATTGGTGTGAATCCAGAGGCTACTCTTGGAGTAGAGTTCGGATTCCTAGTATTTTGTCTTTTATCCAAGAGGGTTGGAGAAGGGTTTATCGGCAAGCTCCCTAAAGGGTCAAATATCTATCTTGTCTATTTTGTTACATAAATGTCTGGCGGATGTACCAGACGTGCAATCGTTATGTCAGGCCTTGGCCAGAATCAGGCCTGGGTTTAAACCGGTTACTCCTCCTTGGAGTCTTTATCTAGTTCTTAAAAGTTCTTCATCAGGCTCCGTTTGAGCCTATGCATTCCTTAGATATTAAATTATCTTGAAAGGTTTTGTTCTGGTTGCTATTTCATCTGCTTGTAGAGTTTCAGAGCTCTCGGCGTTACAGTATGAGGCTCCTTATCTTAATTTTTATTTGGATAAAGTAGTTTTGCGTACTAAGTTAGGGTTTCTCCCTAAAGTGATTTCAGATTGGAACATTAATCAGGAGATTGTTGTTCCTTCCTTGTGTCCTACCTTTCTTCTCAGAAGGAACGTCTGCTGCACAATCTTGACGTGGTGCGTGCATTGAAATTCTACATACAGGCGACTAAGGATTTTCATTAGTCTTCTGCTCTGTTTGTGGTTTTCTCTGGAAAACGTAAGGGGCAGAAAGCTACGGCTATTTCTCTTTCTTTGTGGCTGAAGAGTATCATTCGCTTGGCCTATGAAACTGCTGGACAGCAGCCTCCTGAGAGAGTTACGGCTCATTCTACTAGGGCTGTTTTCTCTTCCTGGGCATTCAAAAATTAAGCTTCTGTGGAGCAGATTTGCAAGGCTGCAACTTAGTCCTCTCTTCACACTTTTTCTAAAATTCTCTGAATTTGATACTTTTGCTTCGGCTGAGGCTTCTTTTGGGAGAAAGGTTCTTCAAGCAGTGGTGCCTTCGGTTTAGGTTCCCTGTCTTGTCCCTCCCTTATCATCTGTGTACTCTAGCTTGGGTATTGATTCCAAATAGTAATTAGATGATCCGTGGACTCATCGAGTCATTAGAAAGAAAACAAAATTTATGCTTACCTGATAAATTTATTTATTTCTTGACACGATGAGTCCACGGCCCGCCCTGTTTTTAAGACAGGCTTTTGTCATGCTTTAAACCTCAGACACCTCTGCACCTTTTTGCTTCCTTTCTCTCCTTTGCTTCAGTCGAATGACTGGGGTTAGAGGGAAGGGAGGTGATATTTAACAGCTTTGCTGGGTGCTCTTTGCCACCTCCTGCTGGGCAGGAGTGATATTCCTAATAGTAATTAGATGATCAGTGGACTCATTGTGTCAAGAAATAAATTTATCAGGTAAGCATAAATTTTGTTTTTATGCTGCTTTATGTGTGAGATTTTATTGGGCTCATAGGCTGTTTATGTGGCTAGAACACACAGGTTTTACTTTCACTTTGAGTGCTGCGAAGCTTGTAGCTTGGCGCACTTTTTCTCATAGCAGGGGCGGTCCTGCCATGCGCACCATGTGACCGGGAGTGGTCTCGCTTTCATTTCCTCTCCTGACCGAGTTGGCTGTCAGAGAAGACACTATTTCTCTATATTGTCTGTATTGTCACTATATGAGTTTGTGGCGGATCTGAACATTTCCACACGGCACATTAAATTTAAATTAACTTTTAGTGAGGAGTCTCTGGCCTTTTTGGTCACCTCGGTCATTAAGGAGGGTAGATTTTTGAAGACTGATTTGTATAGGAAAACAAGCGATAGGAATAGTCTATTAAGGTTTGACAGTGCACACTCTCCCTCACTCATCAAAAGTTTACCTAGGAGACAACTCTTATGTGTCAAGAGAATTGTTTCAGATGAAACAAAAGTAAGTACTAGATTAAGAGAAATGGGGAATTGTTTTCTTGAGAGGGGTTTCCCAAAATCCCTTATTGAACAACAAGTTAGAGAAATTGAGATGACCCAAAGGGAATCCATCCTGAAGTGAAGCAAAGTAAATGAAAGAGTGGGAAACAGAGATAGACTTATGTTTGTTACAGAGTACAATCCCTTAAGTAAAAAAAATAATGGAATCATTAGCCAGTGGTTAGAGATCTCAATACGCACATTAGAGAGTTTCAGGAGCCTCCTATGCCAGCGTATAGGAGAAGTAAGAATGTAAGGGACACGCTAGTTAAGGCTGACATTGGCCCTGAAAAGGGGTTTAGACAAACGTTTATTTCAAATCCACGGATGTGTAGTTACCCCTGTTTGGGGTGTTGCAACTGCAACATGATTAAAGGAGATGTTTTTGTTCACCCATTAACTGGGAAAAAATTTAATATCTCTGGCTTTTATACGTGTAACACTGATTTTATTATATACTTAATTAAGTGCCCCTGTTCAAAAATTTATATTGGGGAGTCAACATGTAGAGCCAGAGATAGAATGAATGAGCATAAATCCAACATCCGTAGGAAGAATATGGATGCCCCAGTGTCCAATCATTTTTTACAAGCTGGTCATTCTATCTCTCAACTCAGATTCCAGATTATTGAGCACATTAGGAGACCTAGACGGGGGGGGGGGGGTGATAGGATAAAAATGCTTAAATCCAGGGAGACTTTCTGGATTTATACCCTACAGTCTATGGCACCAAAAGGAATGAATAAAGAGATAGATTGGGGTGTTACTCTGTAGAACAAACTAGTTTAAAAGTTACTTACGTATTGATGTGGTGGTGTATTATATTATATCTGATTATGTTTGATTATAGATGATTGCTATTGTTAGAACATGTATTATTGAAAATAATTTTTAATAATTATAGATGTGTTTTTAATCAAGGAATCAAGGATGTATGTTTTCTAATGTGTTAAAGAAGATTTCACTCTGTTGTGGCCACTAGAGGGGGTGTGTAAATTTTGTATGTGGATGAGAATTGTTGATACACCTGAACAGGTAACTTGACCCCTCCCCCCTTATAAATTGTGTGCAAGGAGGGTGTAATGTACAACATGATTAAGGTCATTTGATTGACCGAAATGTTTTTTGTAAGCTGTGATGTCTCACAAATAAAGATACCTTGATGCATTAAAAAGGTGCTGCTGTTTTTTGCTATTATTGAATGGACTAAGGGACTGCTGCAGAGTCCTTACAGCGTGCATCTGTTTGCCTGGGCAGTGAGTGCTGGGCCTTACATACTGAATGTAACCTCTGAAGTAAAAGCAGGCTGTATTTATAAAAGTGTAACAGTTCTTAATTAATAGGGCATCAGAAGTATTTCATTACCAGGAGGGGAGAAGCAATATGCAGAAATACTTAATACAATTGAATCTGCAAAGCTGAGAGAAGGAAGCTCAGTGTAACAGCAAACAAACTGTCAGCAGGAAGCAGGCATGGCAGTGAAGAGTGTGTAATGTAAGGAAAGAAGGAGCTGTATACTGAAATGCTTAGTACCTGTCAAACTGTTATCCTGAGAGCTGAGGACAGCAGTGGTCTGTGGTGAAGAATAAATAATTCCTCAATAAGATAGGTAACTCAGGTCAAACTTGAAAATAGTTCAGCTTGAAGAAATGTAGCTCCTTAGACATAAAGAAATTCAACAGGTAGAGCAGGATTAACTCTTAACAAACTTGAATCAAGCAAAGAATTGCAGCAGGTGTTGTAATTTATGTGTGAAAAATCCATGCAGGATTAGTTGCAAAACTAATTCCCTTAAAGGTGGATTAATAAATTACATAGGTAATAGGTGAAGAAGAAACTAAAGGCGGATTAAAGGTATATAACACCAACTGACTGACATATGTTACACTGCATATGTAAAAAAATAAGATTCTGCTCATGAAAAACACTCTTTGGGCTAGTGCAAGTGTCATAGCTATAAGACCTTTTAGAAAATTTGATGCTGTGGTGCCTGGTGGGGTAATTACTGTATATACTGGTAGAAAATAATTGTGTGATTTCTAAGGGGTATACTATAAATGCTTCAAAATACAAATTAGTTGTATTGAGACTGTTTGGTTTGTCATACTTAGTATCCCAAAAGGGATAGCAGGAAGCCTTTAATGTCTAAGCCTAATATTATTTGCATATATATTGTAGTAAAAACTTTTACATAGCCATAAACCTAACACTATGGGCTCCATTTATCATTGTTTGGAGAAATCCGACTTTCAGTTCTCCAAGAAGTTCTCCGCAGCTCGCCCTCTGTGAGGCGCACTTGTGCGCCAATATTTATCAAAAAACTGGTCGTATTATACCGCTGTTTTCCAAAGTCGAGATGCGGCATGTTAATGATAAATCTCGACTATATTTACCATTCCATCATCGTAAAAAAGCGCATATTTTTGGTATTTTCCTTTTTTATTACTGGATTCTAATAGCCATTCTTTTTATTAATGTTATATAATTGTTGTAATTTAATGTTATATAAACATTTATATTTGTAATATGAATTGAACAAATTTCTATATTATTATTCTTTTTGTGTTTTTTTTACAAACCACAACCTTTTACTACTATTCCACGTTATTTTTAACAGATGGCTTACATATTACAAAGTCATTTTTTTTTGTTTATCTACTTAACACACTGCATGCAGACCTTTTTCTACTATTCAACGTTATTTTTAACACATGTCTTACTTATTACAAAGTCATGTGTTTTGGTTTCTCTACATTACACACCCCATACAGACCTTTTAGGCCTCCATTTATCATGATAAATGGAGCCCTTACTATTATTCCACGTTATTTTAACACGTATTTTTTGGTTTATCTACTTTAGACACCACATACAGACCTTTTACTATTATTTTACGTTATTTTAACACATGTCTTACAAAGTCTTGTTTTTTTGTCTTTTGTTTAGCTATTTTAGACACCCCATACAGACCTTTAACTATTATTCCTTTTGATTTTCAACACGTCTTTTATCTTTACCAACTAATTTGTTTTTCTCTACCTACTTTACACAACCCCTCTAGACATTTCACTACTATTCTTTTCAAATTAACGTCTTACATTGACCTAATCTTACCCTTTCATTGATAAGATGTTTCAATATATTACACATTAACGACAATTGTTTATATTTGTTAAATAATATATGCATTTATTCTGTATATAAAATAAAATAAAAAAAATGTTGCTAGCACATTCATACATTTTTTAATAACACATAAATGAAAAAGTTTAATTTTTTCATATTTCAGCCTCATTTTCCTGACTGCTGAGTAACTGCTTATCAGTCCAGTTTCAGCTTTAAGCAGGACTTCAAGGAGCTCTTTTTTGCTTATTACAATTTTTTCATCATCCGGAACTAAAAAATAAAAAATATATATATTTATATTAAACATATATTTTGATTCTTTTGAATAGCATTTATAGACATGAGAGTAAAAAAAATATCTGTCAATGGAATTACCAACAGCAATAACATATATTTATTCATAAATGCTATAACACTTACCCCAGTTATAATATTGAGGTGACTGAGAGTCTTCATCGTGCACCTCTAAGTTTCTTATATTTTGTTGAGTTTATTTAAAAAAAATATATACACATATTAATAAAATTGATATATATATATGTGTATATATATGCATACATATCTATTGTTATATATATATATATATATAAATATAATGTTTGTAGAATAGATATATCACCATTAAAAAAAAAAAAAATCACCTGATGTTCCTGGATGAACCTCATCTTCTTCATGGCCCTCCTCGTCCTCTTGTTCCAAATGTTCTTCATCTTGCCAACTATGCATAGTATCCTCAATTTCTGACTCTGTAGGCTCTACATGTCCTAAAATTATTATTACAAATAAATTTATATTTATAAAATATATATGTTAAAGAAATGTCAAAGAATTTTTTTTTAAATTACCTGCAATGTTATCCATATCTTCTTCTCCTTGCTCATCCATTGGATTATTATTTGGAGTGCTATTATCTATAGCATTATAAAAAAAAGTTAAAATATAAATTTACTTTAATACCTGGCTTAGATTTTTTTTTTTCTCTAAATTACAGTTACATTTTTTATACCTGTGTCTTGAGTCCTATCTTTATCCATAAAAACTGTGGGCAATGGGTCTGATTCCCCTTCAGAACTAGAATTGGTATCAATGGGAAGAAGGTACCTTGGAGCTCTTTTTCTTTTGACTATTAAATAATATAAAATACAAAATTTTTGAAAATATATTCTTAAAAATCCAAACACACAAAAACTTTGTCTGAAAATCCTATAAAAACTTGATTCATTCACACTTTATCTGCAGGCATTGGTAATCTTTTAATCCTATTATTGTTTAACTTGTTTATCTTATTGAAAATATTCCAATTAAAAACTATACATTTTTAAAACTTAAGATTATATAATTAAACTATATTTATATCTATATTGCTTACATTTTTTAAGATAACTCTTTATCAAAGTGCGCATTTTAGATTGCCTCCGGTACAAGTCGTTATATCTTTTCAGACATTGTTTCCTCGTTTGTTTTTGCCCAGAGACTCTCCTTACTCTTCGCACCATTTCACAGAGAATTCGGTTTCTTGTGTCCTGGTCCAAAGTGAAAATCCCTTTCCTTTTTTTGGAAAATATTTATCCATAGTGTAAGAAATAATCAATAATTCTCCAATAGAGAACTTCTTGGATCGTGGCATTTTCTAAATATTATTCAATCTCTACTCACTGACGGGACTAATTTTGTTTTTTTAAATGCGCAATTTTGTAAGCTAATACCTATTTTTACAAATAGCACTCAATTTGGATACATATTTTGGCAAATATTATCAAAAATCGTATTTTAGTATACAACTTGATGTTTTTTTTTACCCATTATAATAACAATGAAACATTGTATAGAACTGCGCCACAACAGCACTATTTTTTTGGCAACATTAACAAATGTTACATGTATCCGTTGATAAGGTGAAATAAAAGTAAAGATACATATAACAATGTAATGATATTTAAATTTAATATTGTTATTCATAACCATATTATCTTTATTTACATGTAAAATTGTTATTAAAAACAAAAATAGAAATCCAGGTATTCCATATGAAAAATAAACTGCGACATAGTGATCTTTCCAGAACATCATACAGTATACGCCCATTTTCATCAACTACATTTAGATACTTTTTTGGAAACCGTTATAAAAGAAGACTTTATTTAGTTTGTATCAAAATAGTTATTTTGTGCGCTCTTTTGTATCTCATTTTTACAATGGCATCTTCCCAAGCTGGAAAGACCAAAAGCGGGAGAAGTATCATGTTCACTCATCGGCAAAATTGTATTTTGGTCGAATCTGTTATAGAACACTACGATGAAATCATTGGGTACCAAGCCAGAACTGTAAACCCACAGAGAAAGAGAACAATTTGGACACAAATCAGTTGATCTGTTTCAGTTGAAGGAAGTTTTCCTAAGGATGTGCGGGCTTGTCGGAAGAGAGTAACTGATATTAGAAAAAACATAAAGAAAAAGGTTTGCAGGGAAAAGCAATCTGCCAAAGGAACCGGTGGAGGCCCTGGATATAGGGCCGAATTAACGGACTTTGAACAGATGCTTTATGCACGGATGGGCGATGCTGTTGTGGTTGGCCTGGATGTCCCAGCAGACACTATGGATTTTAGAGGTAAGTTAAATGTAAACGACACCCAAATTTTGTTGTTCATGATTTAAAAAAAGAGAATGAAAAATTATATATCTTTATGATTGAAATCGATTATGTAATTATTTCGATTCAATAGATATTCCTTTATGGAAAGTATATGTAGATATGCTCACTATCTCTTTAATTTTGTAGATTTCTGCTATTGGATATTAAAATTGTGATTAGTTTACATTTTTATTTGGCAAATAAGGATTATGGAGAAAATGGAGGCATGAACTATAATAAAAGTAATCTAGTCAGTGTTATAACTATCTATTGTCTATCTAAATCTATCTAAATATTTGAAATTGTGTTTTTATCTTTAATTATTGAAATTTAATACAAGTATATTTATATTATTTAGAGCAAGAAGATGAGGGATGTCAGGAAGAGGAGATTGATGCACAAGAGGATCAACCTTTGGAAAATGAATTCACCTCACAAGACCAAGAACCCTCCACATCCACAGTACAAAGAGAAGAAGGGGAGAGAAAGTTATTTGTAAAAAACAACCAATAGTTGTTATATATTTTAATAACAATTAACAACCAGATGAGCACTGATGATAACTTGTGGGCTAATGTATATTTTGATTGTATAAATCGATGCTTTTGATATTCTAATATTATTTTTATGTTGTTGTAGGTGTTCGTGCTTTACTACAATCCATGCAGGACAATTCTATATTATTATTCAAGGGTAGGTTGTCTTCTAATTGTCATGTTAATTTTTTGTTTTTTTATGAATGTAACCTATTAATAATACATATTTTCCATGTCATACAGAAGATCAGGTTGAAATCAATTTGGAACCTCTGGTTGAGGATTCTGTATGTCCAGAAGATGAGGATGAGACTCAGGTTGAGGGACACACATCAGAGGGACCAACACCACCAAATCTAGAAACTCCTCAGAATATCATGGTCAATGACTCTGAAGAAGATGAAAGACCAGAACAATTGATAAACCCAGAAGATGTCACAGGCAGGGGAAATGATATACAAAACCTCACAGACATGGCATTGGGGTTCAGGAATGAGCAAAGTGCATTTTTTAAAGAACTGATCAGATTACAAGAAGAAAGAAATGCAATTTTAAAAGCTGATTCAGAATTTAAGAGGGATTATTCCAAAAAGAAATGAGAAATTTTGAATCGAAGATTTCCTACTCAATAATTAATTATTAATATTTCTTGTTTTTGCACTTTAATGTTCAAATTTTTTTCATGTTGAAAAGTTAAACACTAGAATTTGGTTACAGTTTAAGTTATTTTTGAAAAAATGTTACATGCTTCAGTATTCAAGTATTTGTTATTACAATAAAAATGTTATTTAAAATACAAAAAAGAATTAAGGCTGTTTGTTTGTTCAAAAAATGTTTATTAAAAGAATAAAAACTAAAAATTTTTATTAACAAATAAACACAACTTTTTTTTTCATCTGTCTGATTATATAACAGCAGTGAGGATTATTATTGTCCAATTTTCAAACAACTCCTGTGTTATCCGTGGTTTCTGTAATACAATGTTAAAAGATAATTAGAAATCCAGAAATATAATACTAATTCTTTGCCCCCCCCCCCCAAAAAAAATAAATAACTTACATGAAAAAAAATATCTCTCAATAATTTCCACACGATTTTGAACACCGGCCCTAGTAGTGTGCCTGTTTAATATTTGTTGGGGGACATAGATGTCATCTGGTTGATCCTCAAGACACAAATCATCTTGGTTACCTTGAGATATTGCAATATTATGTAACATGCAGCATACTAAAATAATGTCATTGCACTTCTCTGGTGAGTATTGCAAGTCTCCCCCTGACCTGTCCAACACACGAAATCTCATCTTCAACACACCGAAGGTTCTTTCGATAGCACTTCTTGTACTACGGTGTGACTCGTTGAATTTGATCTCTGCACGTGTATGGGGCGATGGTACTGGTGTCAGAAGCCAAGGCCTACACGGATAACCACTGTCACCTACAAATAAAAAAATTAAAAGAATTATTACTTTGGAATAACAATCTATATGCACGTTTAGCAATACAGAAATTAATGAAATAAATAATAACATAAATGAAAAGATCATAAAATTAATTTTCACAAAAAAAAAAGGTCTAAAGTGTATATACATCTAACTACAAATCTATGTCCTTCAAAGTTGAAAACCAAAATTAAACATAAAAACAATAACAACAAAAAATATGAAGTTAAACTCACCCAATAGCCAACCATGGGGCATGTCTCCACGTTCAAACGATGTAAATAATGCTGATTGTTTGAGGATATGGTAATCGTGGCAGGAACCTGGAAATCCTGAACGCACAGCCCAAATTTTGAGGTTGGCATCACAAACAGCCTGAACATTCAGTGAATGGAAGCTTTTTCTATTCCTGTATTGCTCCTCCCTTAAAGCTGGTGGTCTTAAAGCTATGTGTGTGCAATCAATTGCACCAAGAACATTAGGCATACCAGCTACTTGATAAAAAGATTCCTTAACTGTGTGCCATTCTTGCACATTCCTGGGTACAAAAATAAACTTCTTCAGATGTTTCAAAACTGCTTTTAAAACAATTCTTAGATGCCTGCAAAATGAAGGCTGGCTAATGCCCACCACAGCACTAGAGACTGCCTGAAATGAACCAGTTGACAAGAAATGCAAAACTGCTAATAATTTTAAAAGTCCAGGTATCGCCCTTGTTCTTCTTGTCCTAGGGTCTATGTCATTTTGGATCAGAGAGTAAAGATTTATAATACTCTCCCTATTTATACGAAATCTTTGCTTTATCTCCTTTTTATCAGACAATGCCTGTAGTCCACACCGGGGTAAAAAAACTCTAGGCACTCTTTGGCGTCTCCGTATGGGCATATTACCATCAGCAAGACGATTTTCACGGGCCCTTGCCAAAGAAATAGCAGCCAACAGCAAAAAATATTCCATCTTCTCTCTCACAAAAAATGAAGTAAATGAAATGTTCTCCTCAGTGGATATGGAGAACTTTGGAGGGCGTAATTGTAGGAGAATATTAGGTTCTCCCATGGCGCAAAATAGTGATAAATATGAAATTTGGCGATCTGTTAGTCGATTTGATGAAAATACAACCGAAAAAGCGCTGTTTTAAGCTTCAATCGGCGCACATGTGCGCCTTGGCGAGATAGACTAGAGTGGTCGGATTTTTCGGTCGAAAATCAGTTTTTTTGGTCGGATTTTGTTTTAATACATAGGAGAGAATTTACGCCGGCGTATTTATAGGCGTAAATGTAGGAGAATTGCAATGATAAATGGAGCCCTTTTTGTGCATATTTTGTAGTTAAAATTTCATACATAGGCATAAACTATTTGCTTTGTTCTAGCTGATGTACTTTCTGTGGGTTTAAATCCCAAGCCCTAATTATTAAGGTCTTTTTTTTTTGTATTTGCGGTGTGCTAGATATATGATCCCAAAAGGGACATTAGGTCCTGTTTCTTTCTAGCTTTTAAGTTATTTTTTGTTCACTCATTAACTGGGAACCTGTACATATTGTCCAGTATAACTAGAGATGTTCTCAAGGTTACAAACGTAGTGTAACATATGCCTGCCTGATATAACTGTTCCTTTAAGACTGCCTTCCCTGCTACTGACAATCATACTGTTTGGGGAGTATCTGCATTCAACTTACTTGCCAAATAATTAATCATTCATGCACCTGATTCCCTCAGCCTCTTTTTAAATCATCTCAGGCCTAATGTGCATTGCATTAGCTTTAAAGTTTTGTTCCAAAACAAACAGAGGTCTGGGACTGTTCCAGTATTGATTTTACCATCATATTCAAACTACAGCCTTTCCTTTTAAGCTAAGCAAAAAAATCATCTAATCCAAGTATTCCATATAATTCCATTTTGTTTCCTGGATACTGCTACTTAAAAAACTCTGAACTTATTCTAAAATAGTGATGTCGCGAATAGTTTGCCGGCGAGTAATTCCCGGCGAACATAGCATGTTTGCGTTCGCCGCGGCGGGCGAACATATGCGATGTTCGATCCGCCCCCTATTCGTCATCATTGAGTAAACTTTGACCCTCTACCTCACAGTCAGCAGACACATTACAGCCAATCAGCAGCAGACACTCACTCCCAGACCCTCCCACCTCCTGGACAGCATCCATTTTAGATTCATTTGGAAGCTGCATTCTTAGTGAGAGGAGTGACAGTGTAGCTACTGCTGATTAAATAGGGAAATTGATAGCTAGGCTAGTGTATTCAGTGTCCACTACAGTTCTGAAGGACTCATCTGATCTTTGCTGTAAGGACAGCACCCCAAAAAGCCCTTTTTAGGGCTAGAAAATCAGTCTGTTTTTTTTTTTCCTGTGTAATCTAATTGCAGTTGCCTGCCTGCCTGCCTGCCTGCCAAGCCACTTGCCCAGTGCCACCACTTATATCTGGTGTAACAGTAGTGTAAATTATAAAAAAAACAACTTTTTTGACTGTGAAACATCAGTCTGCTAGTGTAATCTAATTGCAGTTGCCTGCCTGCCAGCGTGTGTTCCAGGCACACTTGCCCAGTGCCACCACTAATATCTGGTGTAACAGTAGTGTAAATGTAAAAAAAACAAAAACTTTTTTGACTGTGAAACATCAGTCTGCTAGTGTAATCTAATTGCAGTTGCCTGCCTGCCAGCGTGTGTGCCAGGCCCACTTGCCCAGTGCCACCACTCATATCTGGTGTAACAGAAGTGTAAATTTAAAAAAAAAAAAACTTTTTTGACTGTGAAACATCAGTCTGCTAGTGTAATCTAATTGCAGTTGCCTGCCTGCCAGCGTGTGTGCCAGGCTCACAGCGTATACTGTGCCCACTTGCCCAGTGCCACCACTCATATCTGGTGTAACAGTAGTGTAAATTTAAAAAAACAACAACTTTTTTGACTGTGAAACATCAGTCTGCTTGTGTAATCTAATTGCAGTTTCCTGGTTGACAGCGTGTGTGCCAGGCCCACTTGCCCAGTGCAACCACTCATATCTGGTGTAACAGTAGTGTAAATTTAAAAAAAAAAAAATTTTGACTGTGAAACATCAGTCTGCTTGTGTAATCTAATTACAGTTGCCTGCCTGCCAGCGTGTGTGCCAGGCCCACTTGCCCAGTGCCACCACTCATATCTGGTGTAACAGTAGTGTAAATTTAAAAAAAAAAATTTTTTGACTGTGAAACATCAGTCTGCTAGTGTAATCTAATTGCAGTTGCCTGCGTATACTGTGCCCACTTGCCCAGTGCCACCACTCATATCTTGTTTAATAGTAGTGTAAGTGTACATTTAAAAAAATAAAAACTTTTTGGACTGTGAAACAACAGTCTGCTTTTTTGGGGGGTAGTTATCAACGTGTCAACTTTCCTGCCTTCGCCGGCCCAATACGCCCGCCTAAGCTCGCCTCACATCGCCGCCGCGGACCTGAAAATTTTGCCTAAGTTATCAAATAAAGCTGTCAAAAAGCCGCGGGGCGATGAGCAGCGGACTGTGAGAGTTATCACTCATCCGATCTCGCTGCTCTTCGGCTTTTTCCCAGCTTTATTGCTAGCCTGTCACTAAGCACTCACACTAACTACACTGTTCTACCCCTATACCGGCGCCCCCGGAGCCCCCCGCAACTAAATGAAGTTATAAACCCCTAAACTGCCGCTCCTAGACCCTCCTGCAACTCTGATAAATGTATTAACCCCTAAACTGCCGCTCCTAGACCCTGCCGCAACTCTGATAAATGTATTAACCCCTAAACCGCCGCTCCCGGACACCGCTGCCACCTACATTATACCTATTAACCCCTATCCTGCCCCCCCTACACCGTCGCCACCTATAATAAATTTATTAACCCCTATCCTGCCCCCCACTACACCGCCGCCACTGTAATAAATTTATTAACCCCTAAACCTAAGTCTAACACTAACCCTAACACCCCCCTAACTTAAATATTAATTAAATAAATCTAAATAATATTTCTATTATGAATTAAATTAATCTTATTTAAAACTAAATACTTACCTTTAAAATAAACCCTAATATAGCTACAATATAAATAATAATTATATTGTAGCTATCTTAGGATTTATTTTTATTTTACAGGTAAATTTCAATGTATTTTAACTAGGTACAATAGCTATTAAATAGTTATTAACTATTTAATAGCCTACCTAGCTAAAATAAAGAGAAATTTACCTGTAAAATAAAAACTAACCTAAGTTACAATTACACCTAACACTACACTATACTTTAATAAATTATTCCTATTTAAAACTAAATACTTACCTGTAAAATAAACCCTAAGATAGCTACAATATAAATAATAATTACATTGTAGCTATTTTAGGATTTATATTTATTTTACAGGTAACTTTGTATTTATTTTAGCTAGTTAGAATAGTTATTAAATAGTTATTAACTATTTAATAACTACCTAGCTAAAAGAAATACAAAATTACCTGTAAAATAAATCCTAACCTAAGTTACAATTAAACCTAACACTACACTATCATTAAATAAATTAAATAAATTACCTACAAATAACTGCAATTAAATACAATTACATAAACTAACTAAAGTACAAAAAATAAAAAAAGCTAAGTTACAAAAAATAAAAAAAATAGGTTACAAACATTTTAAAAATATTACAACAATTTTAAGCTACTTACACCTAATCTAAGCCCCCTAATAAAATAACAAACCCCCCCAAAATAAAAAAATGCCCTACCATATTCTAAATTAAAATGGTTCAAAGCTCTTTTACCTTACCAGCCCTTAAAAGGGCCATTTGTTGGGCATGCCCCAAAGAATTCAGCTCTTTTGCCTGTAAAAGAAAAATACAACCCCCCCAACATTAAAACCCACCACCCACATACCCCTAATCTAACCCAAACCCCCCTTAAAATAACCTAACACTAATCCCCTGAAGATCATCCTACCTTTAGTCGTCTTCACTCAGCCGAGCCACCGATGGAACTGAAGAGGAGACCCGCACCAGCAGAAGTGATCCTCCAAGCGGCGCTGAAGAAATCTTCCATCCGATGAAGTGATCCTCCAAGCGGCGCTGAAAAAGTCTTCCATCCGGGCGATGTTATCTTCCAAGAGGCGCTGAAGAAGTCTTCTATCTGGGCGATGTCATTTTCCAAGCCGGGTCTTGAATCTTCATCCCGCCGACGCGGAACATCCTTCTTTACCGACGAATGAAGGCTCCTTTAAGGGACGTCATCCAAGATGGCGTCCCTTCAATTCCGATTGGCTGATAGGATTCTATCAGCCAATCGGAATTAAGGTAGGAAAAATCTGATTGGCTGATTGAATCAGCCAATCAGATTCAAGTTCAATCCGATTGGCTGATCCAATCACCCAATCAGATTGAGCTATCATTCTATTGGCTGTTTCGATCAGACTTGAGCTCGCATTCTATTGGCTGTTTCGATTAGCCAATAGAATGCGAGCTCAATCTGATTGGCTGATTGGATCAGCCAATCGTATTGAACTTGAATCTGATTGGCTGATTCAATCAGCCAATCAGATTTTTCCTACCTTAATTCCGATTGGCTGATAGAATCCTATCAGCCAATTGGAATTGAAGGGACGCCATCTTGAATGACGTCCCTTAAAGGAGCCTTCATTCGTCGGTAGTCCGTCGGTAAAGAAGGATGTTCCGCGTCGGCAAGATGAAGATTCAAGACCCGGCTTGGAAGATGACATCGCCCGGATAGAAGACTTCTTCAGCGCCTCTTGGAAGATGACATCGCCCGGATGGAAGACTTTTTCAGCCCCGCTTGGAGGATCACGTCATCGGATGGAAGATTTCTTCAGCGCCGCTTGGAGGATCACTTCTGCCTGTCCGGGTCTCCTCTTCAGTTCCATCGGTGGCTCGGCTAAGTGAAGACGACTAAAGGTAGGATGATCTTCAGGGGATTAGTGTTAGGTTATTTTAAGGGGGGTTTGGGTTAGATTAGGGGTATGTGGGTGGTGGGTTTTAATGTTGGGGGGGGTTGTATTTTTCTTTTACAGGCAAAAGAGCTGAATTCTTTGGGGCATGCCCCACAAATGGCCCTTTTAAGGGCTGGTAAGGTAAAAGAGCTTTGAACTTTTTTAATTTAGAATAGGGTAGGACATTTTTTTATTTTGGGGGGGTTTGTTATTTTATTAGGGGGCTTAGATTAGTTGTAAGTAGCTTAAAATTGTTGTAATATTTTTAAAATGTTTGTAACCTATTTTTTTAATTTTTTGTAACTTAGCTTTTTTATTTTTTGTACTTTAGTTAGTTTATGTAATTGTATTTAATTGTAGTTATTTGTAGGTAATTTATTTAATGATAGTGTAGTGTTAGGTTTAATTGTAACTTAGGTTAGGATTTATTTTACAGGTGATTTTGTATTTCTTTTAGCTAGGTAGTTATTAAATAGTTAATAACTATTTAATAACTATTCTAACTAGCTAAAATAAATACAAAGTTACCTGTAAAATAAATATAAATCCTCAGATAGCTACAATATAATTATTTTTTATATTGTAGCTATCTTAGGGTTTATTTTACAGGTAAGTATTTAGTTTTAAATAGGAATAATTTATTAAAGTATAGTGTAGTGTTAGGTGTAATTGTAACTTAGGTTAGTTTTTATTTTACAGGTAAATTTCTCTTTATTTTAGCTAGGTAAGCTATTAAATAGTTAATAACTATTTAATAGCTATTGTACCTAGTTAAAATAAATTGAAAGATGCCTGTAAAATAAATATAAATCCTAAGATAGCTACAATATAATTATTATTTATATTGTAGCTATATTAGGGTTTATTTTAAAGGTAAGTATTTATTTTTAAATAGGATTAATTTAGTTCATAAGAGAAATATTATTTAGATTTATTTAATTAATATTTAAGTTAGGGGGGTGTTAGGGTTAGTGTTAGACTTAGGTTTAGGGGTTAATAAATTTATTACAGTGGCGGCGGTGTAGTGGGGGGCAGGATAGGGGTTAATAAATTTATTATAGGTGGCGACGGTGTAGGGGGGGCAGATTAGGGGTTAATAAATTTAATATAGGTTGCGGCAGGGTCAGGGAGCGGCGGTTTAGGGGTTAATACATATATTATAGTTGCGGTGGGCTCCGGGAGCGGCGGTTTAGGGGTTAATACATTTATTATAGTTGCGGTGGGCTCCGGGAGCGGCGGTTTAGGGGTTAATATGTATAGAGTAGCTTGCGGTGGGCTCCGGGAGCGGCGGTTTAGGGGGTAATAACTTTATTTAGTTGCGGCGGTGTAGGGGGGCAGATTAGTGGTGTTTAGACTCGGGGTACATGTTAGGGTGTTAGGTGTAGACATCTCCCATAAAAATCAATGGGATGTCTGTCAGCAGCGAACTTGTACTTTCGCTATGGTCAGACTCCCATTGATTCCTATGGGATCCGCCGCCTCCAGGGTGGCGGATTGAAAACCAGGTACGCTGGGCCGGAAAAGTGCCGAGCGTACCTGCTAGTTTTTTGATAACTAGCAAAAGTAGTCAGATTGTGCCGCACTTGTGTGCGGAACATCTGGAGTGACGTAAGAATCGATCTGTATCGGACTGAGTCCGGCGGATCGAAGTTTACGTCACAAAATTCTACTTTTGCCGGTCTCTAGCCTTTGATAACTAAGGCGAATCAGCCTCGCCACAAATACGCTGCGAAATTCCAGCGTATTTGAGGTTGACGGCTTGATAACTAGGCCTCTAAGTGTCAGGCTCACAGCGTATACTGTGCCCACTTGCCCAGTGCCACCACTCATATCTTGTTTAATAGTAGTGTAAGTGTACATTTAAAAAAATAAAAACTTTTTGGACTGTGAAACATCAGTCTGCTTTTTTGTGTCAGGCTCACAGCGTATACTGTGCCCACTTGCCCAGTGCCACCACTCATATCTTGTTTAATAGTAGTGCAAGTGTACATTTAAAAAAATAAAAACTTTTTGGACTGTGAAACATCAGTCTGCTTTTTTGTGTCAGGTTCACAGCATATACTGTGCCCACTTGCCCAGTGCCACCACTCATATCTTGTTTAATAGTAGTGTAAGTGTAAATGTAAAAAAATAAAAACTTTTTGGACTGTGAAACATCAGTCTGCTTTTTTGTGTCAGGTTCACAGCGTATACTGTGCCCACTTGCCCAGTGCCACCACTCATATCTTGTTTAATAGTAGTGTAAGTGTACATTTAAAAAAATAAAAACTTTTTGGACTGTGAAACATCAGTCTGCTTTTTTGTGTCAGGCTCACAGCGTATACTGTGCCCACTTGCCCAGTGCCACCACTCATATCTTGTTTAATAGTAGTGTAAGTGTACATTTAAAAAAATAAAAACTTTTTGGACTGTGAAACATATGTCTGCTTTTTTGTGTCAGGCTCACAGCGTATACTGTGCCCACTTGCCCAGTGCCACCACTCATATCTTGTTTAATAGTAGTGTAAGTGTACATTTAAAAAAATAAAAACTTTTTGGACTGTGAAACATCAGTCTGCTTTTTTGTGTCAGGCTCACAGCGTATACTGTGCCCACTTGCCCAGTGCCACCACTCATATCTTGTTTAATAGTAGTGTAAGTGTACATTTAAAAAAATAAAAACTTTTTGGACTGTGAAACATCAGTCTGCTTTTTTGTGTCAGGCTCACAGCGTATACTGTGCCCACTTGCCCAGTGCCACCACTCATATCTTGTTTAATAGTAGTGTAAGTGTACATTTAAAAAAAATAATAATAATTTTTGGACTGTGAAACATCAGTCTGCTTTTTTGTGTCAGGCTTACAGCGTATACTGTGCCCACTTGCCCAGTGCCACCACTCATATCTTGTTTAATAGTAGTGTAAGTGTACATTTAAAAAAAAAAAAAGTTTTTGGACTGTGAAACATCAGTCTGCTTTTTTGTGTCAGGCTCACAGCGTATACTGTGCCCACTTGCCCAGTGCCACCACTCATATCTGGTGTAACAGTAGTGTAAATTTAAAAAAACAAACAACTTTTTTGACTGTGAAACATCAGTCTGCTTGTGTAATCTAATTGCAGTTGCCTGCCTGCCAGTGTGTGTGCCAGACTTACAGCGTATACTGTGCCCACTTGCCCAGTGCCACCACTCATATCTTGTTTAATAGTAGTGTAAGTGTACATTTAAAAAAATAAAAACTTTTTGGACTGTGAAACATCAGTCTGCTTTTTTGTGTCAGGCTCACAGCGTATACTGTGCCCACTTGCCCAGTGCCACCACTCATATCTTGTTTAATAGTAGTGTAAGTGTACATTTAAAAAAATAAAAACTTTTTGGACTGTGAAACATCAGTCTGCTTTATTGTGTCAGGCTCACAGCGTATACTGTGCCCACTTGCCCAGTGCCACCACTCATATCTTGTTTAATAGTAGTGTAAGTGTACATTTAAAAAAATAAAAACTTTTTGGACTGTGAAACATCAGTCTGCTTTTTTGTGTCAGGCTCACAGCGTATACTGTGCCCACTTGCCCAGTGCCACCACTCATATCTTGTTTAATAGTAGTGTAAGTGTACATTTAAAAAAATAAAAACTTTTTGGACTGTGAAACATCAGTCTGCTTTTTTGTGTCAGGCTCACAGCGTATACTGTGCCCACTTGCCCAGTGCCACCACTCATATCTTGTTTAATAGAAGTGTAAGTGTACATTTAAAAAAATAAAAACTTTTTGGACTGTGAAACATCAGTCTGCTTTTTTGTGTCAGGCTCACAGCATATACTGTGCCCACTTGCCCAGTGCCACCACTCATATCTTGTTTAATAGTAGTGTAAGTGTACATTTAAAAAAAATAATAATAATTTTTGGACTGTGAAACATCAGTCTGCTTTTTTGTGTCAGGCTTACAGCGTATACTGTGCCCACTTGCCCAGTGCCACCACTCATATCTTGTTTAATAGTAGTGTAAGTGTACATTTAAAAAAATAAAAACTTTTTGGACTGTAAAATATCAGTCTGCTTTTTTGTGTCAGGCTCACAGCGTATACTGTGCCCACTTGCCCAGTGCCACCACTCATATCTTGTTTAATAGTAGTCTAAGTGTACATTTAAAAAAAAAAAAAAGTTTTTGGACTGTGAAACATCAGTCTGCTTTTTTGTGTCAGGCTCACAGCGTATACTGTGCCCACTTGCCCAGTGGCACCACTCATATCTTGTTTAATAGTAGTGTAAGTGTACATTTAAAAAAAAAATGACAGGCAGAGGCAGGCCACCCTGCAGGTGCCGTTGTGGTTGTGGTGCTGTGATTCCCTTTGGCCCTAGAATAATGCCCAGTGTTCAGAGGCCATGTACCATGAACTCGAAAAGTTCTGAGGACATAGTTGACTTTTTAACACAGGACACCCAATCTTCTATAGCTTCCACTCCGAACCGTGACGCACCATCCTCCTCCAGCTTATCTTCGGGCAGCACCTCTCAAGTTACCACTCGCCCGCCTGCCGCCACCACCAACACTAGCACCACAGCCGCTTCACTTGATCTGTCAGAGGAGTTATTTACACATCAGTTGGAAGAAATGAGTGATGCGCAACCATCATTGACAGAGGATGTTGATAACAGGGATATGTCTCAGTCAGGCAGCATTACAGACATGGACGCGTACGGTGTGATGATGATGATGTTGTACCCGCTGCTGCTTCCTTTGTTGATTTGTCAGATACAAGTGAAGCGGTTGATGATGATGATGCGTCCGTGGATGTCACGTGGGTGCTCGCTAGAAGAGAAGAAGAACAGGGGGAAAGTTCAGATGGGGAGACAGAGAGGAGGAGGAGGAGGAGACGAGTTGGAAGCAGGGGGAGGTCGTCGCAAGGAGCTAGTGGCACAGTGAGACAGCATGCATCGGAACCCAGGGTCAGCCAGACAGCACGCCAATCAACGCATGCTGTTGCCACCACCAGAATGCCGTCATCGCAAAGCTCAGCAGTGTGGCATTTTTTTTGTGTGTCTGCCTCTGACAACAGCAATGCCATTTGCAACCTGTGCCAAAAGAAACTGAGTCGTGGGAAGTCCAACATCCACCTAGGTACAACTGCTTTGCGAAGGCACATGATCGCACATCACAAACGCCTATGGGATCAACACATGAGTACAAGCAGCACACAAACGCAAAGCCGCCATCCTCCTCCTGGTCCAGCATCTTCAGCCACTGCTGTCCTCCTTGCCCCCTCTCAACCATCCACCACTCCGTCTCTCTTCCGGAGCAGTTCCTGCTCATCTGCCCACAGTCAGGTGTCTGTCAAGGACATGTTTGAGTGTAAGAAGCCAATGTCACAAAGTCACCCCCTTGCCTGGCGTCTGACAGCTGGCTTGTCTGAACTCTTAGCCCGCCAGCTTTTACCATACAAGCTGGTGGAATCTGAGGCGTTCAAAAAATTTGTAGCTATTGGGACACCGCAGTGGAAGGTACCCGGCCGAAATTTCTTTGCACAAAAGGCAATCCCCAACCTGTAATCGATTGTGCGAAAGGAAGTAATGGCATGTCTGGCACACAGTGTTGGGGCAAGGGTCCATCTGACCACTGATAGCTGGTCTGCAAAGCATGGTCAGGGCAGGTATATCACCTACACTGCGCATTGGGTAAACCTGCTGACGGCTGCCAAGCATGGAATGCGTGGCTCTGCAGAGGAGTTGGTGTCAGATTCTACAGTGTAGCTTATGCTGTCTCTTTAAGCAATTGTCCTTACTCCCTATATAACCTCCCACTTCTCTTACCTCATTGCTGGATTAATGTTTTCACATCCCTGCATGAGAAAGCTTCTCAGCCAATCTGCTATCTGACATAGGGGAATCATTCTTCTGCTACACAGAGCAACCACTTCCTGTGCTGCAGCTCTCTCCCTCTCACACAGAACCACCTGTGTGCAGGACTGACATCATCAGCTACTGCCACAGCTCTCACCTCTCACTCTCAAGCTTGTTACTTGCAGTTCAGCATTCTCATACACGCTGAACTCTTCTGTTCCTGGGAAACCTGTAGCAGCACTGGACTCTAACTGACTAAGGTCTAAGGCAGGTTGTATAACTTATTATCTTATGCTAAGTCAATTTAGCTTCATGCTTAGTAACCTGTGAATTGTTACTGAAATCTCTTTCTCATTTATACCTGATTGTATTTGTATGGTTACCTTCTGCTTAAAGCTATAACCTCCAAGTCTGCAGTGACTCTGGAGAAATAGTTTATAGGCAAACATTAAGACAGATAGTTTAATATTGCCAATTGCATATTGTAATTAAGCTATCTGTAACATCTATCACTTTGCTTAAGTTAACCCATTCAAGTAAGCTGCATAAATTCTACAGAACTGCTTTCAGGAAATCCTCACAAAAACAAGTACACACACTTTTTGTTCAGGGTTATAACAGTTGGTGACACCGCCACGACTTGCAGGCAGGCCTGCTGCCACCTCCTCTACTCCTTCTACTCCATCCTCTTCCATAACCTCCTCGGCTGAGTCCTCTTCTGCTGCTGTGTCTTGCTCCACATCAACGGCACCACCCCAGCTCCCCAGGTACTATTCCACATCCCGGATATGGCAGTGTCACACCGTCTTGGGGTTGACTTGCCTGAAAGCAGAGAGTCACACCGGAGCAGCACTCCTGTCCGCCCTGAATGCACAGGTAGATCAGTGGCTGACTCCGCACCAACTGGAGATCGGCAAAGTGGTTTCTGACAATGGAAGTAATTTGTTGGCGGCATTGAAATTGGGCAAGTTGACACATGTTCCGTGCATGGCACATGTGTGTAATCTGATTGTACAACGCTTTGTGCATAAGTACCCAGGCTTACAGGATGTCCTGAAGCAGGCCAGGAAGGTGTGTGGCCATTTCAGGCGTTCCTCCACGGCCATGGCGCACTTTTCAGATATCCAGCGGCGAAAAAACATGCCAGTGAGGCACTTGATTTGCGACAGCCCGATACGTTGGAATTCAACACTCCTAATGTTCGACCGCCTGCTCCAACAAGAAAAAGCCGTTAACGAGTATTTGTATGACCGGGGTGCTAGGACAGCCTCTGCGGAGCTGGGAATTTTTTTGCCACGTTACTGGACGCTCATGCACAATGCCTGTAGGCTCATGAGTCCTTTTGAGGAGGTGACAAACCTAGTCAGTCGCACCGAAGGCACCATCAGCGACATCATACCATTTGTTTTCTTCCTGGAGCGTGCCCTGCGAAGAGTGCTGGATCAGGCCGTAGATGAGCGTGAAGAGGAAGAGTTGTGGTCACCATCACCACCAGAAACAGCCTTTTCAGCATGGCTGGGGGGAAGAAGATACCTTCAGTGAGATCACTGAGGACGAGGAACGGGACATGAGTAGCTCGGCATCCAACCTTGTGCAAATGGGGTCTTTCATGCTGTCGTGCCTGTTGAGGGACCCTCGTATAAAAAAGCTGAAGGAGAACGACCTGTACTGGGTGTCCACGCTACTAGACCCCCGGTATAAGCATAAAGTGCCTGAAATGTTACCAAATTACCGCAAGTCGGAAAGGATGCAGCAGTTCCAAAATAAATTAAAAAGTATGCTTTACACAGCGTATAAGGGTGATGTCGCAGCACAACGGGAATCTAACAGGGGAAGAGGTGAAAGTAATCCTCCGACTCCCACGACCACGCCGGCAAGGACAGGACGCTTTACAGACGTGTTGTTGATGGAGGACATGCGGAGCTTTTTAAGTCCTATGCATCGCCACAGCCCTTCGGGGTCCACCCTCAGAGAACGACTCGACCGACAGGTAGCAGACTACCTCGCCTTAACTGCAGATCTCGACACTCTGAGGAGCAATGAACCCCTTGACTAGTGGGTGTGCAGGCTTGACCTGTGGCCTGAGCTATCCCAATTTGCGATAGAACTTCTGGCCTGCCCCGCTTCAAGTGTCCTGTCAGAAAGGACCTTCAGTGCAGCAGGAGGTATTGTCACTGAGAAGAGAAGTCGCCTAGGTCAAAAAAGTCTAGATTGCCTCACCTTTATTAAGATGAATGAGGGATGGATCCCGAAGGGACTGACATTGGGCGATACATTCGAGTAAAAAAGGCCTGATGAGATGAGCTGCCTTGGGCTAAAAATGGTCCACACGCTGCTGTATTTTATCTACGAATGCCGGATGACTTGCGTGACTTATCCGCCACCAACTAGGGTTCAAGCCACAATGTTTTAGGGCACTTTCTGCCTGGGAAACAAACATCAATTTTTCTGGCTGCTGCTACAGCAGCGGCTGCAACAATACCTAATTTTTCAGGCATGTGTACATGCCAAATTTTTCTGGCCTCTGGTGCTGCACTGTGGCTTCAAAAACCAAACCAAAAAAAGGCACGTAACAGGGATTAAACTGATAGGAATAGTACTACTTAACACACCACTCCTATCTGGTGGCACATTAAATTGCACGCGCAGTGCCCCAAATTTGAAGTAGGAGGACCGACCAAGCATCTTTTTCCATCTCCCGGTTCCTAAAATCCATGCCATATACACGTCCCCTGATAGGGGACGTAACAGGGATTAAACTGATAAGAATAGTACTACTTTAACACACCTTATAATAATGCAGAGAGAGGCAATGCAGATAGAGGAGTCTGAAGAAGAGGAGTCAGAGGAGGAAGGTGGCCAAGGAACGGGACATGGCTAGCTTGGTATCCAACCTTGTGCAAATGGGGAGTTTGCGGTTGTGCAAATGGACTGTTTGCGGTTGTTTGCGGTGCGTTAAACGGGGAGTTTGGTCTGTCACTGTGAAGCAGGCGTAACCCTTACACTACCTGATCGATACAACATCATACCTGATGTTTTAAAGCAAACAATTTAGTAATGTTAGGTGATTTATGCCCTTTATGGATTAAAACCAGACTCTGCATCAACTATGTAATTTTCCGTGGGAGTTTTGCCATGGATCCCCCTCCGGCATGCCACAGTCCAGGTGTTAGTACCCTTGAAACAACTTTTCCATCACTATTGTGGCCAGAAAGAGTCCCTGTGGGTTTTAAAATTCGCCTGCCTATTGAAGTCAATGGCGGTTCGCCCGTTCGCAAACTTTTGCGGAAGTTCACGTTCGCCAACGGAAAATTTTAAGTTCGCGACATCACTATTCTAAAATTTCAAATATGCATTTGGTTATAATCACTCTCTAATTGCTACAACAGCATCATACTCAGAACTTTATAACTATTCACTGCAAATATATTAATATATTCAGAACGCTGCATCTATGTGCTCCTTTAAACAGCCTTCCTGTGATTCTACAATATATGCACAAACAGTAGTTAATGCTTTAAACTTGCAATTTGTCTATCACCTGTGTTGCTCTGCTTATTACTCTGACATACAGCTCTATATGCTATATTTTTCACTCATGAATCCTGCAGCTACTCCTATTAACTATAAGTCACAGTATCAATTTATGTTTCAATTGAAGCCAGAATATATTGTATACATATGTTTTACTCTCCATGAATTCTACAATAACTTCTTGCAACTATGGATCACAGAATATCATCTATCCACGTCCAGGATACTCTTCCCTGGGTTAGGGGTAGGTGTCTCCAATTCCCTACCACTGCCCCGAGGGTCTGTGTCCTGAGCGCATTTACACCCGAACATGACATGTAGATACATTTGGTTAAAGTTAGCCTGAAAGTAATTACAAATTGAGGCTTGATAGATACCCTTGTGAGAATCAGGCATAGGGTCAATACACAAAAGTTTTACTGATCTAACACTATTTACATGACTCATACTAGGGGCAAGGTAGTGCCCTGTAAACTTTTCTCTAGGCATTTAAGAAGGGCTGCGGACATTAAGGTTTAGGCTTACACAAAGCCGGAGATCACAGACTTGTAACCCCCCCTTTTTCCTTTTTTTTTCTTTTTCTTTTTTTCCCACGGTTTTTGTACACTTTAATGTTATTTTTTCACATATGCATTGACACACTTCAAGTGAGTTCCTTTTTGCACTATATTTTTAATCAATCCTTTTTGGCAAGGCCATCCAAACTAGGGAAAGGTCATATCACAATAAATTGATAAGGTAAGACAAGTCTTATGAGGCTCGCAGAAATTTAGACACTATAAGTATTATTTACACCAGTGCTTTCCAAACTATGTGTCGTGACACATTAGTGTGTCGGCAGCAGTGTGTAGGTGTGTCCCAGCTTCAGCACTGATTCTTTTGAATTTTTTAAAGAATTTTTATTTTGGTTTCTGACTTTACGTCTGCCTGCTATGCATATCACGTAGTTGACACTTGATTGATACCTAATGGGTCACAGATCATCTTAACCTATTGGTGCAGCTCAGTGGGAACTGAAACTATTCCCATTGGTGGCACATTGGCTCCTGACTGCACGTGTAGTCTCCTCAATCAGCTCAATATATATATATATATATATATATATATATATATATATATATATATATATATTTTAATTCTTGCACATACATTCTGTTACTTGTAAATGTATTTTGTTATTATATAATTTATGTATGTGTCCGTATTTTTTAAAACAAATTAGTTTAACCTCCTGTTTGCTTGTACAACTGAATTATTGTGTCACAAAATGATGTAGGTCTAAAAAGTGTGTCACCAACATGAAAAGTTTGGAAAGCTCTGATTTACACAAATATTATATTGTACATGGAAAAATTTGTATCACAAACTAAAACCACTTCTCTGGCAATGCCGCCTAAACAGAAAGAAAGAAAATCCAAACAAGCAGATATTAGCTTGGAATCTCATAATGAACCCCCTATATCTAATCTAGACTCTACTCTTCTGTTACGCCAACTCTCTGAATTATTTATGCCACAGTTTGAATCCCTCAAATCAGAGATGACAAATCTTGCCAGCAAAATTAGGCAATTCTCTAACAGGATGGCAGAAGTAGAAGGGTCTCAGATCTAGAGGATCGGGTTAATGTCCAAGAGCACTCCATTACAATACAAGGCAACAAATAAAATGCATTTCAAAATAGAATGGAAGAACTAGAAGACAGAGCCTGCCGTAATAACCTTAGAGTGATTGGCCTTCCAGAAACCATGGAGTTTCAACCAAGCTACCTCAATTAGTTGGTATGCAGGTAGATAATACTCCACTAGTGATAGAAAGAGCCCACAGGGTAGGTCCATTTTGTAAAAACACAGATGGTACACCCAAAGTAAGATTGGTCCTAATCAAATTTTCAGGTCAAATCCAATATTGTAAGGAATTATCACAAAACTAACTGTATTATGCTGGGACATCATAATGTATTGATATTACAGTACTTTTCATTAGAAATATTGAGTAAAAGGAGAGAAATCTCGCCCTTCTGATCCAGGATAATCAAAGCCAATGTTAATGCAAAATTATTATATCCGGCCAAAATTGTCCTGGAAAAGAACGGCAAATGTATAACTCTCAATAACACAAAGGACGCCCAGGAATACTGTCGTAATAATTGGATAGACTAAATATAGTTTTTACATTGTTAGTCAAGATGTCGGTCATTGACTGTACTTGTATCGGTTTTTATGTTTTACTTCAAATTTAAGGTGTATTCTTATGAGAGGAGAGGGCTGGGATGGAGAGGTTTTTTTTATTTTTCCCTCTCTTCCTCTATATTTAAGTGAATGCTAGATAAATTGAAAATAGTTTCTTGGAACGTTAAGGGCATTACATACCCCATCAAGAGGAAGTTAATCCTGAAGCAACTTGGGAAACAGAGGCCTGACATAGCAGTAATTCTGGAAACACATCTTAAAATACAGGAAACCCCCAAATTAAAATCTAAATGGGTAAAAGGAAAAGGGGTGTCGCTATCCTCTTTAACAAACACTTAACGTTTAGAGTTCTTTTTCAGGACAGTGATCTGTATGGGAGTTATCAAATAGTAAAAACTACAAATACAAGATTGTAGTTTTGTTATTTGCAATGTGTATGTCCCAAACACTCTAGACAAAGTCTTCTGGGAAAATTTAAGTCTAAAACTATTCTAATTTGCAGGGGTAAAATTGGTCTTGACAGGAGACTTTAACATGACCTTTTCTTCTACAATAGATCGAACCAATATGAGACAGGTATTATAAAATCTATGTTATAAATTATCCCTGAAGAATATTTGGCGATTACAAAATCCTGATTCTAGGGAGTACACCTGCAAATCTAAATCTTTCAAATCCTTCTCCAGAATTGATTTTTTCTAAATTCCACTAATATGCTGGGACTATAAAATAAGGAAGAAATAAAGGTCATAGCAATTTCTTACCATGCCATTATTACATTAGAAATGAATACTGGTAGGTATCAACTCAAAACAAGCGTCGCTTTTTCTTCCCACAGTTACTATTACACAATGTACAATTTAAACACTGGCTCAAAAAGAAATGGGAGGAATTTTCTAAATTTAATGTAGATTATTTTAATAAACCTGAAATCTTCTGGTAAACTGAAGTCTGCTCTCAGAGGAGAAATTAAGGCCTTTTTATAAAGATGAAGGAAAAAGACTAAAAACTTGCTAATACAGTCAGGAATAGCTATAAAGATTATATTTGCAATCCCACACAACTTAAATGGAATAAATATCTCAATGCTAAACTAGAAAGGAGGTTTTTTTTTTTTTTTAAACAAAATATTACAGTGGACAATCAGAGATAAAAAGGTCCTTCATAGTGGCCAGTTTGGGAAGTCTGCAAAATATTTAGCCAAATTAGCCAAAAATAGGAAACAAAATAACTTCATAGCGACAATTGAGGTTCAAGATAAAAGACTCACAAATATTAATGATATCAGGCAAGCTTTCTCTAAAAATTTCCAGGAAGTCTACTCCAAAAGTGGGATTAATGAAATTAATAAAAAAAAAAAATTGGCAGAGTTTGAGGCTACCTCAGATCTCAACTTTGGACCTCCAAAGACTAAACAAGCAAATTACAATCTCTGAGATATCTGAAGCTATTAAAAAAAAAAAAAATAAGATTAAATAAGGCCCAGACTGTCTCCCAGCAGAATTCTACAAACTTTTACATGATCAGCTACTACCTACCTTATCTTTACTTTTTAACCAATATTATATAGAAAACAAGATGCAGTCCAGGTACTTTACAGCTTCGAATATCGTGCTAATCCATAAGAAGGACAAAGATCCAGAATGTTCGGCGTCCTATAGACCAATCTCTCTGCTAAATCAAGACTATAAAATATTCACTTCTATTATTTCCCAAAGACTTAAAGTCTGCTTAGGTTCAATTATTCACACAGACCAAGCTGGCTTTATGATAGGTAGGAGCCCAGTTAAAGCTATGCTAGTATTAGACCATTACTGGAGTAGAACTATGAGCAAAAAATCCCACGCTACAATGGACTTAGCTTTGCTCACAATTGAGGCCGAAAAGGCGTTTGATTCCATCGGTTGGGAACATATCTTTACTTCCCTTGAAGGTTTTGGCCTTACGGGACGGTTCCTACACTTCATATGTCTCATCTATAATTCTCCAACCTCTTTTATAATAATAAATGGGAATATGTCAGATAGCTTTACTCTTAGGAGAGGTCGCGCCAAGGATGTCCCTTGTCCCGTCTCCTTTTTAACTTATCATTGGAACCAATGGTGATAAAACTAAGAGAAGAAATAAAAGGGATTAGACTCGGAGGTGAGAGATTGGTGTTGTCCTTATATGCAGATGACTTATTATTATTTCTGAGTAAAAGGAACCCAAGGTTTTATGTATCATTGAGATATATAGCTGATTCTCGGGGTACAAAATCAATCTTGGCAAATCAGAACTACTCTGGATACGCAAACCCTCTATTGAAGTAGTACATCCCTTTAAGGAAGTCAATCAAATTAAATATTTAGGCATCACTCTCAGTAAAAATCCTGCCCTCTGGTATGACCTTAATTTTCTTAATTGTTTTGAAGACTTCAAAAAGAAATGAATCACCTGGAATAATCTTTCCATTTCTCTAACTGCTCGCATCATGCTAATCAAAGCCATCTTGTTCCCAAGGATGCTATACTTCCTGCAAAATGTACCCTTCTATTAAAGAGAGATACTTTTTGCTTTCATAGGATGAGCTCTCCTTTTATTTGGCAGGGGAAGAGGGCGTGTATTTCTATTTACAAATTTTCTCCAGAGTTAATGGTGGCATGGCATTCCCTAATATTCAATTATATAACTATGCCACACTATGTAAATTTGTCCTAGACTGGATTACAGAGAAAAACTATGTTTCCTTTATTAAGATTTAATCTAATTGTCAGGGTTTTTTCCCTGATCTGTTTGCCATGTGCTGCTGGCAGCCATTTTACTCACCTCTGTTGCTGACCCTGGTGCATACTGTGTGATGCTGATCATTTCCTGCACTTCCTTTTATGGCCAGACTGGTGTCATCATCCGTGTGAGACAGGATGCAGTCTCAGAATTGTGATGTCATCAATTATTATTTAAAGGGCCTCTGTTCAGTATGCTTTGCCCTTGCATTGTCTCAGACCTGTTTGTGAGAGCTCCTGTGTATTACCTGGCTGTCTGACGTCCATCCTGGTTCCTGATCCCTGGCTCTGCTGTTCTCCTTGTTCCTGATTCCGGCTCGTCTGACTATTCACTTTGGCTCCTGACTTGGCTCGTCTGACTACCAGTTCTGGTTTTGATTCCTGGCTTGTTATTTGACTTGTGGACTTTTTATTATTTTTTGCTATTAATAAAGGTGTGATTATTTTTGCACTTCTTGTCTCAGTCTGATTCCTGGCACCCTGATATTATGCAAGGGCAATGAATCCTGATGGTGCTAATAATCCACCTTTACCTGCCATAATTTCCAGGATGGATGAACAGGATCACCGCTTGGATCAATTTGCACTAGCCCTGCAAACCCTGCTGACTCGCACTGCACATTTGGACCAAAGTGTCCCGCAAGTTATGGCAGCTCCTGTTTCCGCTGCTGCACCTAGTCCTATCAGGAGCATGTTCGGTTCTGCACCTCTACCTCAGCGATATGGAGACTATAATAATCAGTGCAGAGGGTTTTTGAACCAGGTGGGCATTTACTTTGAGATGTTACCTCAGGCGTTTCCCTCTGACAGAGCTAAGGTGGGATTTCTCATCTTGTTACTCTCTGACACAGCTCTTGCCTGGGCTAATCCCTTGTGGGAGACTAATAAACCTGTGATTTCAAATTACCCTGAATTTGTAGCCTCCTTTTGAAGGGTATTTGATGTTCCGGCTCGCTCCTCCTCTGCTGCTAAACGACTCATGCCCATTCAGCAAGGTACAAGATCTGTTGCTCAGTATGCTATTGAGTTCCGTATGCTTGCCGCAGAGGTTGGTTGGAACAATGAAGCCCTTGTTGCCACTTTCTTTCATGGGCTCTCTGATGCGATTAAAGACAAAGTTGCTGCCAGAGATTTACCAGACGATTTCAAGGCATTGGTGTCTTTTTTGATCTTAATTGACATCAGACTAAGTGAGAGGTCCTCTTTCAAGGAGCGCTTGCAGAAGCCTCCTGTTCTGTTGTCTCCTACGTGTTCATTCCCACCCATGCCTCCCTCTCCTCCCATGCCTCCTGGTCCCGAGTCACCAGGTACTGCTGAGCCAATGCAGTTGGGATTCACATGTCTCTCCGTGGCAGAGAGGGCCTTTAGGAGGAGAAAGGGGCTCTGCCTCTATTGTGGGTTACAGGGTCACCTTTTGAAGTCTTGTCCTACACGGCCGGGAAACGCTCACACCTAAGGTCCTGTCGGGGCAGACCTTTGGTGGTTTATCCTCGTCCCTGGAACCACTAAAGGAGAAACCTTTGGTCACGGTTGTCCTTTTCTGGGTGGTCCATACTCACCCAGGCTCTTGTTGACTCCTGTGCTGCGGGCTATTACATTGACAGTGCTTTTGTATCAAAGCACTCCATTCCTGTTTTGCCTCGGTCCGTTCCGCTTGCTATTGAGGCCATTGATGGCAGGCCCCTTCAGCCCGCACTCGCTACTCATGAAACTGCTCCGTTATCCATGGCTGTTGGGGCTCTCCATTTTTAAACCCTCCAGTTCCAGGTGATAAACTCTCCGCATTTTCCGGTTATTCTGGGTTTTCCCTGGCTCCAAAAGCATAATCCCAGTCTCGACTGGCGCAGGTTCGAAATTTTGTTGTGGTCTCCGCAATGTATTTCCACTTGTCTTCGGAAACCAGTTAAAGTCTTGTGTACGTCTTCGGAATCTCAATTGCCAGAGGAGTACCGAGAGTTCCTAGACGTTTTTGACAAAGTGCGTGCCGGTACGTTGCCTCCTCACCGGTCTTAAGATTGTGCCATAGACCTGCAACCCGGAGCCATTCCTCCTCGGGGCCGGGTTTACCCTCTGTCTGTTGCAGAGAATTGTTCAATGGAGGAGTATGTTGGCGATGCTCTGTCGCGGGGGATCATCCGCAAATCCTGCTCTCCTGCAGGGGCTGGCTTCTTCTTTGTGAAGAAAAAGGATGGTGAGTTAAGACCATGCATCAATTATAGGGGTCTTAATTGTCTTACCATTAAGAATGCTTACCCTATTCCGCTCATTACGGAACTCTTTGATCGCCTCAAGGTAGCTACGGTCTTTACTAAACTTGATTTGAGAGGAGCGTACAATCTTGTTAGGATCAAGGAGGGCCACAAATGGAAAACAGCATTTAACACCAGGAGCGGGCATTATGAGTATCTTGTAATGCCCTTTGTCCTATGTAATGCTCCTGCTGTTTTCCAGGAATTTATTAATGATGTCCTACGAAATATGTTGCAACAGAGTGTTGTGGTGTACTTAGATGACATCCTCATACACTCACCCGCACTTGAAGCTCATTGTTCTGATGTTACACAGGTTCTTCAGAGACTACGTGAGAATGGCCTGTTTTGTAAACTCGAGAAATGTGAGTTCCATCAGACTCAAGTAACCTTCCTAGGTTATGTTATCTCTGTTGCAGGGTTCTCCATGGATCCTGACAAGTTATCTGCAGTTCTGCAGTGGCCTCACCCAGTTGGTCTTCGGTCTATTCAACGTTTTTGGGGTTCGCCAATTACTATAGAAAGTTTATTAAAAACTTTTCTTCCTTGGTCAAACCTATCACAAACATGACCCGTAAAGAGAATGATCCACTCCATTGGTCACCTACTGCCATTAAGGCCTTTGATAGTCTCAAGACTGCCTTTGCTGCCGCTCCAGTTCTGGCTCATCCTAACCCTGTCCTGCCTTTCGTTCTTGAGGTCGATGTGTCTTAGACTGGAGTAGGTGCCATCTTGTCTCAATGTCCTACGCCTGATGGTTCCTTGCATCCGTGTGGTTTCTTCTCTAAGAAATTGTTTCCAGCGGAGTGCAATTATGAAATTGGCAACAGGGAATTACTGGCCATAATTTTGGCACTCAAGGAATGCAGGCATCTTCTCGAGGGTACTAGCGTGCCAGTGCTCATTCTTACTGACCACAAGAATTTAACTTATCTATCTGAAACAAAACATTTGTGCCCCGACAGGCCAGATGGGCAATATTTTTGTCTCGGTTTAATTATGTGGTCTCCTACCTGCCTGGTAGTAAGAATGTTAGGGCTGATGCCCTCTCTCAACAATTTTCGCCTCTGTCCAAGGAGGAGTCTGTACCTACTCCAGTTATACCTCCTGACCATATTTTGGCTACCATACGTACTAATTTGACTTCTCCCTTGGGGGGAGGAGACCCTGACTGCACAAACCAATGCACCTCCTGAGAAACCTAGTGGTAAGTGTTTTGTTCCTGAGAGTCTTTGAACTAGACTTTTGCACACTTACCACTATCCTAAAGCCGCAGGTCACCCAGGCAAGAACCAAATGATTTGGTCTGTCACTCGACAATTCTGGTGGCCAGCTCTTCGTTCTGATGTTGCTGCATATGTTTCCTCCTGCTCAGTCTGTGCACAGAATAAGACTCCTCGATGTCTTCCTGTGGGTCTTCTTCAACCTATTGCTAATGGTGAGCGTCCTTGGACACATCTTTCCATGGACTTCATTGTCGAGCTCCCTGTTTCCAATGGCAATACTGTTATCCTTATGGTGGTTGACCGTTTTTCTAAAATGTCACATTACTTTCCCTTGAAGAAGTTGCCTACCGCTCAGGAGCTTGCTTCAATTTTTGCCCGGGAGGTCTTCCGTTTACATGGGTTACCCAAGGAGATAGTGTCGGATCGGGGTAGCCAGTTTGTCTCCAGATTTTGGCATTCCTTTTGTGCTCAAATGGGCATCCAGCTTTCCTTCTCCTCGGCATATCACCCTCAATCCAATGGGGCTGTGGAACGGTCTAATCAAGCTCTGGAACAGCTCCTCCATTGCTGTCTCAGATCACCACAATAATTGGTCTGAACTGTTACCTTGGGCAGAGTTTGCTCGTAATAGTGCTATTAATGCTTCCTCCAAATTATCCCCGTTCATGGCGAATTATGGGTTTCAACCATGCTTGTTGCCCGATTCATTCATGTCTCAGGGTATTCCGGCTTTGGAGGAGCATCTCCGGCAACTCCGTTCCATGTGGGTGCAGATTCAGGATTGCCTTCATCGTTCTATGCAGCGCCTAAAGTTCCAGGCTGATTGTAGGCGTCTGCCCGCGCCTTCCTACCAGGTTGGTGAGAGAGTTTGGCTGTCCTCCCGCAACTTGAACCTTCATGTGCCTACCAATAAACTGGCTCCCCATTATGTTGGTCCTTTTCGAATACTCCGACGGGTCAATCCTGTGGCCTACGCTCTTGACCTTCCTCCTGCAATGCGCATCTCCAATGTTTATCCTGTCTCCCTCTTGAAACCATTGGTTTGCAATTGGTTTACCACTGTGTTGCCTTGTTAATGCCCTATCTTTGTTGACAACCATGAGGAGTATGAGGTCAGCAGCATTATTGACTCTCGTATGTCCAGGGGCCGCGTACAGTATTTGGTTCAATGGAGGGGCTACGGTTTGGAGGAGCGTTCATGGGTTCCTTCCTCTGATGTTCATGCTCCCGCCCTCCTCCGTGCCTTCCATGCCCGTTTCCCCAATAAGCCTTTTGTCCTCCTGCGGGGGAGGGGTCGTTGAGGGGAGGGTACTGTCAGGGATTTTTCCATGATCTGTTTGCCATGTGCTGCTGGCAGCTATTTTACTCACCTCTCTTGCTGACCCTGGTGCATACTGTGTGATGCTGCTCATTTCCTGCACTTCCTTTTATGGTCAGACTGGTGTCATCATCCGTGTGAGACAGGATGCAGTCTCAGAATTGTGATGTCATCACTTATTATTTAAAGGGCCTCTGTTCAGTATGCTTTGCCCTTGCATTGTCTCAGACCTGTTTGTGAGAGCTCCTGTGTATTACCTGGCTGTCTGACGTCCCTCTTGGTTCCTGATCCCTGGCTTGTTCCTGACTCTGCTGTTCTCCTTGTTCCTGATTCCCGGCTTGTCTGACTATTCACTTTGGCTCCTGACTCAGCTCGTCTGACTACCAGTTTTGGTTTTGATTCCTGGCTTGTTATTTGACTTGTGGACTTTTTATTATTTTTTGCTATTATTAAAGGTGTGATTATTTTTGCACTTCTTGTCTCAGTCTGATTCCTGGCACCCTGATACTAATCTAATATACCCATTTGATCTGAAAGCCATATTACATATACCATTTCTTTAAATCCCAGCAAATGTGACCCAATTATTCACCTTTAGACATATAATTAAAACCTGGCAAAGTCTCTGTGTAGATCTCAAGGTCAATTATCGTAGATCAGGTTTTTTACCCTTAATAGGGAAACCCTGAATTTGGCCCAGGATTAGATCTAGGAGTATTTTCTCAATGGGCTAGCAGAGGCCTCAGAACGGTGAGAGAAGTTTGTGAAAACGGACTGCTGAGGGTAAGACCCTTTCAGGACCTGAGTTTAGAGTTCAACCTTCCTAGATCAACATTTTTTGCCTATCTTCAGACCAGACACTGGATCGAGTCTCTAAAATCTGTAGTGGGATCTGACACTTCCTTTGGGGAATTAGATAAAGTTATTAGAGCATACTCAGAAGGGAATGTTTCTATCAATATTATATAATACTATTATTAGGTTTCATGGGGGGACCCATTTCGAAACTTTATTACTAAAATGTAATAGTTTTTTGTAGATCTTCCAAGAGAGCATTATACAAAGTATTTGACTAGTTTACAAAACGTTGGTCTCCACAAATGGGAAAGAATCCCATTATAAACTAATTAACCTATTATATATTACCACCTCCAGTGTAGCGAAATGGTACAATAAAGAATGGAACTGCCCAAGATGCAATGCTGTATTGGCAAATATCATACATTGCTTTTGGCAATGCCCTAAAATTGATCAGTTCTGGAGTAAAGTGAATTTTTGGTTTAATAGATTATTTAATTTGGACTTTAGATTTTAACCTGACCAGATCATTTTCTTGACTAAGTACTCTACTACAAATACCCAATATAAATTTATAAATACATTAATCAGAAATCTGATTCTGAAGAATTGGAAAAACAGAATGGGACCTAAATTCACAGAGTTCATTAAAATGGTATACAGTCAGATGATCCTAGAACAATATAGCTTGAGGATATTTAATGAAAAACAGGTCAAAGTTTTTTTCTCCAAGTGGAAAACATTGATCATGTCTTTACCTGTTGAGACTCAAATATAAGTTGTTTCCCCATTGAAGGCCTCAGACTGGTTCAAACTAAATATTGAGAAATTGTACTTGAATTATTGCTTATCCCCTATGGGTAGCCTTTTTTCCTGTCCCCTTTTTTCCCCTTTCTTCTCCCATACCTCTCTCTTCTCATAATAAGTATACCTGTGGGCAAATCCTCTATACATTATTAGTTTAAATGTTCAGCTTCCAGTTCTATTAAGCCTCAGACATGGATTCAATGTGGATTCATTTTCTTGTACAGAGGTTTTTGATTTCTTATTTTTTTCCTCGTCTTATAGAAAATATAAAAGAATTTAGTTTGAGGTATATTTAAATATTTGTATAAGACATTATATTATGTATGTATTTGTTCAAACGCAATTGTACTATCTCATATAATGATGCTTTACTCATATGTATACTTTGTCCTTTTTCTTCTGTAATCTTCTTTTTTGAGATGATGATCTCAAAAAAAAAAAAAAAAAAGTGGGAAAATGGACGTGCACTTTAGGAGCTCTGTGATATAGACCCTTTTAATCTACCTAAAAACAAAGAAATTCTGAATTATTTCTACTCTGAGTAACTTCTAAACATTTAGCGGGTTGGGTCAACTTAACTCATCTTCCAGAAGTTGCAGAGGAAGATTGGAGTGGAGTCGGGTGGTGACTGAGGCCTAGTTCAGATATCTGGTGCCGGAGGGTCGGGGCTCCGCTCCGGTGTCATTTAGCACCAAAGGTCTGGTAATCAGAAACCAGCCAACGCAAACTACAGCTCCAGAGCAGCAGGACATTGAGCGATCATATCCACGTCTGGCGGTGAGGGTGTATCGCTTCAAGTATATCCCCCCTTCTTCTTTTTGGGTCATTACCTCTATATATGCTAAGCAGGGGATTGATCCACAACACAAGCATTCTTTGAGGGTGGTTTGGCTGGACCCGCCATCATTGACTGATACGCACTTGCTAAAGCTCCCAACACAGTGGGATCTCTGATAGAGCCCTACACATTAGAATCTTCACACCGGGGAGTGAGAGCGGTGGTAAAATCTCAAAACGGACTGTTACTTCTCAGAAATCCCAAAGCCTATAACAAGCTATTAAGTACAATACAAGTCATTCAGCACTGTAGTGTCGCATAAGGCACGGTAACAGAGATGTGAATTTACTGCTTGAGGGTCCCACTTGGAGTAATTTGCCCTAAAAATAAGACAATACATATGGCTTAGTCGTAGCCTATCCTTGAGTCCAGCTCTTCATAGTTTTAATAATTGTCTGGAACATGCACCCTGTCTTAATCCCACATAGTACACGTTACTCAGAGATTGAGGCACAAACAGGGAGAAGTGTTTTGGAGAGAGTTGGTTCCGCTGGGCACTCTATCAGTCACATCTGGCACAATGTACGTTGAATGGTGAGACTCAGACTTCGGGGTGCAAACTAAGTAAATGATGACCAAGATATAGAGATATACTTTTACCCTATCAGCAATAAACACATAAAAGGAACAACACGTTCTACCCACGAAAGGTCTGTTAATAGCATAAGATTAGTTTGCATCTTCCCTACCATGAAAGGTAAACATCAAATAGTGAAGGATTGTCTTTCTAAGGATCAAGCAAAAAAGAAGCAAACTACAATGAATTCAGCAACTATGTCAACAGCTGAAGACCAAGAATCCATAATTGACGAGTCTCAAGAGGACCAAACGATAACCACCTCCAATACTCCTATTAAACAAATTAAAGAGGTATTTAAAGCGGAATTGAAATCTGCATTGGCTGAGCTGAAGGCTGACATTTTAAGCATTGGGCAGAGAGCAACTGTGTTGGAAGATAAAGTAGATGAAATAATTGAAGAAATCCCAGTAGTCCACTCCACTCTCTCTCATCAACAAAGGCAAATTCTACAATTAGAAAAACAATTAGAAGATCTTGAAAACAGATCTAGGAGATCAAATATCTGGATTAGAAATTTGCCAGAATCATTTGACAACTTGCAGGAAGTTCTACCTCAAATTTTCCAAAAGCTAATACCAGGAACAGAAAAGATGCTTCTACTAATGGATAGAGCAGATAGAGCCTTGAAAAGACCCCAAAATCCTAATAATTCCAGAGATATAATAATTAAGTTCCATTACTACTCCACTAAAGAGAAAATAGTACAGGCTTCAAGGAAGCTCCCCCGATTTGAATTTGAGGATCATAAATTTCAGTTCTTCTTAGACTTATCTCCTACTACACTAAAATAACACAGAGAACTTAAACCAGTCATCACTGCCCTCCTGAAAGCAAAGCTGAGATACAGATGGGAATTTCCATTTCGACTTATCTGTATTCACAATAACACCACCTATTCCTGTACCAATATGGAGGAAGGAATTGAAATGCTGAATCACCTACATCTACAGATTGAGGATTCACCTACACCATAACCTCAGAGACCCCCAAAGAAGCAGATGCAACGAATATGGAACAAAGCTGCTAGAACACATACTTCTCTGTCACAGTCCCAGGCTGCGGCTGCAAATGATCCAGGCTAGATAATATAAATTGATCCTAACCGGCTGGGGTAGTACTGGACTTTTAAGGATCCTACGCTTGTTAGAAAAGTCACAATGAAAGCTAGGGGCGGACTCTTTCCTCTGGATGGATAAGTTAAAATGTTTGAACTCTCTTAACCTGTTTATTGAGTTTTACAGTTACATAAAGTTTATAAATATTCCTAATACTATCTAAACCAGATAAGATAGTACAGTTAGAGTTCCATGGGTTACATCTATTTAGTTATTTTTCAATGAGATAGTATTCACAAACACTAAAATGTGAAGTTACAATGTTAATAAGATACCATAAGAATACGTATGGCTTTCTTGCAATTCTCTTATAAGAGGGCCTCTATAATTTTGTAACACTGTTAACGAGTTTGATTATGTGTTTGTTAGTTTTATAATGACCTAAGTTAGGATTTAGTGTAATAGGGTATCCTTAACTAAAGCAGTTCAGGGGTACATATATATAAAATTATATGACTCCATTCCTTAAAAGATTTTGTAGAATTGGACTGAAAGCTGTTTGTTATTTTGGTCACAATATTTAGAAATAAGTAGCATGTTTGCACCCTTGATTGGGGGTAAATTATTCAACTATTTAATGTTTGAGTATCACTTACAGATACAGATGATTATTTCTTATGTTTATTCTGTTAACTCACTTTTTTTCATCCTAGTTTTTCCTTTCCTTCCCTTGGTCACTCGTGAGTCGCTCCTATCTCTCCATCTACACACGACGAATCATGATTTTACTCAGCATGAAACATCTGGTAGATTTGTAAGCAATTATATTATCAAACTGATATACATCTTATGGTACTCTAAGCATATAAATAAATACTTCTATGTCGTTTAAAATAATTCCACACAATGTGAGAGGCCTACATTCCCATATAAAAAGGAAAAAAGGCCATTGCAGAATAAAAATCACATGTCATCATGTTACAAGAAACCCATTTTATTTCCACACTCACACTAAAATATTGGGATGCAGCATTCCCAATTCAATATCATGCAGTAAGTTAAAAAAAAAAAAAGAGGGGGTTTTATTTTTCTACATTCCACACTCAATTTTCAGGAAGACAAGGTAATAAAAGATCAGGAGGGGAGATTTATTATTTTAAAGGGGAAAATTCAGGGTAGCTCCATAGTCTTAGGGAACATATAACTTTAACAATTAATGATCAGATTTACAGATCCCCAGCTCCAATAAAATCTTCCTCTAAAATTCTGAGTGACCTGATATTGGATCATAATCCCATAGATGCTTGGCGTATATGCAATCGCAAAGCCAAAAACTTTACCAATTATTCAGCAGCTCATCAATCCTATTCTAGGATTGATTATATCTTTATTAGTCAAATTTTATGTCCCCTGTTGATGGATACGAATATATCACAAACCTCATGGTCTGATCATTCGGTTGTTGAGATCTCTCTGCGGGGATTCTTTGATCCTTCCAGAACTAGAAATTGCATATTTGACCCTTTCCTGCTGAGAGATGAGCTAAAATGTAAAAAATTAGCCAAATCTATTAGAGATTTCTGGTACACTAATAAGGACACCACAGATAATTCCTTATTTGCATGGGGGGCATTTAAAGCATACATATGAGGTATACTCATTCAAGAGAAAGCTAATGCTAGAAAAATAAAAAATTATATTATTAAGCAAAAAAGCAAGAACTAGAACAGTTACAAAAACAACATATTGGGAATAGATTTGCAATATTAGGTGCATTACTAAATGAAGATGGGTTGTCCTCCCTTAGAATTTTTGAGGAACAATATTTTATATACGGCAATAAGCCAGACCGTATGCTAGCTAGAAAAATTAGAAATATTACCAAAAACACATCTGTCCCTCAGCTGCAAACTCCAGGGGGTAAACTTATCAACAACCCATTCCACATAACTAATGTTTTTGCAGATTTTATCAATCCCTATACAACTTGAAAGTGGATCAAAACAAAACTAGAGCATAACAAATTAATACCTTTTTGGCGGACTGTAGCCTTCCAAAACTAGACAAAGAAAACATATCCCAATTGAATGTACCAATTACACCTCAAGAAATCAGCATAGCAATTAAACAAATTAAGAGCAATAAAGCTCCTGGCCCAGATGGCTACACAGGTGGGTTCTTTAAAAAATTCTCACAAGAACTGATTCCACATTTGGTAGACTCACTATTATGCAGGGTGGGTATATACCTCCAGATCTCCTTTCGGACAGAATTACGGCTAGATTTAGAGTTTTGTCGATAAAGACCTGCGTAGCTAACGCTGCTTTTTTTCCCAACGCACCCTTCCAACAACGCTGGTATTTAGAGTTGTCTGAGGGGCTGCGTTAGGCTCAAAAAAGGGTGCGTTGAGCCTAACTTAGCTCCACTTCAACCCTCAATACCAGCGTTTCTTACGGTAGCGGTAAGCTGGGAAAACGTGCTCGTGCACGATATCTCCATAGGAAACAATGTGGCAGTTTGGGCTGAAAAAAAAACCTAACACCTGCAAAAAAAGCAGCGTTCAGCTCCTAACGCAGCCCCATTGTTTCCCATGGGGAAACACTCTCTAAGTCTGCACCTAACACCCTAACATGTACCCCGAGTCTAAACACCCCTAACCTTACACTTATTAACCCCTAATCTGCCGCCCCCGCTATCGCTGACACCTGCATTATATTATTAACCCCTAATCTGCCGCTCCGTACACCGCTGAAACCTACATTATCCCTATGAACCCCTAATCTGCTGCCCCTAACACCGCCGACCCCTATATTATATTTATTAACCCCTAATCTGCCCCCCCAACGTTGCCGCTACCTTACCTACACTTATTAACCCCTAATCTGCCGACCGGACCTCGCCGCCACTATAATAAATGTATTAACCCCTAAACCGCCGCACTCCCGCCTTGCAAACCCTAGAATAAATAGTATTAATCCCTAATCTGCCCTCCCTAACATCGCCGCCACCTACCTACAATTATTAATCCCTAATCTCCCGCCCGCACCGTCGCCGCTACTATAATAGAGTTATTAACCCCTAAACCTAACTCTAACCCTAACACCCCCCTAACATAAATATAATTTATATTAAACAAAATAATATTTCTAAAATTAACTAAATTATTCCTATTTAAAACTAAATACTTACCTATAAAATAAACCCTAATATAGCTACAATGTAATTAACTATTACATTGTAGCTATTTTAGGATTTATATTTATTTTACAGGCAACTTTGTATTTATTTTAACTAGGTACAATAGCTATTAAATAGTTAATAACTAGTTAATAGCTACCTAGTTAAAATAAATACAAAATTACCTGTAAAATAAATCCTAACCTAAGTTACAATTAAACCTAACACTACACTATGATTAAATTAATTAAATAAATTACCTACAATTACCTAAAATAAAATACAATAAAATAAACTATTCTATAATACAAAAAAAACAAACACTAAATTACAAGCAGTTTAAACTAATTACACCTAATCTAAACCCCCTAATAAAATAAAAAAGCCCCCCAAAATAAAAAATTCCCTACCCTATTCTAAAATACAAAAGTAATCAGCTCTTTTATCAGCCCTTAAAAGGGCTTTTTGCGGGCCTTGCCCCAAAGTAATCAGCTCTTTTGCATGAAAATAAAAATACAATACCCGCCCCCAACATTACAACCCACCACCCACATACCCCTACTCTAACCCACCCAAACCCCCCTTAAAAAAATCTATCACTAACCCCCTGAAGATCTCCCTACCTTGAGTCGTCTTCACCCAGCCGAGCCGAATTCTTCATCCAAGCGGAGCAAGAAGATGTCCTCCATCCGGTAGAAGTCTTGATCCAAGCGGTAAAGAAGAGGTCCTCCATCCAGGCGAAGTCTTGATCCAAGCGGCAAAGAAGAGGTCTTCCATCCGGGCGATGTCTTCTTCCAAGCGGCATCTTCTATCTTCTTTCTTCCGGATCCATCTTCATCCCGCTGGCGCGGAACATCCTCCTTCCCCGATGGACTAACGACGAATGAAGGTTCCTTTAAGGGACGTCATCCAAGATGGCGTCTCTTCAATTTCAATTGGCTGATAGAATTCTATCGGCCAATCGGAATTAAGGTAGAACAAATCTGATTGGCTGATGCAATCAGCCAATCAGATTGAAGTTCAATCCGATTGGCTGATCCAATCAGCCAATCATATTGAACTCGCATTCTATTGGCTGTTCCGATCAGCCAATAATGTAGGTAGCGGCGGTGTCCGGTCGGCAGATTAGGGGTTAAAATGTTTTATTAGAGTGGCAGCGATGTGGGGGGGCATAGGTAGTTTATGGGTGTTAGTGCACTTTAGAGCACAGTAGTTAAGAGCTTTATATTCCGGTGTTAGCCCATAAAGCTCTTAACTACTGACTTTTTTGGCGTTAGGAGTCTTGTCGGTAGAGGGTCTACCGCTCACTTCTCCCAAGACTCCAAATACCAGCGTTAGGCAGATCCCATTGAAAAGATAGGATACACAATTGGCGTAAGGGGATCTGTGGTAGCCTGGAATCGCGGTAGGGAAGTGAGCGGTAGACCCTTTCCTGCCTGACTCTAAATACCAGCTGGCGGCCAAAAGCAGCGTTAGGACCCCTTAACGCTGCTTTTGACGGCTAACGTCAAACTCTAAATCTAGGCATTAGTGTGGTACCTAAACCAGGCAACGACAAATTTCAATGTAAAATTATAGACCAAATATCATTAATAAACCTAGACCTAAAACTCTTAACAAAAACTCTGGCCACCAGGCTTAACCCTCTTATGACTAAGCTAATATCTACCGACCAGGTTGGTATTTTTAAAGGTAGGGAGGCCCCAGATAATGTTAGAAAGATTGTTGATTTGGTTGATTATGCAGATAAGGAAAGAGTGCCTTCTCTGTTCCTCGCCTTGGATGCAGAGAAGGCATTCGACAGAGTATAATGGGATTAAATGTTGCTAACTTTGAGCCATTTTGGCATTGAAGGCAATTTCCTAAAAGCTATCAAAGCAATCTATGCAGCTCCACCTGCTTTTATTAGACTTGCGGGTTACCAATCCAGAACAATAAAGATCCAAAATGGTACCAGGCAGGGGTGCACCCTTTCGCCACTGATGTTTGATTTGTATTGAGCCGCTAGCAGCGAGCATTAGGAACCTTGGTGATATCTCAGCCATCCAAATAGGCAAAACAATGCATAAACTCGCAATGTTTGCAGATGACTATCTTAACTATAACTAAGCCAATGTTGTCTCTCCCTCCTTTGTATAAACTTCTATCAGAATATAGTAAACTATCAGGATACAAAATTAATAATGACAAATGTGAGACTTTAGAGGTTCACCTTCCAGAACAAAAAAATTGTTATAAATCAATTTTGATTTTAAATGGGCAACTAATGCAATTACCTACCTACAGTAGGTATTGCTATCCCCAACAAATTAGAAAAAATATATAAGTTAAATTATAGTAAAATGTTTAATTACTTAAAGCAAGAAATTATAAAATGGTCCTCATATAAAGTATCGTACTATGGGAAAATAGTGATCACTAAGATGATAATATTACCTAAATTACTTTATTTATTTAGATCACTCCCCATATCCATTCACCCTGCAGACTTAACTGACATGCAGAGAAGCATACTAAAATTCATCTGGTCTAACAAAAAAGCAAGAATAAATAAGAAAACACTACTAAAAACAAGAGAATGTGGAGGATTGGGGGTGCCTGATTTGCAGAACTATTTTAACGCAGCAAGATTGGAGCAAACTACACTATGGAATTGTGACACTAGGGACATAGCCTTGGTACAATTGGAGAGCGATATGCTGCACCTAACACCAATTTACCAGATATTATGGACGTCCAAAAGAGACAGACCCACGAATTGGTTTCATTATATTGCTATTGCACACACTATTAAAATCTGGGACAGATTACAACTAAAATATAAAATACTTTCAGCCAGATCCTTAGCCACTCCACTGATTACACCCTCGGTTAAGATTGAAAATTCTATGAGTAACATTTGGGCTAATAAGGGCCTCTATCGCATTGCTAACTTATTTGTAGACTCAAGCATCCTATCGTTTGAACAATATAAAACAATTCCGCCAGATCTTCCAAACTCCTGGTTTCACTACCTGCAATTAATCTCACGAGCTAAGGAAATAGGAATATAACCTACCCAATCTGACCATACTCCCTTTGAAATACTTAATCTCACAGCAACTAGAACTAAAGCAACTATCACAATCTTATATAGTTACTTAAACACAAATGCCACAGCCACTAAACTACACTTTATTGAGAAATGGGAAGAAGAAAAAGAACATTTTTCTAGAGAACTTTCAGACTGGGCTACTATTCTTAAAAAAGGTCAGGCTTCTTATTTTAGTGCTAATCTAAAATAAAATAATATCAAGGTAGCATATAGATGGTATTTGCACCCCAGTAGAGTGAAGGGGGGTGATACTACACATCAGAACTGCTATAGAGGGTGCACGGAAATAGGATATTATATACATATGTGGTGGACTTGCCCGGAAGCCGAAAGAATATGGTCACAAACCAATAAGCTACTAGGTGAAATCCTAAATAGGCAAATAACTATGAGTATGGAGCAAGCATTATTGCATTTTCCAATAGAGGGTCAAAACTAGGGCAATGATAACATTTGTAGGAATTGTCTGCACAGCAGTTAAGACTACTATTGCGAGATATTGGAAAGCAGCAGTACCACATTATAGTCTGATTCTAAATAAAATTAAATATTATTACCAAATGGCAGATATTTCTTCCACTTTGCTCAATTCTAGAACAGATTTAATGCAGGTCTGGGAGGACTGGATAATATGGCAAGACAAACAAAGGATGCAAAATAGACAAAACTTACGAACGGATGTTGACAATAGTGGGAGGTTACGCGAGAGCAGATAATCTGTACAGGAGTGACTTACTAGCTAACTCATTAGCTACATACTGACCTTGACCAATAATCTCTTCTTAATCTTTTCCCTTAGTTTTTCTCTCTTCCTTCTTTAGCTCTCTTTATATTTCTACATCTAAAATCCTTGGACGCCAATTAAAGTTTCTCCAAAACTGATTAGTTTCACTGTTGTACTATTACATGGGCATATGTACAGAGGGGAAGGGATGAATCCTTCTAAATGATATAATTCTGTTATTGTATGTACTGTATACAGTGAGGATTTGTTTATTTTTACTGTCTCTAATACGATTTGTATGCAAAATATGTATAACCTTTTTTGTTTTCTTTGTAAACAAAGACATGGAAAACTTTAATAAATACAAATATTTCATTAAAATAAGTGGGAAAAGATAGGTGTTTTTTTTTTTTAGGATTTTAATATAGTGAAAAGTATTAGCAGAGTTGAAAGAGCAACTCTCTCTGCATCTTGGAGAGAATCACACCTTAAAATTATATATATGGCATACATTACCCCTGCCAATTTAGCTAAGTGGGACAAAGATAAAAATGATAAATGTTCAAAATGTAGTGCTCTAATGCTAAAATTAGACATTATTATTTTGATTGCCCCAAAATTAAAGGGACACTGAACCCAAATTTTTTCTTTTGTGATTCAGATAGAGCATGAAATTTTAAGCAACTTTCTAATTTACTCCTATTATCAAATGTTCTTTATTCTCTTGGTATCTTTATTTGAAATGCAAGAATGTAAGTTTAGATGCCGGCCCATTTTTGGTGAACAACCTAGGTTGTCCTTGCTGATTGGTGGATAAATTCATCCACCAATCAAAAACTGCTGTCCAGAGTACTGAACCAAGAAAAAAGCTTAGATGCCTTCTTTTTTATATAAAGATAGCAAGAGAATGAAGAAACATTCATAATAGGAGTAAATTAGAAAATTGCTTAAAATTGCATGCTCTATCTGAATCACGAAATAATTTTTTTGGGTTCAATGTCCCTTTAAATAATATTGGAAGAAAATTTAGTATTGGCTGTTTAAAACATTAACTCAAGAAATTAAGTTAGAGATTGAGGATAGCATTTTTCTAGTAGGTGAGGAAAAATATGGTAGTAAAACTGGATTTATAAATACCGCTATATTGCTAGGTAGGAATAATATCTTAAAATTATGGAAACAACAGAGAATACAGAGAGGCCGATTTACCAAACGTCTGTCGGACCTGATCCGACAGTGCGGATCAGGTCTGACAGACATCGCTGAATGCGGAGAGCAGTGCGCTCTCCGTATTCAGCATTGCACCTGCAGCTCACAAGAGCTGCTGGTGCAACACCGCCCCCTGCAGGGCCACCATCAGGGAGGTGTCAATCAACCCGTTCGTACTCAATCGGGTTGAATTGTAGCGATTCCTGTCCGCCTCATCAGAGCAGGCGGACATGGTTATCACAATAAATTATTGTTTGTTGAAAGTCCAGTGAGTGCAAATCACCTATGAACATATATATATATATATGTGTGTATAAAAAAAAACGACAAGTCGGTATCTAATTATTGTGATTTTCTTATCCGTGTTTTTTTAATGATAAATGTTATCTGCCCTTTGTGGTGAATAGAATTGTATTTTTTTCCTCTTCTTACGTTTGATACCTCCTGCTGGATATAAATAAAAGTATTATAAAAAAAAAAGTGACCAACTTGTAGGAAGGAGGCAAAGTCCGCTTTTGTAGGTAAAGTCATTCAAGTCTGATCAGGTAAGTGGAGTGTCATTATCTGGTTCAATAGTGCTTGGAGGATTATTATGGGGCATGATCTGAATCTGAATGAAGGCATTTAGCGCCCTGAAATATGCGTTCATTTTGAAGCCATTATGTTGTGGCGTTTTTGTCTGTTTCTCAGGTGTTTTTTTAGATATAAAGAAACAGAGAAGGCGCCACATAGCATAATTCCGTATGGTATACCAAATTGTAAATTGCAGCTCAAATGCACTCACGTGTAGGAAAGCACCAAGATGTGGTGCTGACTGGGCAGACCGGAACCTCAGAGTTGTCCGGTAAACTCTCCTCTCAGGCTAAAGCTCCCAGCAGCCAAGATAGTAGTCACCAGCAAAGTTAAGGTGTGTGGATGTCAGGAAGGCACTATAATTCCTCAGGTAATTGGAGGCTTACTCCAAGCAGGGATATCCAAATAAAAAGCAAAGTAGCAAGTATGTATCAATAAAAGTGTTTATTTTAACACATTAAAAACACAGCTACGCGTTTCTCAGTATCATGTACTGTTTCCTCAGGCTGAATCAGCCATGGAGGGGATTTAGAACAAAGAAGGTGTCCACGGCTCTCCAATGCTTAAAAGTTATCTTTATTAGAACAAATATAGAAACGTTTCGAGGCTAATACCTCTTAGTCATGCATAGGCTAACACTAACTTAATACACCTTTTCTCACGCATTGACTACTTCCTCACATCCCCCCAACTTACTCCCAACATCCTGAACACCTCCATTCTCCCAATTACAATTTCGGACCACGCCCCCATAAAATTAACACTACAGCCGCTTAGAATGTCACCCTTCAAAAAGTCTTGGAAGTTCCCCTCATATTTATACACCAACGTAGAATTTCGACAACAGCTGAAGGCCTTTTGGCTAGAATACACCTTTGATAATGACAGGCATAGAACTAACCCTGACTTATTTTGGCACGCATCCAAAACAGTTATTAGGGGAAGAATCACAGCATATACAGCACACCATTCTAAGTCACAGAAGAAAACCGCTACACAACTTCTCTCTAACTTGACTACCGCTTACAACACCTACCTAACTAGTCCTACAGCACAGAATCGCCAGAAATATTACGACGCCAAACAAGAAAGGGACTCACATTTACAAATCTTAGACCATAAGTTTAACATACACCAGCAGGGCAGGTTTTACCGGCATGGCAACAAGGCGGGTAGACTCCTAGCATATCTGGTTAAAATTCACACACCTAAATCTATCATAACTGCAATTAAATCTGGGGCACACCTTAAGACAGATACAAAAGACATAATGAGTTCACAGCTTATTACAAATCACTATACACTAGCCAAACCATTAAGGAAAAAGACAAGCATGCATTCTGGAGCAATATACTAATACCTCAGCTGTCTGAATCCTAGAGAGAGAGTCTCAATTCCCCCATACAGGTGCAGGAGGTGCTAAGAGCCATTGGCAACTCAAAAATAGGGAAAGCCGCAGGTCCAGATTTCCTCCCTATTGAGTACTATAAGATTCTTAGCACTGACATAGCCCCAGTACTGGCTTCCACATATACCAGCTACCTACTGGGGAAATCTACCCCAGACGCGAGATTCACCTACGCCAATATTTGTATTCTTCCAAAGCCAAATAAAGACCATACACTACCCTCCTCATATAGACCGATCTCGTTGCTTAATAGCGACTATAAATTATATACCAAGATTCTGGCGGACAGGCTGGCGGAAATACTGCCAGATCTGATCCATCCAGATCAGACCGGCTTCATTAAACGCCGAACCTCAGTAATCAACATTAGGAAAACACTGGCAGTCATATCCCATTATTGTAACACATTATCCAGAGCATCAGAAACCTAACGTAGACGCATGCCTATTCGCCATCGATGCTGAAAAAGCGTTCGATCGAATAGAGTGGGACCATCTTTACACTTCACTGGACAAATTTGGCATATCTGGGAACTTTCTTAATGCACTTCAACAACTCTATGCTTCACCCTCAGCTTCTATTATCATTAACGGTCAGATATCTCCCTCATTCCTTCTGGAAAGGGGAACCAGGCAAGGGTGCCCCCTTTCTCTGTTGCTCTTCAACCTGGCGATGGAATCTCTGGCATGTTATATTCGCCAACATAGTAAGGGCCTAAAAATTCATAGGCAGATCGTACACTTATCTTTATATGCTGACAACCTCCTCTTATATGTCTCTAACCCACATACTAACACACCCGAACTCCTGCGCATTTTAGATAAATTCAGTGCTATCTCCGGATATAAAATCAACTTAGACAAATCCAAACTCACATGGTTACGAAACACTAAAAAAACTCAACTGCAGGGCACTGACCTAAAAGTGACTACAGGCACCTTCACATACTTGGGGATACAGCTACATACTGACACGAGCAAATTGTATCATCTAAATATAAGCAAAACTCTAACTCTCATTCAGAGCCAGCTGACAGGCTGGAGAAACTTGCCGTTATCTTTCACGTGTAGAATTCAACTTTTGAAAATGATTATCTTACCAAAACTGCTCTACCCCGTCCAGATGCTCCCTCTATTACTGACTAAGCGAGACTTAAATACCCTGACGACCCTGTTTGGTAACTTTGTCTGGCAGTATAAGAAACCGAGAATTAATAGACTTCACCTAACAATGCCAGTCAACTCTGGTGGACTTAGTCTTCCCAATCTCAGGTGGTACAACTCGGCATCCTTGAAATGTGGGATGGCTGACACAATCTGATTACTTCTCCCCCCCCCATAGAGAGGGAACTTTTAGCACCCATACACCTGGCTTTCTTACCACACACACCTCTGGCCACACTCCCCCCCACATATAAAACATAACATGCAGTGAACAAGTGAGCATGCTCACAAAACATGTCTGCTTGACTATCTGACACACCTGTGTTATGTTTTTACCTGTGAGCCTGCTGGGCCTGTGTGCCTGACCATATGCTTTTAACATTTATGCCGAAATAAACTAACAGTAACTTTTACTTTGGACTGAGTGTCTCTGTGGTGCGCCCCTTTACTGGATTACTATAAAACATAACATACTATTCAGAGACCCGTTGAGAGCCTGGGCCAAACTTTGCAAAACATGGAGGATGGAGTTCACATTTAGCAAATACTTACCGCTCCAGGGAAACCCCAATTTTCTCCCAGGATACACCACAACTGCCTTTAAACAATGGGAACGCCAGGGACTGACTATGGTAGCACAACTGATTAACCCTACGACACAACAGCTGCTCCTCTTCTCTGACCTTCAAACACAATACACCCTCCCGACCACACATAGATTTGCTTACCTCCAGAGTAGACATTACACACAAAATCTCCTGACTGAGGGATTGGCTTCGCTAGACATTAACAAGATTGTCGCTCTTTGCAATCTGGCCTCCCAGGGAAACCACTCAATCTCCCCCATTTATAAGTCAATAGTTACATATCATGAAACACAAACACTGCAGGACATCATTGCTAAATGGCAGAGGCAAAGGATACCTGAGGTCACAACAGAACACATTATACATAGTATATCTACAGTTAGAGCAACCACTTTATCCGCGGGCCTGCGAGAAACGCAAATAAAATTCTTACACCACGCATACATAACACCTAAAACCAGATCTAGATGGGTACAGGACGCAGTAAATGAATGCCCTAAATGCTCGGCATCTGCCCCGGACTGGACACATCTAGTCTGGGATTGCCCTAAGCTGCAGAGGTTTTGGGGCAAGGTTAGATTTTGGCTGTCCAAAATACTCACAACTGATATAACTTTAAATGCAGCCGTCATATTCTTCTTTCAAGACGTCTCCCCTTACCTCTAAAACACTGACAATTCTCAAATATAGTGGTGCTGGTGGCTAGGAAACTAATCCTACAATATTGGGCCAAGAACAGGGATCCCCCTTTCAAAAAACTAACCCACGCAATACACCAGCAGTTCCTGGCAGAACATGCAGACACACAAAGTAACCGTGATGTTAGAATTAAGTCATTCATGAACAAGTGGAACCCATACATATTACACCTGCCAAAGGGACTAAGAAAAAAAATTGCTACGTCCCTTTCAGCACTCCATGTTCATACTAAATGAAAACCTACGTGGACGCTGGTGTGTACCAGAGTCAGACTCAGATCCGGACTCTTAACCGACACCCTGCTGACCGGGACTGACTGAATCACTAGATGTACTAGTAACTACATGAGGAGACCCATGAACTGAGAACACATCCATCCGCCGATGCAGCAGACTGAATACACTTACACTCATACAACAAAGGTACTTAGACTGTTTTATGTTTCTGTTCTATGTTTTATGTTAACTGTTGGCACGATTGCATCTACTTATTGGTATAATTAAAGTCTTGCAGCATTGCTGTCTATTATGGAAGGCCTGATTACGCACAAACATTTTAAGTGCAAGAGGAGTCCTACCTGAGTATAAAAGAGGACTTCACCATAGTGCGGTTAGCGCCTCAGAGTATATTTCTAATGTATTTTGTACCGTATAACTCTGCAACATCCCTAGTCTTATTGATGTTGGTTGCCAGTATTTATTTGTGGTTATGTTTTGTTTTGTACTGTTGTGTTTCCTTAAGTGTTTTAAGAATACAGGGGGCTTGACCACTCCACATGGCCCAAGAAAAGATCTGATGGACTCAAATCAGACTCAGTTACCTTGAAAAGACTATACTATACCACACATTGTTTTGCCTTATGATGAAAGTTATTGTGTAATGCTATGTGGCGTTGTTCGAGCTTCCCTGTGGAAAAAAATTCAAAAATAAAGTTTTTTAAAAAAAAACTTAACACACCTTTTATACCTATTGGTTTGGTGCCACATGGCCCACAACCTGTATAAATAGTGACACCTACTGGTGTTCATTAACATTGCATTACAAAATTATTATACATATATATGTACATACTTTCAATAAAATATTATATTGTATTGATGGAACGCATAAAGCATACATAGTTGTTAAATATGAAAAAATTATTTGATAATTCAAGTTTCACACATGATTATAAAAAAGATAATTGAGAACTTTTATCTAATGGTAGCAAGAAAATATCTGTCTAAGGGTAAATACCTCCCTAGTTTTATAAATGCATCTTGAATAATAAAGTATAATCCTTATTGTATCTAGCTTATTTTATTGGATCAAGGCTATAAGGCACACTAGTAGTATGTATATGATATCCACAGATAAAGATATTTATATCAACTGATAAAGATTATTATATCAACAGATAAAGATTATTGTATATCCATTAAAAGGATAAAAATTTACAGGGCCTTAATGATAGATTATTACTTTTTAAAGTAAAGAAATGTAAAGTTCTTTTTAATGAACCTTTATTATAGATAGACAGACAAATCCAATTCTCTATTTAGGCCTCTAGGGACCATAGTTTCTAACTTGTAAATCCACCAGGATTCTTTTTATTTCAATAAAATTTCTCTGTCCTGTCCATTTCTCTGTGATTTTATGTGGTCAATAACTTGCTATCTCATTTGGCTGATGTTATGGCCTTTCTCTATGAAATGGCTAGATACAGGGGCCTCCTTGTTTTTACAACGTATATTCGAGCAGTGTTGGCTCATCCTATCTTTTACCTTACAGGTGGTCTCACCCAAGTAAACCAAGGAACAAGGACACTTTATTAAATATACAACATGGGTAGTATCACACGTGTAAAAGCCTTTGATATCATATCTAGTACCATTATGGGGGTGGTGAAATTTTTTTCCTTTAATTATGGCACTACAACTCATGCAATTTAAGCATGGGTATGTGCCATAGTTTTTACTACCTATGTGTGTTTGGATGCTGCCTCTACCTGGTCCAACATCAGATTTAACCAAATGGTCTCTCAAGTTCTTTACACGTCTGTGGGCCATTAAGGGTGGATTTTTGAAAATAGGTATTTTATCATTACAGTCACTTAGTATATGCCAATGTTTTCTTATACTTTTCGTGATCTCCTTACTATAGTGACTGTACTGAGAAATAAAGACCATCCTGTTCTCTTTTTGTTTAGCAGTGCTGTTTTTATTGTGATACTTTAATACCTCATTATTTTTTTCTTCAATTAGTTTAGCTGGGTAGCCTCTTTCAATGAATTTGTCTGCCATTTCATCAATACGTTGGTTACATTTCTGTGTATTGCTGACTATTCTTTTTACTCGGAGTAACTGGCTCTTAGGGAGAGATTCTACCAAAGGCCTTGGATGGAAGCTGTCAAATCTGAGTAAAGTATTCTTACCAGTGTTTTTGGTATATAAATCAAATTCTAGTATATTACCAGCTTTTATTACTTTTGTATCTAAGAACGTTACACTCTCTTCACTAAAGGTGATAGTTAACTCTAGGCCCTGTACTGCTGAATTTACCTCTCTTACAAATTCTTCCAGGGATCCAATGTCACCCCACCATACGCCAAAGACATCATCTATGAATCTCCACCAGATGGAGCCATATTTTTTAAAGATATTATTCTCGTAGATGATTTTCTCCTCTATCTCATTCATAAAGAGATTGGCGTATGATGGGGCGACATTGGACCCCATGGCTGTGCCTCTCAACTGTACATACCACTCATCTTCAAATAAAAAATAATTCCAAAATAAAATCAATCTGAGTAGTTTTTCAATAAATTGGCCATGTTTCCCTGTACATATGTTGTTATTCAGTAAATTTTTCATAACAATAGAGATACCCGTTTCATGCTTTATGCATGTGTATAGACGTTTTACATCCATAGTAAAGAGAATATATTTGCTAGAGGGAAATTCTAGGTTTTTAGCCTTTTCAAGAAAATGATTTGTATCCTTAATATATGAAGACATTTTGTTAACCTCTGGTTGTAAGATTTTGTCAACAAATATTGAGATGTTAGAAAATACAGATTGAACACTGGAGACAATGGGCCTACCAGGGGGTCTTTTTACATCCTTGTGGACCTTAGGTACTGAATAGAATATGGGTGTTCATGGGTTCTGTACAAAAAGATATTCTTTTAGCTTTTTATCTATGATGTGATTATTATAAGCTTGCTCCAAAATATGTGAAATTTCTTTTTGTAATAAATTAACAGGATTACAATTTAGTTTCTTATATGTAGTGTGATCCTGTAATTGCCCCTTTATTTCTCCTATGTAATACATTCTATCCATAAGTACTAAGGCACCTCCCTTGTCCGCCCCTTTAAAAATGGAGGGGATTTACGTAGCACTGAAGACAATACTGGAGAAATTTGAAGCACAATTCTGTGAACGGATCTATAGGCTAAACACCCACCAAGAATCAAGTCCCCAGACAAGTTACTCAAGTGCAAACAGAAGGGACCGCATTGCAATGCCCTCAGGCAAGGATAACGAGACTATGCCTAGCCAACAACCGGCAGCCATTTGCGATGATCCTACCGTTGGGGACAAATACAGTGAACCGGAGCTACAGGGGACAACTACCGAGGAGCAGAACCCGACCATCCAGCCACAGCGGACCACAGGGAAACGTGATGCAATGTGGGCTCTTCCTACTATTGCCCGGGGAGGAGCGGCCGGCCTCCTTGGACAGGTACTGATCAATTACGAGGAGCGAGCGGCTGGGGTCTTGTCTGTTATCCCCCAAGAACTATCGAGGTATCAAGCTTTTCCTAGATTGCTCCTTGTTTTGCCACTGCACGGACTGGGGACATTATGCTCAAGCCCTGTGGTTTCCTGAGCCGCAGGGAAGCTAGATTGATCTCAGATGGCCTAATGATAGGCTCTTCTACATACCCCATGCAATGGATATTTAACTCCTTCGGACTGGAGTGGGGTGATGTATTGTTCTGCCGGATTCATGCCTACAGGTTTGCAGTGAACGGAATACTCTGGGCTTACTGCTGATGTGTGCTGAGTAAGATAGTTCCAACGGGGTATTTGACTCTATGTTAGCTATGGTGCTTGAAATAATGTAATTTTATTATACAAAACCCCATGCAGCTTAAACCTGTCAACAGATATGTATATAACTGTTTCTACCCACTGTATCAGTTTTCATGGTAGATATTATCTTTCAACGTCTACTTGTTCTCTCAGATGTCTTTATGTTTTTTCTTAAGCATGTTTCATACACGCGAGCATCAGTGTCTGAGGGCATTTCCTTGATCCCTGAGAGTCCTACCAATTTAGTTAGGGGGCCAATGAATAGCAAGCCGAAAATTATGTAAAAAAGATATGAGCTGATAGTGTCTGAGGGCATTTCCTTGATCTCTGAGAGTCCTACCAATTTAGTTAGCGGGCCAATGAATAGCAAGCCAAAAATGATGTAAAAAAGATATGAGAAGTGAGACAAAGTACAGAGGCGCCAATGGTGCAGATCAATGGTGGTATAAGGCGCCTCTGTACTTTGTCTCACTTCTCTAGTTTATCTCCGTTTGGATACCGATAGAGAGCTGCCTATTCGTTCAGCCAGCTGGATTGCTGCTAAAATCCAGCCCGTCCCTATTGGCATAATTGAATGCCTTCATCTATTGTGAGTACCCTGTTATCTTAGTATATTGGTACATCTTCAGAAACCCCCATTGATCTGCACCATTGGCGCCCCTTCCGTGTTGTTCTTTCTTTAAAAAAGATATGAGCTGATCTCAAAGTATGCTTGCAGATGCTCGTTCATAAAAGTTTATTGATATTCACCTCATACAGGGGACAGCACTTGTACTAAAGATCTGGCAGAAAGGGAGTGGCCCTTCAGTTCATAGTTTGATATACTGGTCCCTAGTGTATGGCAGTTTACTCTCCATAGTTAGTCATCGTATATTATTTGGCAGAGGTTTTGTTTATTTTCACTATTTTGTTGGTTCAATTGTGCTTATACAGTGTGCACTAGTTATGTACTAGTTATGTACTCCTAATCCAGGATGTTGAGGATAACACCCTTCCTTTGTCAGAGCTATTCTAATCAATAAGCTGTACAGTTTACTCATCAAAAAAAAAAATAAAAAAAAAAATAAAAAAAATGGATATCTGTATGTAGGCACAGACCCCCATATACGGGTCTGTATCTCCCTGCTGTGCCTGAGAAAAGACTCCAATTCACCTCAAGATGGTCTACGTGTTTGACCTCCCCTCTCCAGCACAAGATATTCGGGTGTGTGTGTATGTGTGTGTGTGTATATATATATATATATATATATAAAACAAATTAATTATTAGTATAAGAATATGTTTGTTTATAATAACCATTTACTTAAAGGGACATAATACTCATATGCTAAATCAGTTGAAACTGATGCATGATAACTGTAAAAAGCTGACAGCAAAATATCACCTGAGCATCTCTATGTAAGAAAGGAAGATATTTTACCTCACAATTTCCTCAGCTCACCAGAGTAAGCGCTGTGTAAAAAGTTATACTTCAGTTGCTGTCTAGCTGCAGGTAACAAAAAATAAAAAATCAAGAAATGAACTGCAGCATACTGATTTGCTGCTTAAAGTCCTTTACAATAGATTATGAAGAAGCCAGGTGGGGCTGGAAGGGGCGGAGCTACACTGTGGCAGCGTGCACAGTGCTCTGTTTGGGAAAGAGCGTGGAAGGGCCCCTGAGAGAGTTCTGAGGATTGATCGGCAAGCTGACCGTTAGGCAAGTTCTGCCTGGTACCCACGACCAAGGTGGGAAGCTTGGGACTAGAAGGGAAGTCCAAATTCTGGACGGTGGAGGAAGGCATTTATTCTTTTGACCCGTTGCCCGGGTCAGCCCTGAGAGGATCTTGAACCTGCTAGCAGGTATACAACCAACGGGAGCGGTGGATATAATGACACAGAGGCTGATACAAGCAGAAAGTTGTGGTCATACTTGAAAAAGGTACGGCAAGCTGTCCGCAGATAACGAAAGTTCAAGGTGAGTGGGGGAACGAAGAGTGGGCGGTGAGAAATACCCAAGGCTGTGGATGTAATCTGACCCGACGCTGACTGAAGCGCTGAACAGTGAACTGGGAACACCCCGGTAGGCGGTGGGGAAGCTGCAGCAAAGTGTGAGCAAGCACGGTCAGATAGAACTAGGCCTGTGGGAACCATGGTGTGTATATTTCCAAACAGCCAAAAGCATAAAGACTGCAATATTACGGTGTCCCCCCTCATGAAAAACAGCGTTAGTAAAGAGTGTGACTTATTGACGCAACCTTTTATCTGGGATAAAAGTACTGTAAGAAGACGAAAATAAGTTTCTGATTTAATATCGGAAGCACAATATAACATAACGTCCTTATAATGCTCTGCTGCATATGTTTAAAGCTGTTCCCTTTTTTCTTTTTATGAGGTTGTTAGGGGAGCAATTAAAATAACAAAGCTATCTTAAATTCAGCTATATGGAATGAAATTGCATTATAGCGTACTTATTAGTGTTTACCCTGCTGAGGTTATTTGTTTTTCCCTGGCAAAATATGGTTAATAACAAAGTTAAGGTGCATCATGTAAACCAGGGGGTAAGCAGAATATAGCTTGTAAAATTTCATATTTATAAATTATCTCTGTGAGGTTAACAGAGGTGGTTAGGGAAACAAATTTAAGCAGTAAAGCCTATTGTAGATCCAGCTATACTGAATGAGATTTTACAAGCGTGGTCCCATCTGTGTTTATCCTTTCCCTGTTTAGGTTACCTGCTCTCTGATGGTAAAATAGTGTCAGTCACAAAGCTAAGATATATAGTGTAAAGCAGGGGGAAATTATTAGAATATAGCCTCTATAATTCTACATTTATATTAGCCTGTTTAATTCTATAGCAGGATATAGCCTGTATAATCGTATAACTATAATTGGTCTCTGTAAGGTTAACCCCTATGTTATCTGTTCCTTCTTTTTGGTAAAAGTACTGTCTGGAATAAAGATAAGAAATATTGTGAAAACCAGGGAAATACCCCTTGGTGCAATAAAGGGATTACATACATAAAAAGAACATAGGTAAACAAAATTTTGAACTCTCGGCAAGGTTAGAAATATTTTTGAATATATTCTTCCCTAAGAGAGTTATTTGATTAATAGTTGATCATAAGGCATTGCCATTTTAACACTGCACGGTACATATACTAATTTAATTTTTCACTAGCCTTCAAAGGCGATTCAAGTACGATATTAGGCATGCAAATACCCCCACAAGGCTTACAGGTAGAAAGAGCACATAGGGTAGGTAGTATTAGAACATATCCAGATGATAAAATACAAAACAGACCAGTTTTGGTCAAATATTTAAATTTTCAAGACAAAGCCAATATAATGAGTCATTATAAACAAAAAATGCCAGTAACAATGAGTGATAAGAACATAATGCTCTTCCAAGATTTTTCAGTGGAGACATCTAAGAAAAGAAAGGAAATGGTACCTTTCTGCACAAATTTAATTAAAAAGGGTCTGAAAGCTACAATTATATATCCCGCAAAAATTTAAATATAGGGAACAGGGAAATGTCCTGCTCAATAATCTTGAAGACGTTAAAAAAAATTGAATTCAAGTCATACTGAATAAAGAAAGGAGCTAATGTAAGAGCTCTGGATTTAACCAGAAGGTATCAGGAAGTTTCTGTAAAACTATAAATAAGAAATAGGTTTCAAGGTTCAAGATAGGCCCAGCGCCCTTCAACTTAGGTTCGGGAGGGCATATCCTCTGAGGGTTTTAGAAGGTAACAAAGGTGTAGACAAGAAGTTGTTTTTTGTCACGCAGGAATCAGATGGGGGGCTTAGTCTCCTCAGTTTGGTATCTGGTTTTAAGAGGGTTTTTTTTTTCTTATCACTCGCTCTCTTGCCTCTCCTTTCTATAAAGGCATTGTTGGGTGTAATTCCAAACTAGATTAATATGTCTGTGGAGAAAGTAGATAGAACTTATGAGTGAACAAATAAAATTTGCATCATGGAATGTGGGCGGGATCACGCCACAGTGGAAAAGGAAAAACATTCTTAAACAACTTAAAAAACACGCTATAGATATAGCAATGCTTCAAGAAACACATCTTAAAGAACAAGAGATCAATAAGCTTAAAACAGGGTGGGTGGGAGAGGTAGTAGCAACACCTTGGGCGGCAAGGAAAAAAGGAGTGGCTATATTGCTTTATAAAGATTTGGAATATTAAATCATAACAAAAGAATTAGATACAGAAGGAAGATTTATAATATTGCAGATTAAAATAAAAGAAATATCTTTAATATTGTGCAATATCTAAGGCCTCAATAAATTAGATAAAGCTTTTTGGAATGGAATACAAGTCAAATTATTGAATTTCAATACTGAGAATATAATCCTGGCAGGAGATTTGAACATGGTAATGTATCCGACACTAGATAGGTTAAAAACATCGTCAAACAGAAATAGCAAGCGAGAAACTAAAATATTAAAGGATTTATGTAAAAAACTTTAGACTTAAAGATATCTGGAGGATACAAAACCCAGACACACAAAGTTTTACATGCATATCACATAGCCATAAAACTATGTCTAGAATTGATACTTTTCTAATATCTGAAAATGTTCTGGGTACAAACATAGTGGCGGATATTAATGACATTATAATATCTGATCATGTCATCATCTCCCTTAAGTTTCAGTTTAGTAAATTTAAAAGAGATCCTGCAAAATTCTTTTTCCCCACAAATCTCTGCTCTAGTGTACAATTCAGGGGGTGGATTAAAAGAAAATGGAATGGGTACTGTTACTTTAATAGAGAACATGAAAATAAACATGAAATATTCTGGGAGACTTTTAAAGCTGTTATTAGAGGGGAAGTAAAGGCTTATTTAGTTAAAAATAAAAGAATTGCACAACAGAAGGAGCTTCAACTAGCAGGGCAAGTGCAGAACTGTTACAACGCCTACTTAAGTGACATGTCTAGAGACCTATGGGAAAAATATATAAAAGCCAAACAGATAAGAGAAATGTTTCTCAGCCAAAAACTAAGACAAGAAGAACTTAGAACAAGAGCGTTCTTTTCTAGATATAGCGGAAGAGCAGGGAAATTTTTAGCAAATTTGGTTAAATTAAAGAAGAAAAAACATGTCATAGAGGCAATGAAAGGGGGGAAGCTACAATTAGTAATTGACTATTACTGGAATCAAACTAAAAAGAAAGCTAACAGAACACTAGCAGATGTAGCGATTACTTCTATTGATGCAGAAAAAGCTTTTGATATGATTACATGGGATCATTTATTTACAACAATAGAAAAATTTGAGATAACAGGGCCCTTCCTCAGATTGGTTCTGGACCCTTCCTCAGGACCCTTCCTCAGTTGATTTACAAGGAACCGATGGCCACAACTAGCAGAAAACTAGCAGATGTAGCAATTACTTCTATTGATGCAGAAAAAGCTTTTGATATGATTACATGGGATCATTTATTTACAACAATAGAAACATTTGCGATAACAGGACCCTTCCTTAGATTGGTTCTGGACCCTTCCTCAGGACCCTTCCTCAGTTGATTTACAAGGAACCGATGGCCACAATTGTAGTACATGGCAATATGACACCCAGCTTTGTACTGCAAAAAGGAACTAGACAAGGATGCCCTTTATCGCCATACTTATTTAATTTGGCTATAGAGCTCCTCGCTATCCTTCTTAGAAAAGATATTGAGGGGGTCTGGTTAGGGATACGAAGAGTCACTCTATTATTATATGCAGATGATATGTTGGTCTTTATAAAAGACACAAAGAAAAATATCCTTATCTTAATTCAGATATTAGAAAAAAATCAGCAGGTTTTCGGGGTATAAATTTAATATATCTAGATTGTAAGTTCCCACGGGAATAGGGCCCTCAATTCCCCCTGTATTTTGTCTGTAAAATTTTGTCTTTTATCATATTGTTTCTCCATTGTGCTGTTATCCCTGTACCCATGGGCAGCGCTGCAGAATCTGTTGGCGCTTTATAAATATAGAATAATAATAATATTAATAATAATATAAATAAGTCAGAGATTCTTTGGTTCTATAAACAGAAAGATAGCTATAAGAATCCACTGTTTAAAGAAGCAAAGGAAAAATTGAAATATTTAGGTATTGTATTAGCTATGGATCCAGACAAGTGGTATGTATTAAATTATCCTCAAGTATGGACAAAAATGACTGAAGATTTGACAAGATGGATAAATTTCCCACTGAATCTTTCAGGTAAAATTAATTTAATTAAAATGGTATTATTCCCTAAAATGCTTTGAAAGCCCTTGTTCATTGCAGGGAAAAATTGCCAGAAAAGATCAAAAACCTAAAAACGATAAAAAATGTGATCTACGCATGGCATAAATTATTAAAAATATTAAAAATTAACCCTAGATATTAAAAATATTTGACAATAAGGGGGAACCCAGAGTTCATATCGGCAATAGATTCTAAAGCATTTGAGAACTGGGAAACCAAGGGCTTAATGTTTGTATATCAATTAAGAGATAATAAAACTTGATAGAAGCCACTGGGCTAATAGGAACGCAGACGCAAGAGTAGAAAGAAGGGAGCTTTCTCTTTTAAGGTATGGTTCAAACAGGGAATCTAATATAACCTAGAATTTATGTTAGCTAACAAAGGAAAAGTTAATCAAGAATATACATAATTTTCTTATCCGAAATTAACCTAAATCTAAACAATGAATCCAAGGCAGAATTTCGTTTAATGTGACAATGGTTTTTGTAAGCAGCCCTGCGAGGCACTTTTTGTCTGTATAGTATATATTACTCTACTGCCAGGCAGTCTGCCTACAGTGGACTTTGTTTTGTGTTTCTTTTCCTTTTTGATGTCCTTTGTTGTTTTTTTTTTTTTTTCCTTTTGGTTGTATTGGAATTAAATAAAAAGATATTGAAAAAAAAAAAGTCCTTTACAATCAGGTGTGAATACTTAGGACATTTTGAGGTAAAATATCTTTCTTTTTTACATAGAGATGTCCAGGTGATATTTTCTAGTCAGCTTTTTAGAGCTATGCTGCATCACTTTTAAGTGTTTCAACATTTGGGTATCATGGCCCTTTAAGATAATGTTTTTCCCTTGAATAGTATTTATTCTGTATTCTGGGTATACCTTTCCAAAATAGTCGAATATGTCACTATATTAAATATATGAGTATGATTTATCTATGCAACTGTGAAATCAATCATGCCAAAAATTTTAGGAACAGAAAATGTAACGACAGCCTTAACGTCTTCTCCCCATAGAAGTCAATGGAGAGCGCAGAAGAAAAAAAACTAACACTGATTGCTCATGTGCTAGCCCGACAGGAGTTATTCATATTTCAAATTCCAATTTTCTTCACTTACAAAACAATATAATTTTATTATAAATACTTATTTTTCTTATATATTTTTATATTTACCCATACCTGTATATCTATCTATCTATCTATCTATCTATCTATCTATCTATCTATATATGTGACAGATACTCCGGCTACCCCGACAGGGTAGCTCTGCCAAACGGGTCCTGCTTCCTCCCTGCAGACTGCAGCTATGTAGCTGGCAAGTGACCGCAGCCTGTAGCCACTCCTGATGCCCGACAGCACCAGAACTCAGGGTCCCACCCTGTGGCAGACTCCAGCTACCCAGACTGGGTAGCTCTGCCTGAGGGTCCTTCCTCTGCCTGGAACAGGCTGCTATGTAGCCCAGGAAAGTGATTCTAGCAGGAGCCCACCTAAATGACTAGACAGACTAGCATTCAGGTGAAATAAGAACTCCCTTTATTGGGACAAACACACATATTTCATATATACACACATCTTGATAAAACAGGGAGACAATGCCACAGTTTTCCCGCCATTCCCGCCCCTTCAGAATGACCGGCGCCTCCATAGCAACCATAGTCCCACAGAATCCCAGGACACAGTGGTGACGGTTTTGGGGTGATCCCAGGGGAGCGGCGGCACTTCCAGGGTGTCATTTGAAAGCTCTCGGTCCCCAGATTACGCAGTCCAAAAAGTGGCATGATTTGTTATTGGGGACTAGAGATACAGCCCGTTGAAGTTATGGGGGTAGGGGTGTCCAAAACCCCCGGTTCCCAAAGCAGCTCCCCTCTGGTATCTGCTTTATTAGGGAAAACATAGTATTTTTTTTTTTTTTATTGTTTCCTTAAATGTTACTTTTTTAAGATTAAACAGACTGGAAACCCTGGGATAGGGGTTATCTACAGGATGGAACAAAATGTATGAGTCTTAAATATAAGAAAACTGTATATTGAAATGTCAAAATGCAAGATAGATGTATTGTAATACTGTAATATTGATGCTTATTTTTCTTATTCTTTTGTTCTTATTTGTTTGTTTTGATTATGCTGTGATTATTTTGGAGGGGGTTGTCCTCTATTTTTATTTTTTGTCTATCCTGTTCATTGCTTATTATATATGTGAAAAAAAAGAAAAGAATGGTGGCCTTAAGATAATATGGCCACCTACACTGATAAAGAATCAACAATAGAATGTAAGATATATGCAAATAAATTTATTGTGTTACACAAAAGAAGAAAAAGTAACAGACAAAAATAGATTTGAAGATCAAGTGTATTGCACGAAACAAACAAAAATAAATATAAAGTCCCCTTACAGTTACCAATAAGAAAGTCCTAAGAATGTTTTATAATGACGACCAGTGTGGTACTGCAGATTCATAGTATGCATTGTTGTGTGGAGCTTATTATGACTATGTGTTTAAAGGGACAGTCAAGTATAAATTAAACTTTCATTATTCAGATAGGACTTTTAATTTTAATCGACTTTCCAATTTACTTTTATCATCAAATTTGCTTTTTTCTCTTGGTATTCTTAGTTTAAACTAAACCTAGGTAGGCTCATATGCTAATTTCTAAGCCTTTGAGGGCTGCCTCTTATCACAGGCTTTTTAAATCTCTTTTCAACACAAAGAGACAGAAAGTACACGTGGGCCATATAGATAACACTGTGTTCAGGCACAGAAAGTTATTTAAGATCTAGCACAATACAATGCTAAATTTAAGACAATAGATAATAAACAGTCACAGTCATGTGATCAGGGGGCTGGAAGAAGGTTCCTAGATACAAGATAATCACAGAGGTAAAAAGTGTATTAATATAACTGTGTTGGTTATGCAAAACTGAGCAATGGGTAATAAAGGGATGATCTATCTTTTAAACCAATAACAATTCTATGGTTGACTGTCCCTTTAACCTCTATGCAGGGAATAAACCTGTCCACCTAGCCTCACTGATTGTTCCTGATGAAAGTCAAGTTGGACCACTGAGAAACATGTTGCACTTTAATTAGGGAGCTCTAGGGGTCGATCCGATATAAATCGTCGCCCGCAAAAGCCGGCGACGCCAATATTTGCGCGGGTTTGGTATCACATATACGGCGTAACCTAGAAGTTACGCCCGTATATTTCTGCCGTCGCCCGCAGTTTTTTGGGCCATAGGCAGGTATACCAAACCCGCGCAGTTTGGTATCCAATATGCAGCGTAAGGACTTACGTGGCGAAAATGGAGAAAACTTACTCCATTTTCACCTCGCCACAAAAAGCAGCCGTAAGAAGCCTTACGCTGACTATTGGAGCCCCGTAACTCCCTAAACTGGCTGCTAAAATAAACCTAACACCTAACGCATGCGCAATGTCTATCTCCCTGTCAACCGCGATCTGCTAAAATAAACCTAACACCTAACGCATGCGCAATGTCTATCTCCCTGTCAACCGCGATCCCCCCCCCCCCGAAATCCCTAATAAAGTTATTACCCCCTAAACCGCCGCTCCCGGACCCCGCCGCCATCTACATAAACTAACCCCCTACTGTGAGCCTCTAAAACCGCCGCCATCTACCTTATCTATCCCCTAATCTGACCCCTTACACCGCCGCCACCTATATAAAAATTATTAACCCCTAATCTAATCCCCCTATACCGCCGCCAGCTATATTAATATTATTAACCCCTAATGTAAGCCCCTTACACCGCCGCCATCTCTATTAAAATGATTAACCCCTAATTTAATCTACCTACCCCGCCGCCAGCTATATTATCTATATTAACCCTAAGTATATTATAGTTAATATAGGTATTACATTATATATATTAACCCTAATTATATTAGGGTTAATATAGTTAATATAGTTACTATAGTATTTATATTAACTATATTAACTCTATCTAACCCTAACACCCCTAACTAAATTTATATTAAATTAATCTAATTCATTTATAAACTAAAATATTCCTATTTAAATCTAAATACTTACCTATAAAATAAACCCTAAGATAGCTACAATATAATTAATAATTACATTGTAGCTATGTTAGGGTTAATATTTATTTTACAGGTAAATTGTTAATTATTTTAACTAGGTATAATAGATATTAAATAGTTATTAACTATTTAATATCTACCTAGTTAAAATAATTACCCAATTACCTGTAAAATAAATCCTAACCTAAGTTACAAATACACCTACACTATCAATAAATTTAATAAACTACAAACATCTATCTAAAAATACAATTAAATTAACTAAACTAAATTACAAAAAAAAAAAAACACTAAATTACAAAAAAAAAAAAAAAAGATTACAAGATATTTAAGCTAATTACACCTATTCTAAGCCCCCTAATAAAATAATAAACCCCCAAAATAAAAAAAATTCCCTGCCCTATTCTAAATTAAACAAATTTCAAAGCTCTTTACCTTACCAGCCCTTAAAAGGGCCTTTTGTGGGGCATGCCCCAAAGAATTCAGCTCTTTTGCATACAACAAATACAATCCCCCCCCCCATTACAACCCACCACCCACATACCCCTATTCTAAAACCACCCAAACCCCCCTTAAAAAAGCCTAACACTACCCCCCTGAAGATCTCCCTACCTTGTCTTCACCACACCGGGCCGAACTCCTGATCCGATCCGGGCGATGTCTTCCTCCAAGCGGCAAAGAAGAATTCTTCCTCCGGCGATGTCTTCCTCCAAGCGGCAAAGAAGCAGCCAATCAGATTCAAGTTCAATCCGATTGGCTGATCCAATCAGCCAATCAGATTGAGCTCGCATTCTATTGGCTGTTCCGATCAGCCAATAGAATGCGAGCTCAATCTGATTGGCTGTTCGGATCAGCCAATCGGATTGAACTTGAATCTGATTGGCTGATTCAATCAGCCAATCAGATTTTTCTAACTTAATTCCGATTGGCTGATAGAATCCTATCAGCCAATCGGAATTCGGCGGACGCCATCTTGGATGACGTCATTTAAAGGTACCTCATTCCAAGTACAGCAGTCGGCCAGGATGGATGCTCCGCGGCGGCGGAGCGAAGAAAGAAGATTGAAGATGCCGCCGGAAGAATGAAGACTTTGCTGCCGCTTGGAGGAAGACGTCGCCGGAGGAAGAATTCTTCTTTGCCGCTTGGAGGAAGACATCGCCGGAGGAAGAATTCTTCTTTGCCGCTTGGAGGAAGACATTGCCCGGATCGGATCAGGAGTTCGGCCCGGTGTGGTGAAGACAAGGTAGGGAGATCTTCAGGGGGGTAGTGTTAGGCTTTTTTAAGGGGGGTTTGGGTGGTTTTAGAATAGGGGTATGTGGGTGGTGGGTTGTAATGGGGGGGGGGGGCATTGTATTTGTTGTATGCAAAAGAGCTGAATTCTTTGGGGCATGCCCCACAAAAGGCCCTTTTAAGGGCTGGTAAGGTAAAGAGCTTTGAAATTTGTTTAATTTAGAATAGGGCAGGGAATTTTTTTTATTTTGGGGGTTTATTATTTTATTAGGGGGCTTAGAATAGGTGTAATTAGCTTAAATATCTTGTAATCTTTTTTTTATTTTTTGTAATTTAGTGTTTGTTTTTTTTTGTAATTTAGTTTAGTTAATTTAATTGTATTTTTAGATAGATGTTTGTAGTTTATTAAATTTATTGATAGTGTAGGTGTATTTGTAACTTAGGTTAGGATTTATTTTACAGGTAATTGGGTAATTATTTTAACTAGGTAGATATTAAATAGTTAATAACTATTTAATATCTATTATACCTAGTTAAAATAATTAACAATTTACCTGTAAAATAAATATTAACCCTAACATAGCTACAATGTAATTATTAATTATATTGTAGCTATCTTAGGGTTTATTTTATAGGTAAGTATTTAGATTTAAATAGGAATATTTTAGTTTATAAATGAATTAGATTAATTTAATATAAATTTAGTTAGGGGTGTTAGGGTTAGATAGAGTTAATATAGTTAATATAAATACTATAGTAACTATATTAACTATATTAACCCTAATATAATTAGGGTTAATATAGTTAATATATATAATGTAATACCTATATTAACTATAATATACTTAGGGTTAATATAGATAATATAGCTGGCGGCGGGGTAGGTAGATTAAATTAGGGGTTAATCATTTTAATAGAGATGGCGGCGGTGTAAGGGGCTTACATTAGGGGTTAATAATTTTAATATAGCTGGCGGCGGTATAGGGGGATTAGATTAGGGGTTAATCATTTTAATAGAGATGGCGGCGGTGTAAGGGGCTTACATTAGGGGTTAATAATTTTAATATAGATGGCGGCGGTGTTAGGGGCTCACTTTAGGGGGTTATAGATATAATATAGCTGGCGGCGGGGTACGGGAGCGGCGGTTTAGGGGTTAATAACTTTATTAGGTTGCGGCGGGGTACGGGAGCGGCGGTTTAGGGGTTAATAGGTTTTTTATTGTTAGGATAGTGAGGGGGGATAGCGGATAGAGGGTTAGACAGTGCGGGCTATGTTAGGGAGGCGTGTTAGACAGTGCGGGCTATGTTAGGGAGGCGTGTTAGACAGTGCGGGTGTTTTAGACTTTAGTCAGGTTTTATAGGCGCCGGCAGTTTCTAACGTGCCGCAAGTCACTGGCGACGCCAGAAATTTGTACTTACGCAGATTTCTGGACATCGCTGGTTTATCCGACTTACGGCACGTTAGCATCTGACGGCGACCTATATGGGATAGCTCGAGTTGCGAGCTGAAACTGCGGGCGATGCCGGTTCCCTCGCTTGCGCCGCAAACTGCTATCTATATCGGATCGCGCCCCTGATGTGGACTAATCCCTTTTTATGATGTTTTAATAAAGTTTTTAGTTTTTCTTTAATGCTGCTCCTTCTTATTGTATTATAGACATATTGGGAATGTATTTGTTTTAGAGGAAGAAAGTAGTTGCTGCAGCTGTAAATATATTCTCTTTTGGGACTTTGATATTCATATTTGTTGGACTTGTAGCACTGCTGGATTTCCCATTTTAGTTGGGGTGTGTGATTTTATACACTGCCAGCATTTAAAGGGACACTCAATCAAAATGAAACTTTCATTATTCAGATAGAGCATGCAATTTTAAACAACTTTCCAATTTACTTCCATTAACAAAATGTGCACAATATTTTTATATTTAAACTTTTTCAGGCCCATTTATTAAGCTCCGTACGGAGCTTGAAGGGCCGTGTTTCTGGCGAGTCTTCAGACTCGCCAGAAACACAACTTATGAAGCAGCGGTCTAAAGACCCCTGCTCCATAACCCTGTCCGCCTGCTCTGAACAGGCGGACAGGAATCGCCGGACATCAACCCGATCAAATACGATCGGGTTGATTGACAGCTCCCTGCTGGCGGCCGATTGGCCGCGAGTCAGCAGGGGGCGGCGTTGCACCAGCAGCTCTTGTGAGCTGCTGGTGCAATGTTAAATGCGGAGAGCGTATTGCTCTCCGCATTTAGCGAGGTCTACTACTCATTTGAAGTTTAAACTAAGTGCTATTGCATTGTCTTGTTATCTTGCATTTGTTGATTATGCAAATCTACTGTGTTGACTGGTCCTTTAACATTGCACAAACCACTGCTTGTGCGCGATTGGCCACCAGCGAGCAGGGGGCAGCATTGCACAAGCAGTGCTGCCGATCATTCCAATCGGGATGATTTCACTCTGCCACATTTTAGGGCCCCAAAGCTTTTTTGCAGCTTCATAAATAGGGCCCATAAACTCCAAGTGGAGCGATATTCGGGTCTGTGCTAAGAATAGTGCACAATCTAAATCAGTAAATGAAAGGACTAGCACAATAATAAAATGCCCTAGCATTAGCATAGTTGCTAACTGTCCCGTATTTGCCAGGACAGTCCCGGAATTTGGGACCCAGTCCCGGTCATTTAAATGTCCCGGCAGCTAGCGTGATACTGATTACTAGAGTAGCAGTTAGCGTTATTACAAATCATCCCACACATTGCTATAAGGTCATTCAACACTATACACAGCACACAGTGCACCCACTGCCCCTGCACAATATACACAGCGCCCTGTGCACCAATTGCCAGCCTACTATACACAGCACACCATCCGCAGCCTGCCCTGAGCACACATCCCCTACTGCACACACTGCACCAGGCACCTCTGCAGCAGAACCGTCAGGTTGCGGTGTCTGCATTGATGAACTGTCTGCACAGTCAGGGAGGAGGCGGAGTCCCCGGGTTACTTCGGCTCAGCTTGTCAGTGTAGTGTGGAGAGGGATGGAACACGTGCCGTCAACGGAGAGGAGCACCTTGCACCACCCCACGGCCAAGACAGGAGCCAAGACAGGAGCCAGTCTCATTAGGGCATCTGTGTAACCGGGATTGCCTGCTATTGAGTCAGCAGTGACAGCATTGCTGCTGATGGTATGTATGACCTTGACGCTTTGTGCTGGGGACATGAATTGAGCTGTCACCATGTACACTAGTACCTGCCACCTCTGGGTGCTGTAGTCAGCGATCATCAGCCTCATCTTGTAGATTAGCAATAAACATATGCTCTCACTATAAACTGGGTGCCTACAGGCAATTGTCCCAACCAAATCATCTGCCCCATAATGACAGTGCACTCACCGTGCCCAGATAAGGGTGAACTCAACCTGCCCTGCCTCTAAGGGGTGCAACTACCCTGCTCCATCCAGTGGTTGCCCCCACCCTTGATTTTCACCCACTCTGCCCAGTCCAAAGGAAGCCTACAATCTGCTCATGTGCTTTGGCTCACTTGGTTTTGCTGACTTAGTTTTGGGAGCTTATAGTTGGCTTTGTGTTGAGGCTCAGTCCCTACCCCAGGCACAACTGCCCTCTGCAGGATTAGGGGCTCAGGATCCTGGGGTATCTGGCATGTCTTGGGTGTAGTCCAGTCCCTGCAATGTAAATGCTGGAAGAAAAAAAAAACAAAAAAAAACTTTGCACATTTAATGAAATTTCTGTTACTAGCCTGTGTAGTTAATTTTGTGTCCTTTAAATTTGAAATGTGATTCTGGATTTTATAATATTGTTATATTCCTAATGTAAAGTATTCATCATATACCAGAACTTCAGTCTGCTAATTTGCCTGGGACTGGCATGTGCACAGTGTTTTTTTTCTATATCTTTATAAACTTAGGTTATTTCTGCCCAAAAAAAGATAAATATAACAATTAAATGTTCTTAAATTTGCAGCATTGCTTGAAGCAGAGTATTGGCCCTATGAAGATTGCAGGCAAAAAAGTACTTTAAAGTTTAAAGCCTTAGCTACCAGAAAAGGAGAACAGATAATGTATCTGATGACAAGGTGCTATGTGAGTAGACGGGGGGATTTTTCTGTTGTTTAGTTTGGGCCTAACTAGTGTAACGAGAACTTGTTTCTTATAGGACATTCCATTTTCAATGATACCTCTAAGACACAACGACAAGGAAGTTGGTTTCTTATTCAAGCTGTTTCTTATTCGTGAATTTCTGTTTCTTATTCATGGAAGTTGGTTTCTTATTCATTTTTTTTTGTCAGACTGCTTTAAATTGACTTTAAAATAAAAATATAGGTTTTATTTAAATAATAATATGATTCATATAATGTAGTTACACAGAGGTGGAATCCCATTATACAACAATTGAATATACAAACGAGAAAAAAGGGCATACGTTGGCACCAATACAAATATTACTATTTTGAATAAGTAACAGATATTTTCAAAGGGTTAACCATTGGGCCACTGATTTCACTATGAATATATACAGGGTAGATCCCACTCCATGCCATGCAATTGTTTTTAGCCTGGCCCAATGGTGTTTTGGGCACAGAAATTGATGCCAACACTGGCATAGGTGCTCTAATTCTCATTTTTGAATAAGTAACAGATATTTTCAAAGGGTTAATAACCATTGGGCCACTGATTTCACTATGAATATATACAGGGTAGATCCCCCTCCATGCCATGCAATTGTTTTTAGCCTGGCCCAATGGTTTTTTTGGCACATACATTGATGCCATCCCTGGCATAGGTGACATAATTCTCATTTTTGAAAAATTAACAGATATTTTCAAAGGGTTAATAATAATTGGGCCACTTATTTCACTATGAATATATACAGGGTAGATCCCCCTCCATGCCATGCAATTGTTTTTAGCCTGGCCCAATGGTGTTTTGGCACAGAAATTGATGCCAACACTGGCATAGGTGCTCTAATTCCCATTTTTGAATAAGTAACATATATTTTCAAAGGGTTAATAACCATTGGGCAACTGATTTCACTATAAATATGTACAGGTTAGATCTCCCTCCAAGCCATGCAATTGTTTTTAGCCTGGCCCAATGGTGTTTTTGGCACAGAAATTGATGCCAACACTGGCATTGGTGCTTTAATTACCATTTTTAAATAAGTAACAGATTTTTTCCAAAGGGTTAATAACCATTGGGCCACTGATTTCACTATGAATATATACAGGGTAGACCCCCCTTCATGAAATGCAATTATTTTTAGCCTGGCCCAATTGTGTTTTGGGCACAACAATTGATGCCAACACTGGCATAGGTGCTCTAATTCTCATTTTTGAATAAGTAAATCATATTTTCAAAGGGTTAATGACCATTGGGCCACTTATTTTACTATGAATATATACAGGGTAGATCCCCCTCCATAACATGCAATTGTTTTTAACCTGGCCCAATGGTGTTTTGGGCACAGAAATTTATGCCAACACTGGCATAGGTGCTCTAATTCTCATTTTTTAATAAGTAACAGATATTTTCAAAGGGTTAATAACTTTGAAAATATCTGTTACTTATTCAAAAATGAGAATTATGTCACCTATGCCAGGGTTGGCATCAATTTATGTGCCCAAAACACCACTGGGCCAGGCTAAAAACAATTGCATGGCATGGAGGGGGGTCTACCCTGTATATATTTATAGTGAAATCAGTGGTCCAATGGTTATTAACCCTTTGAAAATATCAGTTACTTATTCAAATATGAGAATTATGTCACCTATGCCAGTGTTGGCATCAATTTCTGTGCCCAAAACACCATTGAGCCAGGCTAAAAACAATTGCATGTCATGGAGGGAGGAAGATCTACCCTGTATATATTTATAGTGAAATCAGTGGCCCAATGGTTATTAATTCTTTGAAAATATCTGTTACTTATTAAAAAATGAGAATTATGTCACCTATGCCAGGGTTGAAATCAATTTCTGTGCCAAAAAAAACATTGGGCCAGGCTAAAAACAACTGCATGGCATGGAAGGGGATCTACCCTGTATATATTCATAGTGAAATCAGTGGCCCAATGTTAATTAACCCTTTGAAAATATCTGTTACTTATTCAAAAATGCGAATTATGTCACCTATAACAGGGTTGGCATCAATGTATGTGCCAAAAATACCATTGGGCCAGGCTAAAAACAATTGCATGGCATGGAGGGGGATCTACCCTGTATATATTCATAGTGAAATCAGTGGCCGAATAGTTATTAACCCTTTGAAAATATCTGTTACTTATTAAAAAATGAAAATTAGAGCACCTATGCCAGGGTTGGCATCAATTTCTGTGCCCAAAACACCACTGGGCCAGGCTAAAAACAATTGCATGGCATGGAGGGGAATCTACCCTGTATATATTCATAGAGAAATCATTGGCCCAGTGGTTATTAACCCTTTGAAAATATTTGTTACTTATTCAAAATTGAGAATTATGTCACCTATGCTAGTGTTGGCATCAATTTCTGTGCCCAAAACACCATTGGGCCAGGCTAAAAACAATTACATATGATGGAGGGAGATCTAACCTGTATATATTTATAGTGAAATCAGTGGCCCAATGGTTATTAACCCTTTGAAAAAATCGGTTACTTATTCAAAAATGAGAATGATGTCACCTATGCCAGGGTTGGCATCAATTTCTGTGCCAAAAACACAATTGGGTTAGGCTAAAAACAATTGCATGGCATGGAGGGGGATATACCCTGTATATATTCATTGTGAAATCAGTGGCCCAATGGTTATTAACCCTTTGAAAATATCTGTTACTTATTCAAAAATGAGAATGATGTCACCTATGCCAGGGTTGGCATCAATTTCTGTGCCAAAAACACCATTGGGCCAGGCTAAAAACAATTGCATGGCTTGGAGGGTGATCTAACCTGTATATATTTATAGTGAAATCAGTGGCCCAATGGTTATTAACCCTTTGAAAATATCTGTTACTTATTCAAAAATGGGAATTAGAGCACCTATGCCAGTGTTGGCATCAATTTCTGTGCCCAAAACACCATTGGGCCAGGCTAAAAATAATTGCATGTCATGGAGGGAGATCTAACCTGTATATATTCATAGTGAAATCAGTGGCCCAATGGTTATTAACCCTTTGAAAATATCTGTTACTTATTAAAAAATGAGAATTAGAGCACCTATGCCAGGGTTGGCATCAATTTCTGTGCCCAAAACACCACTGGGCCAGGCTAAAAACAATTGCATGGCATGGAGGGGAATCTACCCTGTATATATTCATAGAGAAATCATTGGCCCAGTGGTTATTAACCCTTTGAAAATGTGTTACTTATTCAAAATTGAGAATTATGTCACCTATGCTAGTGTTGGCATCAATGTCTGTGCCCAAAACACCATTGGGCCAGGCTAAAAACAATTGCATGGCATGGAGGGGGGATCTACCCTGTATATATTTATAGTGAAATCAGTGGCCCAATGGTTATTAACCCTTTGAAAAAAATGGTTACTTATTAAAAAATGAGAATGATGTCACCTATGCCAGGGTTGGCATCAATTTCTGTGCCAAAAACACAATTGGGCCAGGCTAAAAACAATTGCATGGCATGGAGGGGGATATACCCTGTATATATTCATTGTGAAATCAGTGGCCCAATGGTTATTAACCCTTTGAAAATATCTGTTACTTATTCAAAAATGAGAATGATGTCACCTATGCCAGGGTTGGCATCAATTTCTGTGCCAAAAACACCATTGGGCCAGGCTAAAAACAATTGCATGGCTTGGAGGGAGATCTAACCTGTACATATTTATAGTGAAATCAGTTGCCCAATGGTTATTAACCCTTTGAAAATATATGTTACTTATTCAAAAATGGGAATTAGAGCACCTATGCCAGTGTTGGCATCAATTTCTGTGCCAAAACACCATTGGGCCAGGCTAAAAACAATTGCATGGCATGGAGGGGGATCTACCCTGTATATATTCATAGTGAAATAAGTGGCCCAATTATTATTAACCCTTTGAAAATATCTGTTAATTTTTCAAAAATGAGAATTATGTCACCTATGCCAGGGATGGCATCAATGTATGTGCCAAAAAAACCATTGGGCCAGGCTAAAAACAATTGCATGGCATGGAGGGGGATCTACCCTGTATATATTCATAGTGAAATCAGTGGCCCAATGGTCATTAACCCTTTGAAAATATCTGTTACTTATTCAAAAATGAGAATTAGAGCACCTATGCCAGGGTTGGCATCAATTTCTGTGCCCAAAACACCACTGGGCCAGGCTAAAAACAATTGCATGTCATGGAGGGGGATCTATCCTGTATATATTCATAGTGAAATCAGTGGCCCAATGGTTATTAACCCTTTGAAAATATTTGTTACTTATTCAAAAATGAGAATGATGTCACCTATGCCAGGGTTGGCATCAATTTCTGTGCCCAAAACACCATTTGGCCAGGCTAAAAACAATTGCATGTCATGGAGGGGGGTCTATCCTGTATATATTCATAGTGAAATCAGTGGCCCAATGGTTATTAACCCTTTGAAAATATTTGTTACTTATTCAAAAATGAGAATGATGTCACCTATGCCAGGGTTGGCATCAATTTCTGTGCCAAAAACACCATTGGGCCAGGCTAAAAACAATTGCATGGCTTGGAGGGAGATCTAACCTGTATATATTTATAGTGAAATCAGTGGCCCAATGGTTATTAACCCTTTGAAAATATCTGTTACTTATTCAAAATTGAGAATTATGTCTTCTATGCCAGGGTTGGCATCAATTTCTGTGCCCAAAACACCATTGGGCCAGGCTAAAAACAATTGCATGGCATGGAGGTGGAACTACCCTGTATATATTCATAGTGAAATCAGTGTCCCAATGGTTATTAACCCTTTGAAAATATATGTTACTTATTAAAAAATGAGAATTAGAGCACCTATGCCAGGGTTGGCATCAATTTCTGTGTCCAAAACACCATTGGGCCTGGCTAAAAACAATTGCATGGCATGGAGGGGGATCTACCCTGTATATATTCATAGTGAAATCAGTGGCCCAATGGTTATTAACCCTTTGAAAATATCTGTTACTTATTCAAAATAGTAATATTTGTATTGGTGCCAACGTATGCCCTTTTCTCAAGTTTGTATATCCAATTGTATAAAGGGATTCCACCTCTGTGTAACTACATTATATGAATCATATTATTATTTAAATAAAACCTATATTTTTATTTTAAAGTCAATTTAAAGCAGTCTGATAAAAAAATTGAATAAGAAACCAACTTCCATGAATAAGAAACAGAATTTCACGAATAAGAAAGAGCTTGAATAAGAAACCAACTTCCTTGTCGTTAAGACACAGGCATGTTTTCCCTTTCAATAGACTGTTCTATACAGCCTATATTTATTATGGTGCAGATTATATATATATAAATTAAAATATGAAACAAAATGTATAGAAGGAGAATGTACGGTATGGAATTAATGAAAGAAATGGGAGCAAAAGGAAAATGTATGGGAGCAAAAGGAAAATGTATGCACATTTGCATACATTTTCCTTTTGCTCCCATTTCTTTCAATAATTCCATTCTGTACATTCTCCTATACTGTACATTTTAGTTTCATATTTTAATTTATATATATATATATATATATAATCTGCACCATAATCAATAGGCGGGGCTAAATTATGATAATTATGTGGGTTTGGCAAAATGGGCGGAACTTTAGGGCAGGGGGGTGTGATAAAAAATTTCATGCAGGTAATTGATAGCTGCAAAGTGTGCCTGGAAATATTTTTGAAACGTTGGCAACTATGCATTAGAGACCGTTTTGGCACTTATAGTCCTTTAAGCGGGTTACATCTAATTTAGCAGTACATCATGAAAAATAAGGGGATCATTATTTATAGCAAAAATAAAAAAATCCGTCCGAAGATGGTTACAAGTACAGACCTATGCAGCATATCATTCTCAGCTAGCTCCGTGCTAATGCGCATGTCAGAGCTAAGTAGTACCGCCCCGCCTCTATTTCTATGGTGACGGTGGGCGTGGCTTGGGCGTCATGGAACGTTCGCCGGGAAGATTGCAAATGCGCTTGTTCCTCACACAACTGTAGTTTTGTATCTCTGAGCGCCGTACAATGAACGGAGAAAGCAACTCAAAGCGGGCTCGACGGGATTACCCGTCGCCGTTGGATGATGGTTTCCACACTCCGGAGAAGCGGATCAAAGCGTTGCCTACTGCTAAAGGCGTAGATTACCGGGAATGGGGCGAAGAGGATGTCTGCATGTTTCTTGCCAGCAAAGGATTTGGCAGTGTACAGAACGTTTTCAGAGGTACGGGAAGTGTGGTAACAGGGGAACAATGGGAGTGACACATGACAGAAGCGACAAAAAGACTTACTGACACAGTGTATGGTTCGGTTTCAATACCATAATCGGATAAAGTGTCAGCATGTAGTTATACCGTGTACAATACAGACAGGTCTAATTCCTAAAAAGACAATGCATTTTATGTGCGTGTGATTTTATTATTTATTTAAATATCCACTAACTTTCTTATTCGTATACGTTTATCCAGCGCTACTATCCGATGTCAAACCTGCAGAATTGGGTAGGGAGGGACCTTCATGAAGTGACAGTGTCACAAAAATTGGGCAGTAAAGGCGTTATCTATGTTTTTAAACAATAACCCTTTCCTTACAGCAAATTACATGTCACATTCCTCCAGTGTAGCCTCTTATGGCCTGTTCTTACCATCCAGCAAAGGGCATACAGTTTTTTTTAGATAATTTTGGAACTTTTGTGTAATGATAAAATAAAAAGTTTTACACAACTGAAGGCATGAAAGGGTTAACTTAAACACAGTACTAGTTAAAACGGAAAATGAAGACAGGATGGGGTTGACTTTCATGCCAGGCTGCTGCTTGCAACATTGTATAAATAACATTGTGTTAACAGTGGCAGCATGAGAATAAAATTAGAAAACTAGGTTAAAACGGCTCCAAATAAAATACGCTAAAATAAGAAATAACCCATTCTAATATGAATGCTTCCACAGCTGTCTGATAAAATATGCTGGGAGCAAGATCATGTAATAAAATAACATTATGTGGATGCATCTAAACATGGTTGGGTGATAACATAATGGAAATATTAATAATCTAGAAATAAAATATTTAGGATGTATGCCATCTGCTAGATTTTTATTTTTTTATAGCCAACCCCAAAGTACAAAATGAATAAATGATTACCTCTTATAGCTAGTTCACAGTTCTTCACACTACTGACATCTAAAAGATAATTTCAACCATATACTGTATGTAACATCCGGCTGAGAATCACTGTAAAGAGTAATTGATAGGAAATATTTCGTTGACAACAAGATGCTTGTTTGAAGAGGAAGTTGTATTAGCTGCAGTAAATCTGAGGTTATTACAACACTTTATAGATTGTGAGTTTGTCCAGTTCTTGAATTTCATGTACAGTTCTGAAGATAAGATTTCCAGAAGGATATAAATAAACTAGATAATGTTTAGAACATGGTGTAAAGAATAAACTAACAAGGAATGACTTCATGACTTTAAAGGGACGGTAAACATCTAGTAATTACAACACATTTCTGTTATCTTGTGATAGAATAACATACCAGCCAAGTCTAAACATCTTTAAAACAAAATAACATCTTGTTTGCTGCAATTGTTTTTCAATAGCTAAACTCTACCCATCACTTGCCTTATTTGACGGAGAGCCATTTTGTGCCTGCGTCTGCAGACAACAAGGCTAGCCAAGTTCATATTGTTAAAGGGACAGTCAACACTAAATTATTTATAAAGATAATGCCTTTACTACCCATTCCCCAGCTTTGCACAACCAACATTTGTAATATTAATATTCTTTATAACAAACCTAATTTTCTGCCTGTTTCTAAGCCACTACAGACAGCCACTTATCACATGAACACAAAGAGGGATGACACTAGAGGAGAGCGAGTCTCCCCTCACCAAGTATGCACGTGTAGCACTCTGGGCCCTGACTATTGGGCAGTGTTTTTCCAAACAGGTTTTAAAATATAACTTTTATTAACATCAAATTTAAAATGAAATGAAAGTGACAAACAACTTTAATGGGACATTAAACCCAAAAAAATTCTTTCATGATTCAGATTGAGCATACAATGTTAAACAACATTCCAATTTACTTCTATAATCTAATTTTCTTTATTCTTTAGATATCCTTTGTTAAAGAAATAGCAATGTACATGGGTGAGCCAATCACATGAGGCAAATATGTGCAGCCACCATTCAGAAGCTACTGAGCCTATCTAGATATGCTTTTCAGGAAATAATATCAAGAGAATGAAGTAAATTAGAAAGTTGTTTAAAATGTTACTCTATCTGAATCATGAAAGAAAAAATGTGGGTTTAATGTTCCTTTAAAAACGTCTCAGACACTGGTTATAGTTTTAAGTAAACTGTGATCTGGGGGATAACGGTGTCAACAATTCAGGCCTATTAGTAACTCCAATGAGTTATACCCCTAGATCAGTGCTTTCCAAACTTTTCATGTTTGTGACACACTTTTTAGCCCTACATCATTTTGCGACACAGTAATTCAGTTGTACTAGCAAACAGGAGGTTAAACTAACTTGTTTTAAGAGATACAGACACATACCTAAATGATATAATAACGAAATGTATTTACAAGTAACAGTATGTAAGTATGTGCAAGAATTAAAAAAAAAAGTTTAATAACACCAATAGCTACTTACTATTTTAATGGGATGTATGAGGTTGATGGGATGAACACAGTTTCAGAATATTTGGTGGAATATTAGATAAAGACACTCGCATTTCATCATCAAGCATTTTTTAGCTTCCCCTTCCTATCCATATATCAGGAGCAGCAATGCACTAAAAACACTGACTTCTGACTTCAGCTCAGCATTTAAGCTGCCACCCTAGTCCAACTGACTACTGCCCACGCTGCAAACGCACTGCTATCCCACTCACTGACTACACATGCAAAAAGCCGATTGAGTAGACTACACGTGCAGTCAGGAGCCAATGTGCCGCCAATGGGAATAGTTTCAGTTCCAGGTGAGCTGCGCCAATAGGTTAAGATGATCTGTGACCCACTAGGTATCAACCACGTGATATGCGTAGCAGGCAAGCGGAAAGTCAGAAACCAAAATTTTTTTTTTTTTATATATATTTTTTTTTAATTCAAACAAATTTGTGCTGAAGAAGGGACACACCTACACACTGACACACTAATGTGTCACGACACACAGTTTGGAAAGCACTGCCCTAGATGGTTGTTATAAAGTTGCTCTATGCAAGATCTGTGCTACACCCTATGTGGGTTTATGTATCCACCGCTATACGATATTGGGTGTAGATATTGTGTACTGTTAGTGTATCACTATTTTGCCCGCTATAAAATAGTGGAATTATTACCACTCATGAAAAAATTATGGTAATTGAACACTGTCATATTAGAGTTCGATTCTATGACCACTATTATGATTATAAAAGAAGCACAGTTCAGATAGGTTGTTGCTTCACTCGCCCTTCGCAAGATGATTTGGGATACATCAAGTTGTATGACACTGTATAATGGAAAACCAAACAACTGTGTGTTTAGTGTTGATTGAACCTCTGATAACTTTATTCGCTGGCGTGATCTGCACACCCTGTATCATGTACCACTTGTAATATTTAACTGTTTGGTAGTTCCCACTTATGTTTCAATTTGTTAAAAAATCACATACATATAGTGTAAGGTAGTGAATTAAAGATCAATACTTGTAAATCATTCCTCGTAACAATCTGCGTTTATAGCTTGTACTCTGTCAGAGTTAATCATAAAAAGTGTGTACTCCGTTTAATACCTTCTGACAGTGTCTATTAAATTACCGGGTTCTATTGTATACCCGGTAAGTTCACTCTTATTTAGCTTGCTATAGCGTAAACTCCTAAATATAATGTTGGTCAAGTTTGAATAATTTAACTTCTGCCCCTTTAAATATGAACTATGTAATACAGTATTGGGTCTTATAATTCTGTAACAAGGTTTGTGTTGTGTTACAGTTCAATTTAGTTACAAATCGAATCTCTGGTTTGCACGCTTATATATACAGTATATGATGTAAAATAATGATTGTATTTGCAATTAGTTGCTGTTCGCAGCAGTGAGATTTAAAGCGTATATGCTGCTTAAAGGGACACTAAACCCAAATTATTTCTTCTGTGATTCAGATAGAGCATGACATTTTAAATAACTTCCTAGTTTATTCCTATTAAATTTTCTTCATTCTCTTGGTATCTTTATTTGAAATGCAAGTTTAGATGCCGGCCCATTTTTGGTATACAACCTGGGCTGTTGCTGATTGGTGGATAAATTCATCCACTAATAAAGTGCTGTCCAGAGTTCTGAATAAAAAAAAATCTTAGATGCATTATTTTTCAAATAAAGATAGCAAGAGAATGAAGACAAATTGATAATAGGAGTAAATTAGAAAGTTGATTAAAATTGCATACTCTCTCTGAATCACAAAAGAAAAAAATTGGGCTCAGTGTTCCTTTAAATTCACCACTCTCTGGTTTGCACTTATATATACAGTATATGCTGTGAAATAATGATTGTATTTGCGATTAGTTGCTGTTCGCAGCAGTGAGATTTAAAGCGTATATGCTGCTTAAATTCACCACTCTGTGGACTGCTGTTGTGTGGTCCCCCTGCTGCTTTGATCTGGTAATGAACCCAAACCGTCCAGTTGCTCAATCAGGTCTATTGGGTCGTGTAATATTATCTTATGTGGCTCGCTTGTTCATATCTGTGCATAATTTTAGGAGCCACTTCTATCTCTAGCCCAACTTACAAAACACCTCCAAAATGGGGGCGGGGGCAGCTCATTCGGTTTTGGTGGTGATAGTGTGCCCGTTGAGTATAATTCAACTGAGTTTCGAGTGGTACTAGTAAATAGTAACTGTGTACACTAAGTCTAGCACAACCCAGACTCTGCAACATATTTAACTATAGCGGTTTACTATGCGAGCAAAAATTGATAACCAGTGTCTGGCAGATTAAAATAACATGAGCGTCTAAAGGCTCTCAGCTCTCCCCTGATGCGTTTTGCCCTTCCGAAAGGCATCAGGGGAGAGCTGAGAGTGTTTAGACGTTCCATGTTATTTTTATCTGCCAGACACTGGTTATCAATTTTTGCTCGCATAGTAAACCGCTATAGTTAAATATGTTGCAGAGTCTGGGTTGTGCTAGACTTAGTGTACACAGTTACTATTTACTAGTTCCACTTGAAACTCAGTTGAATTATACTCAACAGGCACGCTATTGCCAAAACCGAATGAGCTGCCCCCCGCCCCCATTTTGGAGGTGTTTCGTAAGTTGGGCTAGAGGTAGAAGTGGCTCCTAAAAGTATGCACAGATATGAACAAGCGAGCCACATAAGATATTACACGGCCCAATAGACCTGATTGAGCAACTAGACGGTTTGGGTTCATTATTATCAGATCAAATGCTTATAATAATTATATATTGAATAAAACCGCTGAAACTTGGAATAGATATACGCAAGCTAAAAAGGAAAGATACTTTCCTTTTACATAAATCTACACAAAAAGAGTTAAAATTACAAGCACACCTATTTAAATATGGAAACAAGGCAGGCAAACTCCTTGCTAATTTAGTTAAACAAGATAAAGGACTAGCCTCAATTGAGTCTATTTGGAAAGATGATAAATTAATTACAAAGTCAGAAGAGGTTTTAAACATAATGGCAGATTATTACAACAATCTTTATTCTGTAAGGTTATCAAATAATAAGGAACACGTAAATTTTTGGAGAAAGATCTCCTGTCCAAACATACCAGAAGAATTAAATGAAATGTTGAATCTTCCTATTACTGAGGTAAAGAAGGGTATTGAGGATATGCCCACCAATAAGGCGGCAGGGCCTGATGCCTTGCCTAGTGAATTTTTCAAAATAATATCACTGTTGATTGTTCCATATTTAACAAGACTGTTTAACGATATGTATATAGAGGGTAATTTGCCCTTCCCTAGCTTTCTGGCCTCCTATACAACTCTTATCCCAAAATCTGGAAAAGATTTAACCCAGAAATAATCTTATAGACCAATAGCTTTGTTAAATACAGATTATAAATTGATGACCCCTATCTTGGCCCAAAGACTGCAAACTCTTCTCACATCTATAATACACAAGGATCATGCTGGATTCCTAATAAACAGAAGTTCCTCAGCTAAGATCCGAGAGCTATTCCTTACTATTGATTATTTTAAGTTAGAATTGAATCGGGTTCAGGAAGTAGGACAAAAAAATAGCGATAAGGCAGTTATTACAATCGATGCTGAAAAAGCATTCAATTCAGTCCACCATGACCATCTTCGTCATACTCTAGCCCAATTTGAGTTTAAAGGCCAATTTTCTAAATTTATTGAAAATCTTTATAATAAAGCTTATACAAGGATATTAGTTAACGCCAGACAATCATCTGACATATACTTAGCTAGAGGTACAAGACAGGGATGTCCTCTTTCTCCCTTGCTTTTTGATATTGCAATAGGACCCCTCATGATACTAATCAGACAGGATATTGAAGGAATTAAAATAGGGAAGAGAGAACTTAAGATAGCATTGTATGCTGACGACATCTTAATATACATGAGAAATACTCAGATAAACATACCTAAGATGTTGTCAATTATAAACCAGTTTAGCTCGTTCTCAGGCTATAAGATAAATACATCTAAATCCAAATTACTCTGGTTAAAACGGTCCGATCAATCTGAAAAAAATATACCTTTTAAAATTGTTGAAGACTCATTTAGATATTTGGGTATTTCAATCTCCTTAATACCAGAGAAATGGTACAGTCTTAACATACCACCGATATTGAAAACCATCGTAGGCACAATGAAAAACTTGCAGAATCCTCCCATTTCACTTTCGGGTCGTATAGCCTTGTGTAAAATATTTTTCTCAAAATATTCCAGCCCTCTTGAGGGGAAAACGATATTAAGATTTTAAATATGGCTCTTAGAAAATTTATTTGGCAAGGTAAAAAACCCAGAATCTCTCTAGAAAAACTTTGTTTACCCCAAAAATTTGGTGGCTGTGCCATATCAGATCTTCGGTAATATAATTTGATGTGTTTGGCTTGAATAGTAATAGACTGGATCTGCCTTAAAGACTACGTAACGGATAATGATCTAGAAAAGAATATAACTTTTTTCCTTACCTTCCCACAGCACTAATACATGTTAAACTGGGAGAAATACCAAAGGAAATAAAGAAATGTAAATCTATTTTTATTCCAATTAAGGCATGGTCAAAGATATGTAATATATTAAAAATAGATAAGAACATCTCTAAGTATCTACTGCTAAAAGGGAACCCTCATTTTGAAGTAGGTCTACAATCATTACCCCTTCAAAGATGGCAAGATGCAAGATTGGAAAAAGTGATACAATTATTAGACACAACAGGAAGATACATTAAAACATTTGCTAATCTGAGAAGGGAGTTTGATCTTCCCCAAAAGGATTTTTATGCCTACTTACAGGCAAGACATTATACTTGGAAGTTAATAAATCATTCAGGTTGGAACTGGTCACTGGGACCTTTAGAGAACTGGTTGACATTGGCTAACAGGGGGCAGATATCATTCTCCCACTGTTATCAAATGTTGAACTCAGAAAAAGGTATAAGCAATATAGCAAGGATTGAATTTAACTGGGCACCGATCTTAGCATTGGTTCGGACTGAAGAATATATTCAAACATCCATTTCGGAAGTTAGTTGAACAACTTTCTCCGCTACATGGAGAGAATCTCACATAAAACTTCTTTATATGACTTATTTTACCCCTGAAAAGTGGCATAGATGGGGGAATCCTCATTTCAATAAATGTCCAAAATGCTCATTGAATGCGGCCAATCTTAAGGGACAGTTCACCCAAAAATGTTCTCCCCTTTAAATTATTCCCAATGATCCTTTTTGCCTGCTAAAGTGTATTAAATTGGTTACAAGTAGGGCCTTTATTCCTATTTCAGCATTTGAAATAGCTGATTTAGCCTGTGGTATAGCCACCTATACTGAACATATTAATACTGGAGTATATGCTATTGACAAGCCTAAGTAAACACAGCCAGCAGAAGAAGTTACACTCTCAGTGGGATGCAGGATAGTTAAAGGGACAGTCAACACCAGAATTTTTGTTGTTTAAAAAGATAGATAATCCCTTTATTACCCATTCCCCAGTTTTGCAAAACCAACACTGTTATATTAATACACTTTTTATTTCTGTGACTAACTTGTATCTAAGCATCTTCTGACCGCCCCTAATCGCATGCCTTTTAGTTATCATCTATTGACTTGCATTTTAGCCAATTAGTGCAGTGTCTGCCACTAGCCACGGGCGTGAACACAATGCTATCTATATGGCCTACATGAGCTTGCTCTCCCCTGCTGTGAAAAGTAAATAAAATAGAGGCAGTCTTCAAGGGCTTAGAAATTATCATATACGTTTGCTTTCAACTAGAATACCAAGAGAACAAAGCAAAATTGTTGATAAAAGTAAATTGGAAAGTTGTTTAAAATGACATGCCATATTTGAAAATTAAAGTTTTTTTTTTTTTTTTTTTTTTTTTTTTTTTTTTTTTTTTGGACTTGACTGTCCCTTTAAGTAATAAAATTATTATTTTCCATTGTTCTCTCTATGTATTGAGCTTTGGTATTCCAGACAAATAAAAGATAAGGATTCAAGTCTGTTTACACAAAGTTATAACATGAGATATGATATCACCTTTAAGTTCAACCCATTGTAATAGGCTGTGGTTTCAAAGCACAAAATCAGCTACTTCATATACACAAATAAGCATGAAAATGCAATTTCTCAAATATTTTATACTCTGCAGTTGGTATAACAAGTCATTTAAAATACATTTATGGAAAAACAATTTTACAGTGTACTGTCCCTTCAAACAAATGATATGGGATTGCCCAAAGGTTAGAGTGGTGTGGAAGAAACTGGAATATTGGCTATATAAAAGGGTGGGAATCTCCCACCTGGATCTTTCATATATAAACCTAATATTTCTCAGAACGGATCCAAGAATCTCCCCTGATAAGAAAAAAATTGTTAATGTTGCCTTATTAGCAACTAGATATTTGATTTTTTTAAAAATGGAAAGAATCATCGACTCCGACTATTTCAGAGATTAGAAATTGTATAACAAAAACAATGTATATTGGAACAATTATCAAGATTTAAAATAGTTTACCCTGAATACTCAAGAAAATTAGGGAAATTACCACAGAATAAAGTTGAACTGGTATCATTCTTTATGGGTTGTAGGCTCATATGTTTTTTTTGTTTTTTTTTAATAGTTTAAGAATGCTTCTAAATTGGCAAAGTGCCAAGGATAAATTGGAACTTTTTTTTTTTGTATGTGGATAATTTCTTTGGTACTTTTTGTTTATAAGACATGCCATATACCATGCCCTGTGAGGCGTAATGGAATACTGTATGTGATATGATTTAATATGTTGGATATTGAATAAAAAAAAAAGTCATACTCTATCTGAATCGCAGAAGAAAAAAAAATTGTGTTCAGTGTCCCTTTAAGCAGCATATACGCTTTAAATCTCACTGCTGCGAACAGCAACTAATCGCAAATACAATCATTATTTCACAGCATATATTGTATATATGTGTGCAAACCAGAGATTCGATTTGTAACTAAATTGAGCTGTAACACAACACAAACCTTGTTACAGAATTATAAGACCCAATACTGTATTACATAGTTCTTATTTAAAGGGGCAGAATTTTAAATTACTCAAACTTGACCAACATTATATTTAGGAGTTTACGCTATAGCAAGCTAAATAAGACTGAACTTACCAGGTATACAATAGAACCCGGTAATTTAATAGACACTGTCAGAAGGTATTAAACTGAGTACACACTTTTTATGATTAACTCTGACAGAGTACAAGCTATAAACGCAGATTGTTACGAGGAATGATTTACAAGTATTGATCTTTAATTCACTAATTTACACTATATTTTTTTTAACAAATTGAAACATAAGTGGGAACTACCAAACAGTTAAATATTACAAGTGGTACATGATACAGGGTGTGCAGATCACGCCAGCGAATAAAGTTATCAGAGGTTCAATCAACACTGAACACACAGTTGTTTGGTTTCCCATTATACAGTGTCATACAACAACTTGATGTATCCCAGATCATCTTGTGAAGGGCGAGTGAAGCAACAACCTATCTGAACTGTGCTTATTTTATAATCATAACAGTGGTCATAGAAACGAACTCTGACAGTGTTCAATTACCATAATTTTTTCATGAGTGGTAATAATTCCACTATTTTATAGTGGGCAAAATAGTGATACACTAACAGTACACAATATCTACACTTAATATCGTATAGCGGTGGATACATGAACCCACATAGGGTGTAGCACAGTTCTTGCATAGAGCAACTTTATAACAACTATCTAGGGGTATAACTCATTGGAGTTACTAATAGGCCTGAATTGTTGACACCGTTATCCCCCAGATCACAGTTTACGTACAGCTATAACCAGTGTCTGAGACGTTTTTAAAGTTGTTTGTCACTTTCAAATTTTTTTAAATTTGATGTTAATAAAAGTTATATTTTAAAACCCGTTTGGAAAAACACTGCCCAATAGTCAGGGCCCAGAGTGCTACATGTGTCCTAGTGTCATCCCTCTTTGTGTTCATATTACTATTTTATTCATCATTTCCTCTCTACAGATGGGTGATTAACTACTAAAAAAAATATATATATATATATATATATATATATATATATATATATATATATATATATATATATATATATATATATATATATATATATATATATATAAAAAATCATTTACAGGGGATAAGCCTGAGTAGTGCCATTGTACGTTTTTTATTTACTTTTCACAACAGAAGACTGCTAGTTCATGTGGGCCATATAGATAACTTATTCACGCCCGTGGAGTTATCGAAGAGTCAGCACAGCACTAATTGGCTAAAATGCAAGTCAATAGATAATAGTCATGCAATCAGGGGGGGGGGGGGCTGTCAGAAGATGCTTAGATACACAGTAATCACAGAGGTTAAAAGTATTAAAGTATTAATAGAACTGTGTTGGTTGTGCAAAATTGTGGAATGGGTAATTAAGGGATTATCTATCTATTAAAACAATAAAAAAATCTATTGTAGACTGTCCCTTTAAGTGAATTATTTTACAGTTGTTACTGTTAAAGAAAGATATTAAGCAGGGTTAGTATTTAAGTCAGCAGGGTGCTTTTCTGGCCTGAGGATAAAAAATCAAACAAAACCTTAATTGTTATTGCTAAGTGTCATGAAATAGGGGAAAAATAAATAATGAACGTATAATACAAAGTTATTTTACTAAGCTAACTAAACATTTTATGGTGTTTACTGTCCCTTTTTAAAATGTGTTCCATTTAAAGGGGCAGTAAACACCTTGAGAGATATTTATATAACATGTTTATGCATAATGAAATACCTTTGCAATATATTTTTCACCCTTTTCATGTAATTGAGCTCTGGAAATAGAGCAATTTGTAACTTTCAGACCTTGAAATGTCACCTGCTGACTTATCAAGACTATAATACTGCTACATATCTTTCCTTATCTGGCTTTAACTGATAGCAGCTGCAAAACAATCACTTTATACAGACTTTATGATCGTGGCTAGCTTTGTTGTCTGCAGGCTAAAAGCCCAGATTGTGGCATTGAGTGCAGCAGCATATCTCGGACCTGCTTACATTATGACTTATGAAATCGCGGTCTAAGTATTTTTTTTTTTTTTAAAAAAATACGATTTTGCGCATGTGCAACGTGTGACCGCGCCTCTAAGCTGAATATAGCAATTGTGGTGTTACGCAGGTGCATAAAGAACAAGTGACATATTTAAAAAGGGGTTGGTCCCCCCGGGGGGGGGGAAATCAATGATTGTTGGACGCTATTTACCCTAATCTGTCATTCAAACAGCAAAGATGGCAGGCGGAGCACCAATAATTAGAAATAAGCGATATTATGGTAAACTGACAAAATAAACGATTGCTGGGAAAATGATGAATTGAAGTTAATCTTTTTTTCAATAAGGATTAATATGGCGTTCCAGGGTAAGAGTGACTTTACATTCACTTTAAGAGTAGTATATAATAATAATTGCATAATTAACAAGTGCATAATAAGAAGGCAATTTGCCAGCCATCTGTATCATGTGACATACATCAGCCAATCACAGACTTAGTGTATGTGCCTCAAAGTGTGCATATAAAAAGATTGTGCAAAATGTGCTAATGGAAGTAAATTAGATTCTTAAAATTGTGTGGTCTTGTTGAATCGTGAGAGAGAAGGGCGAGAGGTGATATAATAGAAATATTGTAGTACAGTGATGACAACTTCCTAACCCATGGGGACCTCGGATGAATCTTTTTTTTAGTTCATGTGTGAATGTATTGCTATGCCCAGTGACACAAGGTCAGATATAGATAAGGCTGCTGAATACTCACTGTCTGCTCTTCTCTCCAGAGAGCTCTTGAGTTGTAGCCACCTTGTTTGCCCACCCTTCAGAAGTAACCAAAGCACACATTTCTAGTTCTGTTTTCCCTGGGCCATGGACACTATGGTACATATTCTTAGTTCTGATTTTTTCCTAGGGACCACAAAAACTACTGTAGAGGGCCAAATATAGCCCAATGGGCTACCAGTTGGCTATCCCTGTTTTAGTGTGTTGAAGGGGCAGTAAACACATTTTATGTTGAAATAATTTTTATTAATTTTTATATAGGTAAACATAAACAGCATCATTTACAATTTTATAATTGTACAAGTGTCTTCTGAGAGTTAGCATTCCACATCAAACATATTAAAGTTTACATATGATGTTACCTCCTAACATTATACACTAATATGTTCTTTAGCCTTTTCTTAAACCATAACATTTTGTACTCATATTGTATTCAAGTGATGCCTAACCCTGTAATCCCTTTCCCCCAACTATTACCCGCCCCCTCCCCCCCTCCAAGAGGTGCCATGTTTTCTGAACTAAAAGCTAAATACCTTCAAATTATATCTCAGTATGTACCTATCTTCTACTTTTTCCGTGTTAGTTTCATCCTGGGTTAGTTACCACTATCCGACCTAAATAGACTTCTCCTATTCTTAACATTTCTGCTGCTAACTTATTTCTGCTTGTCTCTGATGGTGCTCCGACCTCAATATCCAGTAAAACCAAATCTTATTAAACTGCTCTGGCTGTCCCTGTGACCAAGCGGCTAGTTCTGACAGAGTGTACGTCTCTGTAATTTTCCCCATCACCTCTTGCCATGAGGGTACCCCTAATTTCCAGTGGCGTGCTATACAGATTCTCAGACATGTGCAAAGAATTTTGATGAATTTATTAATTGTTGTGTTAAAGGGTGTCACTTTTTTATGAAGTAACGCTTGTGACATTGTTAGGGTCACTCTCTCTTCTAGCAGTGTACTTATCAGTTCTGAGAGTCTGCCCCATAGTGTTTGGACTTCCTGACATTCCCACCACATATGTTTAAATGTGCCCTTTTCTTGGCAACCTCTATAGCAGTTGTCGTTGTGCGTTATAGAATAATGGGCTGTCCTTACTGGTGTCAGGTACCATCTGTACATTACTTTTATACAATTTTCTCTCATGTCTGCACTTATCAGACCTCTGTATGAATTCAACGACAACTCGTTCCAGTCCTCTGTCTCCCAAGTTTCTAGTGTGTCCCTTTCCCATCTCTCAGTCACTTCTAATTTGGACCCGTGTTTAGTCTTTTGAATTAAGACGTAGATTCGAGATATCAGCTTTTTCCCTCTATCTGCCTTTATTATCATTCTTTCAAGTTCTGTAGGACGTTGTTCCTGTTTGTGCGACATGTATGTTACTATTGCTGACCTAACCTGTAAATACACAAACCAATGTAACCGTTCCGGTTCTATTTGATCTCTAATTTGGTTGAACGTAATCACCGCGGACCCCAGCAAGAAGTCAGCCACCCTGTATAACCCTTTATTCGCCCATTTGTCTACTATTTTTCTTATATCTTGTGGCAATAGAAACCTGACAGGTCTCGCCGTTGATTCTGGGTTGCATAATCGCAGTCTTTTCGCGGTCCTATTCCATAACTTGAATGCCTCTATTGTTATTGGCGACCTATAGGTCTCCCGGTTAATTATTACCTCTGAATCCCAGATAATGTCCGCTGCTCTCGAACTACTTGTTATCTCTGATTCTATTTGTGACCATATCAATCCACTATCCTGTTTGCTTAATACAACCGTCTGTGCCAGCCTCGCGGCCTGATAATATTCCACTAAATTTGGAACCCCCACACCTCCTGCCTGTCTGTGCAATTGTAGTAGTTGGGATGCTATTCTAGGTCTCCCTGCTCCTCTCAAATATTTCAAAAGATCCGTTTGTAGTGCCTCCAGTTCCGGTAAGGGGATACTGGTCGGAACCGCTCTGAACAAGTACATTAATCTGGGTAGGACATTCATTTTAATAGACATTAATCTCCCATACCATGAGAAGTTACTTTTTCTCCATTTCCTGAGATCCGCTCTAATAGCTTTATAAACCGGGACATAATTTAACTTATACAAATCTGACAAGTTTTCGCCTATCTTTATTCCTAGGTAAGTGATAGAGCTCTTAGCCCAAGCGAATTCAAAATTCAGCTCGATCATTTTTTTAGTATGAGGAGGTAAGTTAACTGCTAGTGCCTCACATTTATCCGAATTTAATTTGTAGCCAGAAATCTCTGAGTATTCATGTAAAGTTTGATAGAGGTGTGGCAGCGAACTCAGTGGCCTAGTGATTGTCAACAGTACATCATCCGCAAATAGCATAGTCTTATATTCAGAAGTCCCTATTTTTACCCCCGCAATATCTCCCGAGTTCCTTATACACGCAGCCAAAGGCTCAATACATATCGCGAATATCAGTGGCGACAGCGGGCATCCCTGCCTTGTTCCATTCAGAATGTCTATTTGCTTTGATAAGTATCCCGCCGCCCCCACCACTGCCGTCGGTTTTGAATATATGCTACCTAGCGCCTGCATAATAGCTCCACTGAAACCCATGGCCGATAACACCTTAAACATGAAATTCCAGTCCACCCTGTCGAACGCCTTTTCTGCGTCGAGCGACAGGAATAGAGCTGGAATCCCCTTTACCTTCACATAGTCTAGCAAAGAAAGCGTTCTCCTAACATTATCTGGCGCCTCTCTGTCTTGTACGAACCCCACCTGGTCCTGATGGACCAGGGAGGGTAAAATTCGCTTTAATCTGTTTGCCATAACTTTAGCAAAAATTTTTATATCATGATTAATTAGGGATATGGGTCTATAGTTTTGGCAAAGTTTTGTATTCTTCCCGCTCTTTGGTATCACAATAATTTTTGCCTGAAGCATTTCTCTAGGTATATCCCACCCCTCCATAATCCCATTGCAGAGATTGGTTATGTGGGGTATCAGTTCCTTCTTAAAAAGTTTGTAATATTCACCCGTTAACCCGTCGGGGCCTGCCGCCTTACCTATTTTTAAGTCTTTAATTACCCCCAGTACTTCGTTATTTGTTATTTTTGAGTTAAGGCTTTCCAAGTCCTCACTCGATAGCGTTCTCAAATTCGCTCTATCTAAAAATTTAGAAATTTGGTTATCTATGTTTCCTGTTCTTACTTTCTTCCCATCGTATAATTGTGCATAGTAGCGGGCAAAGCTATCTGATATCTCCTGTGGGTTCGAGGTGATTTCTCCTTTTGATGTTACTAACTTGGGGATGGAAAAAAACTTATTGTTTTCCCTTAACTTACTCGCCAGATATCTGTCTGGCTTATTAGCATACACAAAATAGTGGGCCTTCAGCCTCAAAGCAGCTCTAATTGATGTATCGTTCAGTAATTTAGCTAACTCCTTTCTCTTGTCTACTAAAGTTTTATATGTTTTCCCTGATAGCGTGCGCTGGTGTTCTCTCTCGAGTTGTTCCACCTCCCCTTGTAGTGCTCTAGCTTGTGCTGTTGTTTGTTTATTTCTCAGTGATTTTTCCTTTATTAGCAACCCTCTTAATACTGATTTATGGGCTGCCCATATCGTCAGCGGATTATCTACGGAACCTAAATTTACTTCCCAATATTCCGTCAATGCCTTTTGAATCCTACCATGTATTTCAGGGTTTTTCAGTAAAGTCGGGTTGTATGTCCAAGATCGCTGTCTAGCAAAATTTATGAGGCCCGTAAGTTCTAGAAAGATAAGTGAGTGGTCTGACCAGACACAAGTCTGCGTGTTCGTAGTCACTAAGTTTGGTGCTAGAATTTGGCTGATGTAAATGTAGTCGAGAATTGTGTAGGTCTTGTGTGCTGGTGAGTAATAGGTATATTCCCGCTCTGTGTTACCCAAAGCCTCCCATGAATCCACTAACCCATGTTCCTCCAACGAACTGCGAACTGATTTAACTATGCTGTTGTGTCTATGTTGTTTACTTGTTATTTTCAAAGTCTCAGAGCCATTAAAAGAGGTCATGTTAACATTGAAGTCCCCGGCTACAATTAGTCTGTTTTTTTCCCAATGAGTGAGTAGTGTAGACAATTCCTTAAAGAATAAGTTCTGAGACTCGTTGGGGGCGTATACATTACACAGTGTGACTTTCGTGCCTTGCAACGTACCCTGGACTATTACGTACCTCCCATTCTTATCTCTTGTTACCCTCTCCAGCACAAAATCTAGTGATCTATGTATCAAGATTGATACTCCTCTTTTCTTAGACTCTGTTGTGGCATGATAATGTAATGGGAAATAATGTGACCAGAACCCTGGAATATTGTCTTTCACAAAATGTGTCTCTTGCAGAAATATAATCTTAGCGTTTGTTTTCAGGTATTGAGACATTGCGGTCTTTCTTTTGATGTCTGTATTAAGGCCTCTCGCGTTGTGCGAGAGGAGAATCAAATTATGTGGCATTAATATATTTTCCCCAGTTTCCTCCTAATTCTATTTCTTCCCTTCTCAGCTCAGTGTCTGCTAAATAGTAGAGATCACGCTTCTCGCTATAGTCTGTTTTCCCAACCCTATCTTCCTCCCATTTTATATCATTCCCTCCTTTTCTAAACGTAACTGGCACCTCCTGGTTAAAAACATTAAGCAACCAACAATAACAAAACAAATAAACTGTACATTTCACATTTTCAGCCAAAATTTGCCTCATAGTAACCAAACAGGCAATATAGTTAACTCGTCATATATTCTTAATAACATTTAAGACTGTGATAAATATTTAAATACAGGAACCCCAGACATTTTTGTAACAGGACACTTCTCCTATTGAACCGTTTGTTTGCCTCAATGTGACTGTGTCCTGTTTCCCTTATACTTGTTCAAAATTGTCTTTTGACCATTATCATGAAGTTGTTAGAGTCTTTGTTGTGTCCTTCATATAGTCTGTACTTATCACTTTACAACAGAAAGAAAAGGCAAATCTAACACAGTATAGAAAAAATACGTAAACAAGAAACAAAACATTTTAGATAACAAGAAACCATACTCATCTGTCTAATGATCTGCGTATGTCTCTGTTTTCATAACCTGTCTTCTTCCAGGCCATGGCGGCCCCAGTTCCGCCAAATGGCTCAATTCAGACCCAAAGGTCTATTCACTCCATTATTTCTTCAATTCATTGTTTTCCTCTCTGAACATACTCTCAGTGTTTCAAGTCTTCCTTCTTTTCTCAGGTACTTTATCCCATCTTTTCTGAAGAGGTGGTCTATTCTGTTCCTCCTTTCTTGTGGGTGAATGTCGCTGCTGTTGTTGAGCTGGTAAGTCCAACTTCAGCTTTCTGCATATTTCAGGTATCTCGTCCGGATCTTTGATGATTAGCATTCGGTTTTCCCATGTAATTTGCAGCGCAAACGGGAAGCCCCATCTATACGGTATCTGAGCCTTCCGTAGCTGTGTGGTGAGGGGTCTAAGTGCACCCCTTCTTTGTAGAGTCCTCGTACATAAATCTTGATAGAACTGCACCACATTTCCTTGATGTTTAAAGGTAGGATTTCTTCGTGCTGCAGCCAAGATCTCTTCTTTTTCCTGATATCTAAGCATCTTGATGATGATATCACGTGGAGGATCATCCCCCTTAGGTTTGGGTCGTAGGGCCCTGTGTGCCCGTTCCATTTGAAATCTCTGCACCTCCTCGGTGCCCGTTATGCCTTGGAACAAAGATAGCAAATATGAGTTTAGTTCTTTCGGGGCCACCGACTCTGGAACTCCTTTCAGCCGTATATTACACCTGCGACTCCGATTTTCCAAATCTTCCAATTTGTCATAGATGTCATCTATATCATGTTGGTGGGCACTTGTGTGATTTGAAATCTCATTTAACCCTTCTGCTAAGGCCTCCCCGCTTTCTTCAAGTGAGTTCACTCTGTTTCCTAGTTCTCCCATTTCTTGTTTGAGTTCTGTCAGACTGCTAGCAACAGTGTTCTGCAACATCTCCATTTTTTCAAGAAGCTTTTCAAAATTTGTGGAAATGTCCTGTTTTGACACCAGGTTATCTAAGTCTGCTTTTGTCAGTGGTGTCAGCCTGTCTGTTTCTTTTGAGTATCCTGCAGAGGATTCCTGCTCTTCATCTGCTCTAGATGACTGCTGCTCTGGGGATTTGTCTCCTCTGCTAGTTTTGAAGAAAATGGGAGCAGTTGTCTGCTTTCCTCCTAATGTAGTTTTTGAGCTTCGTTTGGATGTCATGCTGAAATCTCCCTGATGTCAGACTTTTTAATATGTTTTAAATCGTTCTGTATAACTTGCAAAAGTCAATATCCCTCTTCTGTAAGATTGACTTCCCTCTTGGTTTGTGTGCACTTTCACTCTGACTGACTGATAAGAAAAAATAAAGGGAGGAGAAAAGGGCCTATTCACAGCTTGCCGTTTTACTATATTATAGATCCAAAGGGCCTTGACTCCCGTAGAGAAGTTTATATTGTGCTAGGTGCTCTCAAATATGTTGTACCTTTCTCCTGCCTACTTCACTGAGCCCAAGCTTTATTTTGTGGGTAAGTGCTAATTCTTTTCTTGCCCTCCGGAGAGGGACTGATATCTCAGGGCTCTTGCTGAAGTCTCACTCTATTTCACATCTAGGCGCAGCTATGTGACCTTATAGCCTTTGTACTCCACTGTCATGCCTCTCCTAATGGCTTCTATTAGACATCGTTAGTCCGGTCTTACCCGCTATCTGCCCCTTTCATCTGTTAGTTGCTCAGAGCTGGCAATCGGGCAGTCCGCGGTCTCACTCGCGCCACGTGGGTTTCCGCCATTATCTTGCGCTCCCCTCTCCGTGCTGCTTCTTCTGTTCTTCCCTATATACTGGCGTAGCCGCTCGCAGTTTACTTTTTTTTTGGTCTCAAGTTGCCCCTCATATGTTCCGGTTAACAGTGTGGAGACTGGGGACCTTCTCTGTTGTCCCTATATCTTCATTGCAGTCTCAATGTACCATGTATTGCCTGGAGCTCCACAGTTAAGCAGCCATTTCTTGGCTTCCTCAGGCTCCGCCAGTAAACACATTTTAAAGGGACAGTCTACTCCCAGAATTATTGCTTAAAAAGATAGACAATCCCTTCATCCTTTTATATTAAAGGGACAGTAAACACCACAAATGTAATTGTTTAAAAAGATAGATAATCCCCCCCCCCTTTTTTTTTTTTTTTATCATTCCATTTTACCTCTGTGATTACCTTGTATCTAAGCCTCTGACTGTCCCCTTATCTCAGATCTTTTGACAGACTTGCATTTCAGGCATTTAGTGCTGACTCTTAAATAACTCCACAGGCGTGAGCACAATGTTATCTTTATGGCACACATGGACTAACACCCTCTAGCTGTGAAAAACCTGCCAGGTGCATTCAGGCGGCCTTCAAAAGCTTAGAAATTAGCATATGAGCTTACTTAGGTTTAGTTTTCAACTAAGAATACCAAGAGAACAAAGCAAAATTGAAGCTTAAAGTAAATTGGAAAGTTGCTTAAAATGTACATGCCCTATCTGAATCATGAAAGTTTAATTGGGACTTTACTGTTTGTTTTTAAACATAATTTCTACCTCTGTGATTACCTTGTATCTAAGCCTCTGTAGACTGCCCCTTATTTCAGTTTTTTGACAAACTTGAATTTTAGCCAACCAGTGCTGACTCATAGATAACTGCACAGCGTGTGCACAATGTTATCTATATAGCACACCTGAACTAGCACTGTCTAGCTGTGAACTATCAAAATGCAGAAGTTTAGCTTTCAACAAAGAATACCAAGAGAACAAAGCAAATTTGATCATAAAAGTAAAAAAAAGGAAAGTTGTTTAAAATTACATGCCCCGTCTGTCCCTTTAACCACTAAACACTATCTTCCCTTCACCCCAAGTCCGCTGCCTCTGAGTCACACTTGACTCAAATCTGTCCTTTATTCCCCTCATCCAATTGCTCTCTTCATCCTGCCGCAACCACCTGCGCAATATCTCTAAAATGTGTCCGTTTCTGAGTGACGAAACTACTAAACTGCTTATCCACTTCCTGGTAATTTCCCGACTTGACTACTGCAATAACTTGCTATCTGGCCTCCCTCTCTCCCCTTCAGTCCATCCTAAATGCATCTGCCAGGCTAACCCACCTCTCTTGATGCTCTGTTTCTGCTGCACCTCTCTGTGAGTCCCTTCACTGGCTCCCCATTCACAGCAGAATAAAATTAAAAATTCTCACCCTGACCTACAAATATCTCACCATTGCTGCCCCACACTACCTGTCCTCACTCATCAACAAATATACTCCTGCCCGTCCCCTAAGATCCAACAATGACCTGCTCCTTGCTTCCTCTACCATCACCTCCTCTCATGCTAGCCTGCAGGACTTCTCTCGTGCGGCACCGACTCTCTGGAACGCACTTCCTCGAGCTGTCAGACTTTCTTCTAACCTCTCTTCCTTTAAACGTTCCATAAAGACCTTTTTGTTCAGGGAATCTTATCACCCGACTCATTAACAAATGAACTGCACTAACCCAACAGTTGCCCACATTTGCAGTCCCCACTTCCTGTTTCCCATCCTCCTACCCATCTAGATTGTAAGTTCCCACGAGAATAGGGCCCTCAATTTCCCCTGTATCTGTCTGTAAAATTTTGTCTTTTATTGTATTGTTTCTCCATTGTACTTTTATCCTTGTACCCATGGGCAGCGCTGCGTAATCTGTTGGCGCTTTATAAATAAAGAATAATAATAATTAATACGTTTTTATAAGAATAGTATTGAGGTTATTCCCCCTCCTCCCTCTAGTAATGGGTTCTGTCATGTTGAAAGCTATGTTTCACTATGTTCCAGTACTGACCTGTTTGCACATGTGCAGTAATTCTCCTTCAGATTCCTACAGTATAACCTAGATTCTAAAATGGCAGTGCCCATGATTAGGAGGTGCATGAACTGTGTTAAGTGTCCCTTTTAATGTTTTTGCAGTTTTTCAATAGATTAACATAACAGAGTTTAAATGTTATTAGAACAGATTAACATGTTTGCTGCAATTGTTTTTTTTATGTTTAAACTTCATCCATCACTTTCTTTATTGAGAGGTCAAATTGGGCATCAGTCTGCTAAAGACGGGGCTTGTCAATGTATTAACAAAATCTCTTGTTTTGGCTTTAGCAGAAATTACAATATAATAAATTGCAAATAAGTAAAAAGTGTGCACGGTTAGGTTTGAGACCTACCATGTCGAAGGGTAAGGGCCTATAATATGAAGTTGGAGAGTAGGTTCAGTGGTAATCTACATAAGCACTTCACTAGTGAAGGCGTAGTTGGTCAAAAAAGGCGATAAAGAAAATGATTTTAAGGAAATTCAAGAATGTCTTGGATATTAGATTATTGTACTAATTAGTCGAACTTGCGCTTTGTAAGGAAATGTTGTTTTATCTGCTGTCAAAATCTGTGCTTCTATGAAAAATTGATACACAAGAGCCCTTTCCAATTTATTCAAGGGACCACAACAAACCCGTATTTCAGAATTGCAGAATAACTGGCAGAAAGAGAGAAAAAGCTTGTTACAGAGTCACGCTGGTGGCAACGTTGACAGAAACTGTTATAGTATAATCGGAATATGCAAAATCTCTAGGAATGCACCGAAATGAAAATTCTGGATCGAAACCGAAAATTCAGGATGCCCTTGGCCGAAAACCAGAACCGAATTTTCTTTTAACAACTGATTTTATAAGTATTTTTTTTTTTTTTCTATAATTTATTAATATAAGACTTAATGAATTTAATGAATATGAAATGAAAAGCTACAAGCCAATAAAATAACACGTTTATTGAAAGCAACACACTAAAATTGGACAGAAAATAACTTAAAAAAACAATATAAATAAAAATCTGTTTGTTATACAAGTCTGAATGAAGAATAATTTATTGTTGATATTACTTTAATATCAATATAGATTCTTCATTCAGTTCTATGTAACATAATCAGATTTAACATTTTTTTTAACAAATTTTTTTTTTAATACCAATTATCCAAATAAATATACTCCTAGAAAATTAGTGATGCACCGAAATGCAAAATCTGTACTGAAAACAAAACCAAAAATTCAGAATACACTTGGCCGAAAACGACTTTTGTTTAACTTATTTAAAAACATTTTTTTTATAATTGTATTATAAAATATAATATTAGATCAATATGTGTGCAATAGAAAAAACAATTGAAGGAATAAAATAAAGCAGTGCAAAAAAAAATCTAAAAAAAAAAAAAAAAGACTTTAATTTAAACAATGATATGTATAACACAATGCGTTTCTCAGTCTTATACGAACATTTCATCAGGTGTATATACAATAATAAAAAGAACGGCTATTTAAACCCTTTGTCGGCGTCTATTGAACCAGAGTGCACATCCTTAAGGAGTTCCCACAATGACAGCAATGATGTATTCTTGAATGAGCTCCATTAGATTGGGCAGTTGTCGACCAATTGATGCTGATATATTGGACAACGCCTCCCTTGGTATCTAAGTGAATAATATTGAGGTGAGCCTCTTATAATAATAACTCTTAACGTTAAAAATAAAAACCAATTGGTAAATACAGACAAAAGAACAATGGGGTACAGTGTACCTAATTGATTTTGTACCATTGTGGCGCCTTCTTCTCTTTCATATTTTTAGATTAGTCTTTCCTCTCTTCACCATTGAGCTATTGGAAGAAGTTTTTGCTGCCACTACTCTCAACAGAAGAGTTCTCACCATTTTGACCCTTTGGGACTACGATACCATATGAACATTTTTGTATTTAAGTTTTTTTACAATTGAATCACATTCACTTAGAATTTCATTATATTGAACAAGTTTTTATGTTTGGTGCATCCAACATTTTAGATTAAGTCTGCATGATCTATCTGCATAAAACTGCATGATCTATCTAAATCATGAAAGTTTAAATTTAGTGTACCTTTAATGTTTAAAGATGCACTGAACACCCAAATGGTTTCATTCAGCTAGAGCATGCAACTTTCTAATTTACTCCTATTATCAATTTTTCTTTGTTCTCTTGCTATCTTTATTTGAAAAAGGCATCTAAGCTAAGGAGCCAGCCAATTTTTGGTTAAGTTCACTGGCCAGCACTTGTTTATTGGTGGGTGAATTTATCCACCAATCAGCAAGAACAATCCAGGTTGTTCGCCAAAAATGGGCCTGCTTCTAAACTTTTTTTTTTAAATAACTATACCAAGAGAATGACGACAATTTGATAATAGCAGTAAATTAGAAATCTGCTAAAAATTGCATGCTCTATCTGAATCACGAAAGAGAAAATGTGGGTTCAGTGTCCCTTTAACCCCTTAACGACCGAGGACGTACCCTGCACGTCCTCAGTCTCTGTAAGTGGTGGAAGCGATCCTGATCGCTACCAGCCGCTTTCTGGTTATTGCAGTGATGCCTCGATATCGAGGCATCCTGCAATAACATTTTTTTAGCAGTCCGATGCAGAGAGAGACACTCTATGGCCCTCTCTGCATCGGCCATTGATGGCCGCAATCGGTGGGTGGGAGCGGGCGTGGGAGGCGGGTGGGCGGCCATTGATGATGTCTTTGACGCAGAGGGGGACGGGATCGTGGGCTGGGTAGCCGGACGTGTGCACGGATGCGTGCGCTGGTAGGGAGCGGGTGGGAACCGCTCCACTGCAGAAAAATTGAAGAGAAAGTGGCAGAGAGGGGGTTATAAAATTATAATAAAAATGATCTAAGGGATCTGGGGTGGGGGGGTTGGTCTTTGGGGGGGCAAGCTACACTACAGAATTTTTTTTTATTGTAAACTGGGTACTGGCAGACAGCTGCCTGTACCCAAGATGGCTACCAAAAAAGTTAGAGGGGGGAGGGTTAGAGAGCTGGTTGGGGGGCTAAGGGGGGATCCTACAGAGCAGCATATGTAAATATGCTTAATTTAAAAAAATAAGAGAGCTTTTATTTTAGTACTGGCAGACTTGTTGCCAGTACTTAACATGGCGGGGACAATTCTGGGGAGGGGGAGGGAAGAGAGATGTTTGGGAGGGATCAGAGGTGTAATGTGTCAGGTGGGAGGCTGATCTCTACACTAAAGCTAAAATTAATCCTGCAAGCTCCCTACAAGCTACCTAATTAACCCCTTCACTGCTAGCCATAATACACGTGTGATGCGTAGCGGCCTTCTAATTACCAAAAAGCAACGCCAAAGCCATATATGTCTGCTATTTCTCAACAAAGGGGTTCCTAGAGAAGCATTTACAACCATTTGTGCCATAATTGCACAAGCTGTTTGTAAATAATTTCAGTGAGAAACCTAAAGTTGGTGATAAAGCGAACATATTTTTTTTTTATTTGATCGCATTTGGCGGTAAAATGGTGTCATGAAATATACCAAAATGGGCCTAGATCAATACTTGGGGTTGTCTACTACACTAAAGCTAAAATGAACCCTGCAAGCTCCCTATTTAACCCCTTCACTGCTGGGCATAATACACGTGTGGTGCACAGAGGCATTTAGCGGTCTTCTAATTACCAAAAAGCAACACCAAAGCCATATATGTCTGCTATTTATATATACAAAGGGGATCCCAGAGAAGCATTTACAATCATGTATGCCATAATTGCAGAAGTTGTTTGTAAATAATTTGATTGCTAAACCTAAAGTTTGTGAAAAAGTGAACAATTCTTTTTATTTGATCGCATTTTGCTGTGAAATGGTGGCATGAAATATACCAAAATGGGCCTAGATCAATACTTAGGGATGTCTTCTAAAAAAAAATATATACATGTCAAGGGATATTCAGGGATTCCTGAAAGATATCAGTGTCCCAATGTAACTAGCGCTAATTTTGAAAAAAGTGGTTTGGAAATAGCAAAGTGCTACTTGTATTTATTGCCCTATAACTTGCAAAAAAAAAGTAAACATTGGGTATTTCTAAACTCAGGACAACATTTGGAAACTATTTAGCATGGGTGTTTTTTGGTGGTTGTAGATGTGTAACAGATTTTGGGGGTCGAAGTTTTTTTTTTTTTATATATATATATATATATATATATATATATATATATATATATATATATATATATATATATATATATATAATTTTTTTTTTATAGTAAATTAATTAAAAGATATGATGAAAATAATGGTGTCTTTAGAAAGTCCATTTAATGGCGAGAAAAAAGTATATAGTATGTGTGGGTACAGTAAATGAGTAAAAGGAAAATTACAGCTAAACACAAAAACCCAATTTTTTTTAAAATAACCTTGGTCCCAAACGGACAGAAAATGGAAAAGTGCTGTGGTCATTAAGGAGTTAAATAGAATTTGCGCTGCGGAACCTACTGACTCTACAAATAAAGATGATACAAATAATTTACCAGCTTCTGGTCTACTATAGTTGACATTCTGCATCCTCAGTGAGGTTGTATATAACCTCTGCAGATTAAACACCCAGAAAATACTTTTGAGATTTTTTTAAATAAAATTCCTAAAGGGCCATTAGAGTTGAACTATTACATGCTCTAATTTGTTAGAGCATGTCATTTACGTCTCTCAACCCTGCACTACTTCTGTTTTTAACCCTCTCAAAACGGGTAATCTCACTGTAGAAGTACCGCATGAGACCCGCAGAGCACTACTTGTCCCCAGCAACGACTCGGATGTGTAACTAGCGATGTTGGCTGGATCTGTGGGTCTTTGTGGGGGTTAAAAACACAGTAGTGCAGGGTCAATAGTCGCAAAATTACATTTTACTTTTATTATTTACTTTGCTTCCTTTTCCTGTAATTTGAGTTTAAATATTGTGCGATTCTATAGTGCAGAAAACTGAAAGAGCTTGTGGTAGCCTTCAAAAATCTCACCCTGTCACATATGCAGTTTGTTATCCTGTCTTTTCTGCTGATCCAAACAATGAAGATTTTGTTCACACAAGCCCTGTTTTCAATTTTCAAACAATTGCAGCAAACAAGGTGTTAATCTGTTGTAATCATTTTTGGACTGCTGATGTGTATAGGAAAACTACAGGAAAATGTTTTTTTTTTCACTGCCCCCCTAAGTACATGTAACACAAGAAAAGCCAATATCTATTGACACTCGCATCAATTGCCTGAAGTTATGGGGTAAAGAGTAATATTTTAATAGTAATACAAATATGCTGATGACACCAGTTGTAAGCATCTTTAAAGTCAAAATTAAACTATCATGATTCAGATAGAGCATGCAATTTTAAACAACCTTCCAATTTACTTCCATTAACAAAATGTGCACAGTTTTTTTTTTTTTATATTTACACTTTTTTGAGTCACCAGCTCCTACTGAGCATGTGCAAGAACTAACAGTATATATGTATATGCATTTGTGATTGGCTGATGGCTGTCACATGATACAGGGGGAGTGGAAATGGACATAACTTTGCAATTTATTTAACAAAAATGTACTTCTCATTTGAAGTTCAGACTAAGTGCTATTGCATTGTCTTCTTATCATGCATTTGTTGATTATGCAAATCTACTGTATTGACTGGTCCTTTAAAGACCGTTTCAAAAGACATTTTTTTTTATGTTCATTATTGGGGTCAAGGTGTAGGGATTTGCTTGTACAATGTGGTGGCAGGATTTCCAATTTGGCCACCACAGTCTTTCTGCACAGAAAAAAAAGGTCTGCCACCATATTTGTACAGGAAGGCTGCATATATCTTCTGGGACAGGCTAACCAAAGGTGGGGCAGTTCCTCTTTCTCCTATATGGTTGCTGCTCAGCTTCTACTGATTGCAAAAAGACCGTAAGGGGACGGTTTAAATGGGGGGCTGCCACACCCTCTGCCTTGGAGCCTAGCGATTATCTAGTTACTTCCCTAGTCACGTTGAAGGACCAGCAGGAAAAAAATGTCAAAGTGGGGAACCCCCCATTCTATAATTATTTAAAATGGGAGCGCCTATAGTGGGTAGATGAATGGAATAGAAACACATTTGAAATCTGCTTTCGTTAGCAAAAATTCTTCTAGTAAAATTATTACTGTTTATGCTACATACTCACATATGCTAGGTGTGGCAAAAGGATCAGGATCATGTCTGTTCAGAGAGCTAGCGTCTTTGTATATTGTGTTAGGGAAGACTTACATGCCAGTCACCGCTCTGAGAACGTGCACTACACTTTTTTTTTTTTTTTTTTTTTTTTTTTAATCTTTTATATCAAAATGCTCAATACTTGCAAAGTAGTTGAACCTTTATATGGCCTACTGTTCATAATTTAAAATATGATGCAGTAAAATTTAGTCTTAAAAAAAAAAAAAAAAAAAAGAGGATTCTCCAATAGAGTGAGTAATACCAGTTGGCAAATCCTTTATTGAAAAAAAAGGCGCATTCAGAATTGTAGCTCTCCAAGAAGAGTGACGTTTCCCTTGGCTCTCTGTGGCTCCTTGAAGTTCTGCTTGCTGTTCTCTCCACCACTGAGGTTGTTTATAAGTCTCACGCCATCTATTGTCTCTGTAATAGCCAATAAATGCTTCCTCATTCTACAAATAAAAAAACACCTCACCATGGGAGCTATATTTGTTTCCCCACACACCCATTTGCATTTTATGTTTCTTATTTAACCTGCATCAAATTCAAGGTTGGGAGACTATCAAGTTGTAACTAAAAGGAGCCGCATAGTATCTGCGAGCTGGACACCTGCAGATTAAAGGGACAGTCTATACCAGAATTGTTATTGTTTTAAATTCCCCAGTTTTGCATAACCCACACAGTTATAATATACTTTTAACCTCTGTGATTATCTTGTATCTAAGCCTCTGCAAACTGCCCCTTTTTTCAGTTCTTTTGACAGACTTGCAGTCTAGCCAATCAGTGCCTGCTCCCAGATAACTTCTTGTGCACGAGCACAGTGTTATCTATATGAAATACGTGAAGTAACACCCTCTAGTGGTGAAAAACTGTTAAAATGCAATCTGAAAGAGGTGGGCTTCAAGGTCTAAGAAATTAGCATATGAACCTCCTAGGTTAAGCTTTCAACTAAGAATACCAAGAGAACAAAGCAAAATTGGTGATAAAAGTAAATTGGAAAATTGTTTAAAATTACATGCTCTATCTGAATCATGAAAATTTATTTTGGCCTAGACTGTCCCTTTAACCCAGGCTGCCCTGCTAACATCTAATTGGTGCGCTACAGTTGTGAGTGTCTTTTTTGTTTTTTTTTGTTTATTCAATTATTTATTAATAGTTATTACATTTCTATTTTTAGTGATTCAGTGTTGAGACCAGGCAGTATTGCAGAGGAGCAGCTAGAGGTGGTTTCTATGCTTATTTGCCCCCTTTTTGGACTAAAATCTTGTTTAATTTTTTTTTTTTTACATAGGTTAGCCTTTAGAGTATTATATTATTTGTAAATGTAATGCTATTGTTCCTTACAATGTGCAGTAGTATCCTAATATCACTTATCAAAAGGGTTGCCAGCTCTCCTCCTCAAAAATGAGACCACAAGTTGATTGGGGGGAAGATGGCCCTGCAACTTCTGTCAGTTATATGCTCACAAAAAAGAGCAGCACCACTAAATAAGCAATTCAAACTTTCTTTATTGGGACATCATGAAGACAAAAAACATGTTTCGGTCGACCGAAACGTTGTGTTTTTTGTCTTCATGATGTCCCAATAAAGAAAGTTTGAATTGCTTATTTAGTGGTGCTGCTCTTTTTGGGATTTTTACTTCTACTTGGGTTTTTTGGCAGGACCCTTAGAGCGTGCACCCGTTTGCAGATAGCGCTGGGCTTCATTGCATTTTAGTTATATGTTCACACCAGACTTTCAGATAGGAGCCAACTAATTAGGTGTTTGTTTTTAATGGGCGCACACACACACTGTTCTCCCCAGGATCTAATTAATGGACACACAACCAGGCTAAAATCTAAACCAGTTTTAAGCTAAAGTAAACATCTTACCGATACACTCTATATCATGGCATGCTTACCAAAACAAATGCTGTTCTACAAGCACCTAAAGCGACCATGGTGAACAGAGTACTAACACCTAAATAAAACATAGTGTTGTATATTTAAACTGCTAACATGAAATAATTTAGGCAACTTGTTTAAAGTAATGTTAAGCTCCTTTATTTGTTTCAAGCGTTTGTCGCATTGAGCTGCTAAGGCAGCCCATCGGCAGAACGCTATTTGGTTGAGAGGTGACATTTCCACCTTTTTAGCCAATAGCCGTGCTTGTTCCCTTTATTTGTTCCAATGGTAAATACTATAGTTTCACAAACGCTAGGATTTACCACCACTTTAAGTTGTGAAGTCCCACTTCAAGAAAATGCTACTTTCTCTCATATACGTTGTAAAATGTTGCAAGTTCTCAGAGCTGAGTTCTTATAAGCAAACTGCTTATTTCCATATGTGTGTATGCGTATTTAGTGAGCTTGAGCATGCAGATCAAATACTTTTCAGCAGGTATACACTGACCGCAGTTATAAACCGCACATAAGGTCCCACCTGCATAATCCAAACGGCATCCGTGTCTTACCGTCCTGATTAGATTAACCGCTACGTATACCGTACCTCCAACCGGACATAGCTCCTCATCCGGTTCCAGGTGATTGCAGCTTTTAGAATCCCAGAAGGGTCCACCTTCTTACAGAAACATATTCGGATGTCTATATGTAGTACCAGTGTAGTCCAGCAACTGAACCAATACAAATGCTCTAGCTCATTACAGACTCTGCATACAGTCGAATATTCAGGCGATTACCCACATAGGCATTTGTAATCCACAATGTAAAAAAGCGCCAACGCCACGAGCGAACAAGCAAACTGTATTTTCTGTGCTAATTCAGGGCTTCAGTATCAGGTTTCTTTTTAATGTTTCAAATTCACTCATGTTTTCTGGTCCTTTTAATTATGTTTCCAAAATGCCTCTTGACCTATATCATAAGAGAATAAAGCAAACTGTTCACATCAGATTTACAAACTGACTACTTCTCGATCATTTTAAAAATAACTGATAATATTAATTTGCAGTGTCTCTGAGTACTTTTGAGGGAAAGTCATAGGGTTGTTTTTATTATCGCCTTATTCAGACTAACATCATTGTGATATTTTACGTCTGTAGATCTAAAATGATAAATTTCCGTGACCTTCAACATCATTGCTAAACTTTCAAATGTAACTGTTTTGTACCAGAAAACAAAATAAAGGGACGAGTGCTACAGTTTCTTACGGAATCTCACCTCAAAGAGCTTGACATTGGGTAAGAACTCTTTGATTTTCCGATTTGACCAACAATGTATGGAATGTATTTGTCTACATATGTGTGTATGCTAGTGGCAGTTCTAGATAGAAGATATAGGTGTTAACAAAACATATCTAGTGTGCCTGGGTTACTGGTGTTTGTGTGTGTGCAAATGGCTCATACACAGAAACTTACTGACAATACCCAATACACAAAATGCACAACTCCTAAAAATTACTAATCTGCACCAAACTGTGCTCTAGGGCGCACCTAAGTCTATTGACTCAATATAAACCCATAATTTATATTAGCAGAATGTATCTCTATTACAGAAAAAAAAATATTAGTAATATATATTGCAAAACTGAATATATAATAGAATAATGCCAATAGAAGTCAAAGATACTACCACAAAACTGTATTAGAGTCCATTCATGGAAAGATGGATGTGGTTATCTCTGAATTCAGGCTTATTGTCTTGCCAGGCTGCTCCTCCCCGTGACCTCAACTTCTCTAATATTCTATACTAATGAAAAAAAACAGAGGATGCCTCCTAGTGCAAGATATCACTCAATTTTGGAAATGAATAGCCACATTAATCGGTGTATACTCACAAATGTAGCTGCACTATAATGTACTTATTTAAGCGTACTAGATAATTATAGTGCCAAAAAAGGTAAACTGCGTTTTAAACTCTAAGAATGCTAATGTGTGTGCTTTAAAAACTTTTATTGTATGTTTTCAAATTTTATTAGTGTTTTTTAAGCAAATTGGCACACTTGTTTGGAATACATTGATACCGATCCAAGCAATCCTGCTCAAGACCGGCAACCTGGCAAGGAAAGTGGTGACTTGGGGTTAGTGAGCTGTGGCACGCTTGAATAAGCACATTATAATGCTGCTACATTTGAGAGTATAGACTGATTAATGTGGCAATTGATTTACAAGATTTGAGTGCCAACTCCTAAAAAGATCTCCATATTATTTTCGGCCTAATCTTAGCTTTGAATATTTCATTACATGTAATAAATCACAACTGCCACTCTACATAGTAAAAATTCATAACAAAAATAAATAATAAACACTACAATTGTAGCCATTGAAACAAACAGTTGTTTTAGAGTCTGTGTGTGTTTTATTTTGAGTTTAAGTCTGTGAGATTAAAAATACATTGTCCGATGAAACCTTATTTCTCCAACATAGGTGTGTCCGGTCCACGGCGTCATCCTTACTTGTGGGATATTCTCTTCCCCAACAGGAAATGGCAAAGAGCCCAGCAAAGCTGGTCACATGATCCCTCCTAGGCTCCGTCTACCCCAGTCATTCTCTTTGCCGTTGTACAGGCAACATCTCCACGGAGATGGCTTAGAGTTTTTTAGTGTTTAACTGTAGTTTTTATTATTCAATCAAGAGTTTGTTATTTTAAAATAGTGCTGGTATGTACTATTTACTCTGAAACAGAAAAGAGATGAAGATTTCTGTTTGTAAGAGGAAAATGATTTTAGCAACCGTTACTAAAATCGATGGCTGTTCCACACAGGACTGTTGAGAGGAATTAACTTCAGTTGAGGGAACAGTGAGCAGAATTTTACTGCTTGAGGTATGACACATACTAACAAGACGATGTAATGCTGGAAGCTGTCATTTTCCCTATGGGATCCGGTAAGCCATTTTTATTACAGACAATAAATAAGGGCTTCACAAGGGCTTTTTAAGACTGTAGACATTTTCTGGGCTAAATCGATTCCTATAATAAACATATTTAGCCTTGAGGAATCATTTTAATCTGGGTATTTTGTAAAATAATATCGGCAGGCACTGTTTGGGACACCTTATTCTCTAGGGGCTTTCCCTAATCATAGGCAGAGTCTCATTTTCGCGCCGGTATTGCGCACTTGTTTTTGAGAAGCATGACATGCAGTCGCATGTGTGAGGAGCTCTGATACATAGAAAAGACTTTCTGAAGGCGTCATTTGGTATCGTATTCCCCTTTGGGCTTGGTTGGGTCTCAGCAAAGCAGATACCAGGGACTGTAAAGGGGTTAAAGATAAAAACGGCTCCGGTTCCGTTATTTTAAGGGTTAAAGCTTCCAAATTTGGTGTGCAATACTTTTAAGGCTTTAAGACACTGTGGTGAAATTTTGGTGAATTTTGAACAATTCCTTCATACTTTTTCGCAATTGCAGTAATAAAGTGTGTTCAGTTTAAAATTTAAAGTGACAGTAACGGTTTTATTTTAAAACGTTTTTTGTACTTTGTTATCAAGTTTATGCCTGTTTAACATGTCTGAACTACCAGATAGACTGTGTTCTGAATGTGGGGAAGCCAAGGTTCCTTCTCATTTAAATAGATGTGATTTATGTGACACAAAATTTAGAGAAAATGATGCCCAAGATGATTCCTCAAGTGAGGGGAGTATGCATGGTACTGCATCATCCCCTCCTTCGTCTACACCAGTCTTGCCCACTCAGGAGGCCCCTAGTACATCTAGCGCGCCAATACTCCTTACTATGCAACAATTAACGGCTGTAATGGATAATTCTATTAAAAACATTTTAGCCAAAATGCCCACTTATCAGCGTAAGCGCGTCTGCTCTGTTTTAGATAATACTGAAGAGCATGAGGACGCTGATGATATTGTTTCTGAAGGGCCCCTACACCAGTCTGAGGGGGCCAGGGAGGTTTTGTCTGAGGGAGAAATTTCAGATTCAGGGAAAATTTCTCAACAAGCTGAACCTGATGTGATTACATTTAAATTTAAGTTGGAACATCTCCGCGCTCTGCTTAAGGAGGTGTTATCCACTCTGGATGATTGTGAGAATTTGATCATCCCAGAGAAACTATGTAAAATGGACAAGTTCCTAGAGGTCCCGGGGCCCCCAGAAGCTTTTCCTATACCCAAGCGGGTGGCAGACATTGTAAATAAAGAATGGGAAAGGCCCGGTATACCTTTCGTCCCTCCCTCCATATTTAAAAAATTGTTTCCTATGGTCGACCCCAGAAAGGACTTATGGCAGACAGTCCCCAAGGTCGAGGGGGCGGTTTCTACTTTAAACAAACGCACCACTATACCCATAGAAGATAGTTGTGCTTTCAAAGATCCTATGGATAAAAAATTAGAAGGTTTGCTTAAAAAGATGTTTGTTCAGCAAGGTTACCTTCTACAACCAATTTCATTCATTGTCCCTGTCACTACAGCCGCGTGTTTCTGGTTCGATGAGCTAGAAAAGGCGATCACTAGTGATTCTCCTCCTTATGAGGAGATTATGGACAGAATCCGTGCTCTCAAATTGGCTAATTCTTTCACCCTAGACGCCACTTTGCAATTGGCTAGGTTAGCGGCGAAAAATTCTGGGTTTGCTATTGTGGCGCGCAGAGCGCTTTGGTTGAAATCTTGGTCAGCGGATGCGTCTTCCAAGAACAAATTGCTTAACATTCCTTTCAAGGGGAAAACGCTGTTTGGCCCTGACTTGAAAGAGATTATCTCTGATATCACTGGGGGTAAGGGCCACGCCCTTCCTCAGGATAGGTCTTTCAAGGCCAAAAATAAACCTAATTTTCGTCCCTTTCGTAGAAACGGACCAGCCCCAAGTGCTACGTCCTCTAAGCAAGAGGGTAATACTTCTCAAGCCAAGCCAGCCTGGAGACCAATGCAAGGCTGGAACAAGGGAAAGCAGGCCAAGAAACCTGCCACTGCTACCAAGACAGCATGAACTGTTGGCCCCCGATCCGGGACCGGATCTGGTGGGGGGCAGACTCTCTCTCTTCGCTCAGGCTTGGGCAAGAGATGTTCTGGATCCTTGGGCACTAGAAATAGTCTCCCAAGGTTATCTTCTGGAATTCAAAGGGCTTCCCCCAAGGGGGAGGTTCCACAGGTCTCAATTGTCTTCAGACCACATAAAAAAACAGGCATTCTTACATTGTGTAGAAGACCTGTTAAAAATGGGAGTGATTCATCCTGTTCCATTAGGGGAACAAGGGATGGGGTTCTACTCCAATCTGTTCGTAGTTCCCAAAAAAGAGGGAACGTTCAGACCAATCTTGGATCTCAAGATCCTAAACAAGTTTCTCAAGGTTCCATCGTTCAAAATGGAAACCATTCGAACAATTCTTCCTTCCATCCAGGAAGGTCAATTCATGACCACGGTGGATTTAAAGGATGCGTATCTACATATTCCTATCCACAAGGAACATCATCGGTTCCTAAGGTTCGCATTCCTGGACAAGCATTACCAGTTCGTGGCACTTCCTTTCGGATTAGCCACTGCTCCAAGGATTTTCACAAAGGTACTAGGGTCCCTTCTAGCGGTGCTAAGACCAAGGGGCATTGCAGTAGTACCTTACTTGGACGACATTCTGATTCAAGCGTCGTCCCTTCCTCAAGCAAAGGCTCACACGGACATAGTCCTGGCCTTTCTCAGATCTCACGGATGGAAAGTGAACGTAGAAAAGAGTTCTCTATCTCCGTCAACAAGGGTTCCCTTCTTGGGAACAATAATAGACTCCTTAGAAATGAGGATTTTTCTGACAGAGGCCAGAAAAACAAAACTTCTAAACTCTTGTCAAATACTTCATTCCGTTCCTCTTCCTTCCATAGCGCAGTGCATGGAAGTAATAGGTTTGATGGTAGCGGCAATGGACATAGTTCCTTTTGCGCGCATTCATCTAAGACCATTACAACTGTGCATGCTCAGTCAGTGGAATGGGGACTATACAGACTTGTCTCCGACGATACAAGTAAATCAGAGGACCAGAGATTCACTCCGTTGGTGGCTGTCCCTGGACAACCTGTCACAAGGGATGAACTTCCGCAGGCCAGAGTGGGTCATTGTCACGACCGACGCCAGTCTGATGGGCTGGGGCGCGGTCTGGGGACCCCTGAAAGCTCAGGGTCTTTGGTCTCGGGAAGAATCTCTTCTACCGATAAACATTCTGGAACTGAGAGCGATACTCAATGCTCTCAAGGCTTGGCCTCAGCTAGCAAAGGCCAAGTTCATACGGTTTCAATCAGACAACATGACGACTGTTGCGTACATCAACCATCAGGGGGGAACAAGGAGTTCCCTGGCGATGGAAGAAGTGACCAAAATCATTCAATGGGCGGAGACTCACTCCTGCCACCTGTCTGCAATCCACATCCCAGGAGTGGAAAATTGGGAAGCGGATTTTCTGAGTCGTCAGACATTACATCCGGGGGAGTGGGAACTCCATCCGGAAATCTTTGCCCAAATTACTCAACTGTGGGGCATTCCAGACATGGATCTGATGGCCTCTCGTCAGAACTTCAAGGTTCCTTGCTACGGGTCCAGATCCAGGGATCCCAAGGCGACTCTAGTAGATGCACTAGTAGCACCTTGGACCTTCAAACTAGCTTATGTATTCCCGCCGTTTCCTCTCATCCCCAGGCTGGTAGCCAGGATCAATCAGGAGAGGGCATCGGTGATCTTGATAGCTCCTGCGTGGCCACGCAGGACTTGGTATGCAGATCTGGTGAATGTCATCGGCTCCACCATGGAAGCTACCTTTGAGACGAGACCTTCTTGTTCAAGGTCCGTTCGAACATCCGAATCTGGTCTCACTCCAACTGACTGCTTGGAGATTGAACGCTTGATCTTATCAAAGCGAGGGTTCTCAGATTCTGTTATTGATACTCTTGTTCAGGCCAGAAAGCCTGTAACTAAAAAAATATATCTGTTGGTGTGCATCTAAAGGATTCCCTTGGGACAAGGTAAAAATTCCTAAGATTCTATCCTTTCTTCAAGAAGGATTGGAGAAAGGATTATCTGCAAGTTCCTTGAAGGGACAGATTTCTGCCTTGTCTGTGTTACTTCACAAAAAGTTGGCAGCTGTGCCAGATGTTCAAGCCTTTGTTCAGGCTCTGGTTAGAATCAAGCCTGTTTACAAACCTTTGACTCCTCCTTGGAGTCTCAACTTAGTTCTTTCAATTCTTCAGGGGGTTCCGTTTGAACCCTTACATTCCGTTGATATTAAGTTATTATCTTGGAAAGTTTTGTTTTTGGTTGCAATTTCTTCTGCTAGAAGAGTTTCAGAATTATCTGCTCTGCAGTGTTCTCCTCCTTATCTGGTGTTCCATGCAGATAAGGTGGTTTTACGTACTAAACCTGGTTTTCTTCCGAAAGTTGTTTCTAACAAAAACATTAACCAGGAGATAGTCGTGCCTTCTTTGTGTCCGAATCCAGTTTCAAAGAAGGAACGTTTGTTGCACAATTTGGATGTTGTTCGCGCTCTAAAATTCTATTTAGATGCTACTAAGGATTTTAGACAAACATCTTCCTTGTTTGTTGTTTACTCTGGTAAAAGGAGAGGTCAAAAAGCAACTTCTACCTCTCTCTCTTTTTGGATTAAAAGCATCATTAGATTGGCTTATGAGACTGCCGGACGGCAGCCTCCTGAAAGAATCACAGCTCATTCCACTAGGGCTGTGGCTTCCACATGGGCCTTCAAGAACGAGGCTTCTGTTGATCAGATATGTCGGGCAGCGACTTGGTCTTCACTGCACACTTTTACCAAATTTTACAAGTTTGATACTTTTGCTTCTTCTGAGGCTATTTTTGGGAGAAAGGTTTTGCAAGCCGTGGTGCCTTCCATTTAGGTGACCTGATTTGCTCCCTCCCTTCATCCGTGTCCTAAAGCTTTGGTATTGGTTCCCACAAGTAAGGATGATGCCGTGGACCGGACACACCTATGTTGGAGAAAACAGAATTTATGTTTACCTGATAAATTACTTTCTCCAACGGTGTGTCCGGTCCACGGCCCGCCCTGGTTTTTTAATCAGGTCTGATAATTTATTTTCTTTAACTACAGTCACCACGGTATCATATGGTTTCTCCTATGCAAATATTCCTCCTTTACGTCGGTCGAATGACTGGGGTAGGCGGAGCCTAGGAGGGATCATGTGACCAGCTTTGCTGGGCTCTTTGCCATTTCCTGTTGGGGAAGAGAATATCCCACAAGTAAGGATGACGCCGTGGACCGGACACACCGTTGGAGAAAGTAATTTATCAGGTAAACATAAATTCTGTTTTTGCAGATCTGTTGGCTGACAATGACCCACATGAATAAGAACATTAGTTTATTCCTCAATACAAAATTAATATGAATTAAAGTGCTCTTTTAGGTGAAATAAAAAAATGACTTTACTTACCCTTTATTGTATTAGAGAATAGATACTAACAAGAAGAACACTGTGAGTAGAATTGTTTGTTGTTTTGACATAAATCTGGAAAGGTTTTAATCTGTTAATATAAATTTATTTTTCTAGTCCTGTAGGTGTCCGATTGGATTTACTAGTTTGTTTACAATCCCTGTGCCAGAGTTCTCCTGATAAGATGAAGGTAATTATTGTTGTTGTTATTGTTATTGTTGTTGTTTTTGTTATGTTCGTTTTTTCCACATAAAACACTGAAATATTCTGCAGCACACTGTAAATTCATAATTAAAACAAAATTTAAAACATTGATACAGAAGGAACAAGGCAAGTCAGTTTTTTGTTTTTCTAAGGCACTTAATCTTTTCCAAAATGAAATAAACTGCCATCTCATTACATAGTGCAATATTAACGCACAGGCCAAACAAGTACAACCAGATATGAATGTTATGGTGGTTGCTTTTAAAGGGACACAAAACAACAAACAAATGTGGGGCATAATGCTGTATTCAAAGCAAAGATAGCCTGAGAATTTTATGCAGGAGTATTTTTTTGTTGTGTTTAATTTTTTTTTTTTTTTAAAGTGACATGAACCCCAATTTGTTTAAATTCATGATTAATATAGAGCATACACATTTAAAACAACTTTCCAATTTACTTCTATTATCAAATTTGCTTTATTCTTTTGTTAACCTTTCTTGGAGGAGCAGCAATGCACTACTGGGAGCTAGCTGAATACACTGTGAACCAATCTCAAGAGACACATGTGCAGCCACCAATCCTCAGCTAGCTCCCAGTAGTGCATGCTGCTCCTGAACCTACCTAGGTATTTTTTTTCAACAAAGGATACTGTCATGAAGACCTATTGATTTTAGGTTGTGAGGGGTTAAATATTTTTTTTTCTGTTATTTTTCCTGGTATTTCCCTGTCTTTACCCTTTTTAATAGTTTTTAAGTTTTACTACAGTAAGAACCTAAGTCAGTTTATGGCTTAAGAGACAGATCCCCTCTTCACCACATAGACCTGAGGTCAATTAAGGGCTAGAGCTAGATCAAATCGGAATAAGATTTATTTAAATATTATGCATTTAAGACATCTCTTATGCTAGACTTATTTGGTGCCAAATTCTTGTGTGGCATATATATAACTAAGAACTTTTGTCATTCAGTGGGGAACCAACCTGTGTTGTACTGGATGTCTATTTATTTGCAAAAGTTTTCTTGGGGCATGATATATATATATTATTTTTTTTTTAAATGTATTTGGTTTCGGCGAACAAGGACTCCCCGTGCTAAGTGTCCTGGTGGTGGCAGAGTATGTAGTAGAATTAGTGTGGGTGGCATTAAAAGGGGATTTTTAATCATATTTCTTCTGTTAAGTGTGATCAGTCCACGGGTCATCATTACTTCTGGGATATTACTCCTCCCCAACAGGAAGTGCAAGAGGATTCACCCAGCAGAGCTGCATATAGCTCCTCCCCTCTACGTCACTCCCAGTCATTCTCTTGCACCCAACGACTAGATAGGATGTGTGAGAGGACTATGGTGATTATACTTAGTTTTTATCTTCAATCAAGAGTTTGTTATTTTAAAATAGCACCGGAGTGTGTTATTATCTCTCTGGCAGAGTTTGAAGAAGAATCTACCAGAGTTTTTGTTATGATTTTAGCCGGAGTAGTTAAGATCATATTGCTGTTTCTCGGCCATCTGAGGAGAGGTAAACTTCAGATCAGGGGACAGCGGGCAGATGAATCTGCATAGAGGTATGTAGCAGTTTTTATTTTCTGATAATGGAATTGATGAGAAAATCCTGCCATACCGATATAATGTCATGTATGTATACTTTACACTTCAGTATTCTGGGGAATGGTACTTCACTAGAATTACACTGTAAGAAATACATAAAGCTGTTTAATAACTAGAGATTATGTTTAACGTTTTTGCTGGAATGTAAAATCGTTTTAATTTACTGAGGTACTGAGTGAATAAATGTTTGGGCACTATTTTTCCACTTGGCAGTTGCTTAATCTGTTTTCTGACAGTTTCTGTTCTCCCTCACTGCTGTGTGTGAGGGGGAGGGGCCGTTTTTTTGGCGCTTTTACTATGCATCAAATATTTCAGTCAGCAACTCATTGTATTCCCTGCATGATCCGGTTCATCTCTACAGAGCTCAGGGGTCTTCAAAACTTATTTTGAGGGAGGTAATTTCTCTCAGCAGAGCTGTGAGAATTGTAGTTTGACTGAGATAAAAAACGTTTATTCTGTAATTTGTTTCTTGCTTTCAGAATTTATCTTTGCTAATGGGATTAAACCTTTGCTAAAGTTGTGTTGTTTACAAGGATTGAGGCTATAACTGTTTCAATTTATTAATTTTCAACTGTCACAGATCTTCTGTGCTTCTTAAAGGCACAGTACGTTTTAATATTATTCTAATTGAATTGTATTTCCAAGTTGCAAGTTTATTTGCTAGTGTGTTAAACATGTCTGATTCAGAGGATGATACCTGTGTCATTTGTTGCAATGCCAAAGTGGAGCCCAATAGAAATTTATGTACTAACTGTATTGATGCTACTTTAAATAAAAGTCAATCTGTACAAATTGAACAAATTTCACCAAACAACGAGGGGAGAGTTATGCCGACTAACTCGCCTCACGTGTCAGTACCTACATCTCCCGCTCAGAGGGAGGTGCGTGATATTGTAGCGCCGAGTACATCTGGGCGGCCATTACAAATCACATTACAGGATATGGCTACTGTTATGACTGAAGTTTTGGCTAAATTACCAGAACTAAGAGGTAAGCGTGATCACTCTGGGGTGAGAACAGAGTGCGCTGATAATATTAGGGCCATGTCAGACACTGCGTCACAGGTGGCAGAACATGAGGACGGAGAACTTCATTCTGTGGGTGACGGTTCTGATCCAAACAGACTGGATTCAGATATTTCAAATTTTAAATTTAAACTGGAAAACCTCTGTGTATTACTAGGGGAGGTGTTAGCGGCTCTGAATGATTGTAACACAGTTGCAATACCAGAGAAAATGTGTAGGTTGGATAAATATTTTGCGGTACCGACGAGTACTGAGGTTTTTCCTATACCTAAGAGACTTACTGAAATTGTTACTAAGGAGTGGGATAGACCCGGTGTGCCGTTCTCACCCCCTCCGATATTTAGAAAAATGTTTCCAATAGACGCCACCACAAGGGACTTATGGCAAACGGTCCCTAAGGTGGAGGGAGCAGTTTCGACCTTAGCTAAGCGTACCACTATCCCGGTGGAGGATAGCTGTGCTTTTTCAGATCCAATGGATAAAAAGAGGGTTACCTTAAGAAAATGTTTGTTCAACAAGGTTTTATATTGCAACCCCTTGCATGCATTGCGCCGATCACGGCTGCAGCGGCATTCTGGATTGAGTCTCTGGAAGAGAACATTGGTTCAGCTACTCTGGACGACATTACGGACAGGCTTAGAGTCCTTAAACTAGCTAATTCATTCATTTCGGAGGCCGTAGTACATCTTACTAAACTTACGGCGAAGAATTCAGGATTCGCCATTCAGGCACGCAGGGCGCTGTGGCTAAAATCCTGGTCAGCTGATGTTACTTCTAAGTCTAAATTGCTTAATACACCTTTCAAAGGGCAGACCTTATTCGGGCCCGGGTTGAAAGAGATTATCGCTGACATTACAGGAGGTAAAGGCCATGCCCTGCCTCAGGACAAAGCCAAAGCCAAGACTAGACAGTCTAATTTTCATTCCTTTCGTAATTTCAAAGCTGGAGCAGCATCAACTTCCTCTGCACCAAAACAGGAAGGAGTTGTTGCTCGCTACAGACAAGGCTGGAAACCTAACCAGTCCTGGAACAAGGGCAAGCAGGCTAGGAAACCTGCTGCTGCCCCTAAAACAGCATGAATTGAGGGCCCCCGATCCGGGATCGGATCTAGTGGGGGGCAGACTTTCTCTCTTCGCCCAGGCTTGGGCAAGAGATGTTCAGGATCCCTGGGCGCTAGAGATAATATCTCAGGGATACCTTCTGGACTTCAAATACTCTCCTCCAAGAGAGAGATTTCATCTGTCAAGATTGTCAACAATCCAGACAAAGAAAGAGGCGTTTCTACGCTGCGTACAAGAGCTCTTGTTAATGGGAGTAATCCATCCAGTTCCACGATCGGAACAGGGACAGGGGTTTTACTCAAATCTGTTTGTGGTTCCCAAAAAAGAGGGAACTTTCAGACCAATCCTGGACTTAAAGATCCTAAACAAATTCCTAAGAGTTCCATCGTTCAAGATGGAGACTATTCGGACAATTTTACCTATGATCCAAGAGGGTCAGTACATGACCACTGTAGATTTAAAAGATGCTTACCTTCACATACCGATTCACAAAGATCATTATCGGTACCTAAGGTTTGCCTTCCTAGACAGGCATTACCAGTTTGTGGCTCTTCCATTCGGATTGGCTACAGCTCCAAGAATCTTCACAAAGGTTCTGGGTGCTCTTCTGGCGGTACTAAGACCGCGGGGAATCTCGGTAGCTCCATACCTAGACGACATTCTGATACAAGCTTCAAGCTTTCAAACTGCCAAGTCTCATACAGAGTTAGTGCTGGCATTACTAAGGTCACATGGATGGAAGGTGAACGAAAAGAAAAGTTCACTCGTTCCACTCACAAGAGTTCCCTTCCTGGGGACTCTTATAGATTCTGTAGAAATGAAGATTTACCTGACAGAGGACAGGCTAACAAGACTTCAAAGTGCTTGCCGCACCCTTCATTCCATTCAACACCCGTCAGTGGCTCAATGCATGGAGGTAATCGGCTTAATGGTAGCGGCAATGGACATAGTACCCTTTGCACGCTTACACCTCAGACCACTGCAACTGTGCATGCTAAGTCAGTGGAATGGGGATTACTCAGACTTATCCCCTTCTCTGAATCTGGATCAAGAGACCAGAAATTCTCTTCTATGGTGGCTTTCTCGGCCACATCTGTCCAGGGGGATGCCATTCAGCAGACCAGACTGGACAATTGTAACAACAGACGCCAGCCTTCTAGGTTGGGGTGCCGTCTGGAATTCTCTGAAGGCTCAGGGACAATGGAGTCAGGAGGAGAGTCTCCTGCCTATAAACATTCTGGAATTGAGAGCAGTTCTCAATGCCCTCCTGGCTTGGCCCCAGTTGACAACTCGGGGGTTCATCAGGTTTCAGTCGGACAACATCACGACTGTAGCTTACATCAACCATCAGGGAGGGACAAGAAGCTCCCTAGCTATGATGGAAGTATCAAAGATAATTCTCTGGGCAGAGTCTCACTCTTGCCACCTGTCAGCAATCCACATCCCGGGAGTGGAGAACTGGGAGGCGGATTTCTTAAGTCGTCAGACTTTTCATCCGGGGGAGTGGGAACTTCATCCGGAGGTCTTTGCCCAAATACTGCGACGTTGGGGCAAACCAGAGATAGATCTCATGGCGTCTCGACAGAACGCCAAGCTTCCTCGTTACGGGTCCAGATCCAGGGATCCAGGAGCAGTCCTGATAGATGCTCTGACAGCACCTTGGGACTTCAGGATGGCTTACGTGTTTCCACCCTTCCCGTTGCTTCCTCGATTGATTGCCAGAATCAAACAAGAGAGAGCATCAGTGATTCTAATAGCACCTGCGTGGCCACGCAGGACTTGGTATGCAGACCTGGTGGACATGTCATCCTGTCCACCTTGGTCTCTACCTCTGAAACAGGACCTTCTGATACAGGGTCCCTTCAAACATCAAAATCTAACTTCTCTGAAGCTGACTGCTTGGAAATTGAACGCTTGATTTTATCAAGACGTGGGTTTTCTGAGTCAGTTATTGATACCTTAATACAGGCTAGGAAACCTGTTACCAGAAAGATTTACCATAAGATATGGCGTAAATACCTATATTGGTGTGAATCCAAAGGTTACTCTTGGAGTAAGGTTAGGATTCCTAGGATATTGTCTTTTCTACAAGAAGGTTTAGAAAAGGGTTTATCTGCTAGTTCATTAAAGGGACAGATCTCAGCTCTGTCCATTCTGTTACACAAACGTCTGTCAGGAGTTCCTGACGTCCAGGCTTTTTGTCAGGCTTTGATCAGGATTAAGCCTGTGTTTAAAACTGTTGCTCCACCATGGAGTTTAAACCTTGTTCTTAATGTTTTACAGGGCGTTCCGTTTGAACCCCTTCATTCCATTGATATAAAGTTGTTATCTTGGAAAGTTCTATTTTTAATGGCTATTTCCTCGGCTCGAAGAGTCTCTGAATTATCAGCCTTACATTGTGATTCTCCTTATTTGATTTTTCATTCGGATAAGGTAGTCCTGCGTACTAAACCTGGGTTCTTACCTAAGGTAGTTACTAACAGGAATATCAATCAAGAGATTGTTGTTCCTTCTTTATGCCCAAATCCTTCTTCAAAGAAGGAACGTCTACTGCACAACCTGGATGTAGTCCGTGCTCTAAAATTTTACTTACAGGCAACTAAGGAATTTCGACAAACGTCTTCTCTGTTTGTCATTTACTCTGGGCAGAGGAGAGGTCAAAAAGCTTCCGCTACCTCTCTTTCTTTTTGGCTTCGTAGCATAATTCGTTTAGCTTATGAGACTGCTGGACAGCAGCCTCCTGTAAGAATTACAGCTCATTCTACTAGAGCTGTGGCTTCCACTTGGGCCTTCAAGAATGAGGCCTCTGTTGAACAGATTTGCAAGGCTGCAACTTGGTCTTCGCTTCATACTTTTTCCAAATTTTACAAATTTGACACTTTTGCTTCATCGGAGGCTATTTTTGGGAGAAAGGTTCTTCAGGCAGTGGTTCCTTCTGTATAAAGAGCCTGCCTATCCCTCCCGTCATCCGTGTACTTTTGCTTTGGTATTGGTATCCCAGAAGTAATGATGACCCGTGGACTGATCACACTTAACAGAAGAAAACATAATTTATGCTTACCTGATAAATTCCTTTCTTCTGTAGTGTGATCAGTCCACGGCCCGCCCTATTTTTAAGGCAGGTAAATATTTTTTAATTTATACTCCAGTCACCACTTCACCCTTGGCTTTTCCTTTCTCGTTGGTCCTTGGTCGAATGACTGGGAGTGACGTAGAGGGGAGGAGCTATATGCAGCTCTGCTGGGTGAATCCTCTTGCACTTCCTGTTGGGGAGGAGTAATATCCCAGAAGTAATGATGACCCGTGGACTGATCACACTACAGAAGAAAGGAATTTATCAGGTAAGCATAAATTATGTTTTTTTTTTTAGGTCTAGTGCAGACAGAAAGTGATTTAATTTTAACCCTTGCACCCACAAAACTTCATCATGGACTTGCTTGGAATAGTTTTTGTGACAAATACCAAGAGAACAAAGCAAATTAGATAAAAGTAAATTGGAATTTTTTTTTTTTTAATTACATGCTCTATAAACGTTTTATTTGAATTTACTGTTCCTTTTAAAGTGAAGGTAAAGTTCACAACACTCGTTGGCGCCAAAATATTGTTTATTTGAAAATAGCCCTAGTTTAATTCATCAATTTTTTTAACATTGTATTATATAAATCTGTTTATTACCTATTATTATGCCGACGATAATATTCTTTCCTCCGCCCACAATTTTGTTCAAATTGATTGACAGCCTATTGTAAATGGATCATCCAATGCTCTTTTTTTCCCCCCCCCCGGGGGGTTTCAGCCCATTAATTGCAACGTCACTCGTTTCAAAAGCGCATGCATTAAACCCTTATGTTAGTTTCGCCTCCATGCGCGTTCATGATACACGCATGCTCTGTCTATCATAAAAGTACCATAACAAAACAGCAACAACAGAATAATTTATTTAGGAAATCAATCTTGAAATTTTAGAACTATTTCGTTCTAACAAATTTTATGCTAACAAATTTTTATATTTTTTTATTAAAAATTAGCATTTTATAATTTAAATTTACAATTGATACAAAATATAACATGCTAAAACTTATGCTCTATGCATACTTCTAAGCGCAATATATATTGGTATTTTGCTGTTTTGACAGAATTATCGTTATTTCAATGTTGATAATCTATTTTCAAAAATGTATTTTTTTTTTTCAAATCATAAATTAAATGAATGAAATCATATATTGTTTAAATAATATAATCGAACAGTTTTTTTTTTTATTTTTATATATATATATGTGCCAACCAATTTATATGTAACAATAATTTAAAAATTATATATTTAAATTTTAAATAGTTATTGATAAAGTATATAACTACTTTTTAAAATGAAAATACTACCTATAATTGTTTTAATTATACATATAATTCTGAGTTTATCTATTCGTCTTTTTTTATTTTCATCTATCTGTCTATTCTGTTTTAATTTCTATTTGTCTATTTGAATTTCTGTCTGTTTATCTGTCAACATAAATTTATGTTTACCTGTCGATCTATTTTTTTATTTTTTACCTTTAGTTGTGTGTATAAGGTCATTGTGTGTGTGTGTGTGTGTGTCAGGCTGTGTTTTTATAGTTAGCGTTTGAGTTTCAGTCAGTCTAGTGATAGGCTATTGAGAGGCTGGGGTCATTGTGTGTTTTCTATAGAAGTGTTTAGGTTCACTATTTGTTATTTTATTGACCGGCTGAGAGTCACTTTATTTGTTATATATTTATTGGCTCTCCTTTAATTTTAGTTTTTTTATATTGAGGGGCTGAGGTTCATTTTTTTTTTATCACAAGAGTCTGAGGCTCAGTGAGTTTTTATTGTAGCGAGAGGCTGAGGGACAGTTATATTTTACTGATTGACGTATAGGTTGAGTGTTTGTTATGATTGTATGCAGGTCATTGTGTGTGTTTTTTTTATTGATAGTCTGAGGGTGATTGAGTGTTTATATTGATGGGTTGATTTCAGTGGGTGTTTTATATTCAGAGTATGATGGTCAGTATTTGTGTTATATAGTAAGTGCCTTGTGGTCAGTGTGTGTTTATTAGAGTGAGCGGATGAGGGTCAGAGTATGTTTTACAGTTATAGGATTAGGGTCAGTGTGTGTATATGCTAAAGTGAGCATAAGTGTGATATATACAGCTACAGTAATTAAAATTGAAATAAGACTGGGAAGCAGTAAATGCTTGGCATATACAAAGTCTTAGAATGTAGGGAATGTAAATATAATTTTGAATAAAGATTGCTATTTGTATTATTCAACAACAGTAGATCAAATAGTAATACCATTGAGATGAATTAAATAGTTGTTGTATAGAAAATGTTACAATGCAGGGAATATAAATAATAGTTATAATAAATATCGCAATGTGTATTCTTCCATAGTGAATACGTTTTGTAATCTTATTTGTAAGAAGAAAATACTTTACATATAGATATTGCAATACTTAGTAGAAAATGTTAAATAATAATATGGCAATTAAATTTTTTGGATTCAAATAAACATTTTGCGTATAGAGTTGTAATAAAGAATTTTCACAAATTAAGGATAATCTAGAAATCTAAAGGTATCGCAGTAAGCAAATCTATAAATAATACTATTATAGTACTATTTGTAATCAATCGTCAATTTAGATAGTAATGACTTCAATCTCTTCGTAATTCACTATAATGCGAAAATTTTGTATACTTACAAACTAAAGAGAACAAATAGAGTTTGAAAAGGATTTCACGATCGGAATTATGCTGCTGGTGTCTATGACAGAGTACTCAATTAATATTTTAGATCATTGTATACTTTGTATCAGACAATTGGCACATGTGCAGTTAAAATTTGCATCGTGAACGCGCTTTCAGCAGACGTAGAGAGCAGGTGGGACCACTCAAGGAGACAAACCTGGAGAACACGGAAGTATCTGCAGGGAGGAGTCGGCAAGTAAACGCTAATAATTTCAAATATAAATATTATAAAACCAGTAGCCTGAACTTAAAAAAATAAGTTAGCGACTGAATATAGCTACTCTTGATAAATGCTTAGGTGTATTCTCAAACGCTTAACTTCACTTTAAATACTTAAAAAAATATGTGAAAAGTGTTAGTTTCCATAAAGTAATTGGTACAGCGATGTTGTAAACTAGGTTTAAAAGCCAGGCCAATTAGGGACAGATACTAAGAATTAATATAGTAACAATTTCATTGCATTAAAGGGACAGTACAGTATACTGTAATTTTTTTTTATCTCCTTTAATGTATTGCCAATTACTTTTTTACCAGTTGCAAATGCAGAGTATAAAATGTATGAGAATTTGCTTTTTAAGGCTTATTTGTGTACATGAATTAGCTGGTTTTGTGTTTTGAAGCCGCAACCTAATAAAATGGATTGAGCTTGTAGGTATAATCAGATCTCATTACTTTATTAAATTGTGTACATATACTCTGAAGGGCAGAAGTGTATGAACGAAGAATAAACTTAGTGTATGAAGTCAGTTTCACTTAGCCAAGTAAACCTACTTCTCTTCTTATATCTACTCTTTCCTCAAACACTAAACGACTCTTATCCACCTTTAACTCTCTCCTCTACCCTCCTGCTCCCCCCCCCCCCATCTGTCTTTAGTGCTCAACATCTGGCAGACTACTTTTTAAACAAAATACGTACTATCCGATGCAATATCCCAACACCAAACTGCAATATTCCATCAACAGGCCCAGTTACTCCCTCTGCCACCCTCGTCATCTTCCATCCAGCCACTGAGAATGAAGTTTCTTCCTTACCATCTTCCTCACGCCTCACTACCTGCCCGCTCGACCCTATCCCTTCCCTATCTTCCACCCTTACTCCTGCTCTTTCTCTCTTTCTCTTTTTCTCTCTTTCTCTTTCTCTCTTTTTCTCTCTTTTTCTCTTTTTCTTTCTCTTTTTCTTTCTCTTTTTCTTTCTCTTTTTCTTTCTCTTTTTCTCTCTCTTTTTCTCTCTCTTTTTCTCTCTCTTTTTCTCTCTCTTTTTCTCTCTCTTTTTCTCTCTCTTTTTCTCTCTCTTTTTCTCTCTCTTTTTCTCTCTCTTTTTCTCTCTTTTTCTCTCTCTTTTTCTCTCTCTTTTTCTCTCTCTTTTTCTCTCTCTTTTTCTCTCTCTTTTTCTCTCTCTTTTTCTCTCTCTTTTTCTCTCTCTTTTTCTCTCTCTTTTTCTCTCTCTTTTTCTCTCTCTTTTTCTCTCTCTTTTTCTCTCTCTTTTTCTCTCTCTTTTTCTCTCTCTTTTTCTCTCTCTTTTTCTCTCTCTTTTTCTCTCTCTTTTTCTCTCTCTTTTTCTCTCTCTTTTTCTCTCTCTTTTTCTCTCTCTTTTTCTCTCTCTTTTTCTCTCTCTTTTTCTCTCTCTTTTTCTCTCTCTTTTTCTCTCTCTTTTTCTCTCTCTTTTTCTCTCTCTTTTTCTCTCTCTTTTTCTCTCTCTTTTTCTCTCTCTTTTTCTCTCTCTTTTTCTCTCTTTTTCTCTCTCTTTTTCTCTCTCTTTTTCTCTCGCTGGGTAATCTTATCGACAGTTATGGCTTCAAATATCGCCTCTATGCTCATGACACCCAGGTCTCTCTCCCTCTGTCCTTTCTCATGTCAGCGACTGCTTATCTGGTATTTCTTCCTGGATGGCCTCTCACCACCTAAATATTAACATGTCCAAGACTGAGCTCCTTCTTATCCCCCCTCAAGCTCTACGCCGACTTGTGACTTCTCTATCCCTGTTGACGGCATCACCATTTCCCCATCGCCCCAAGTCCGCTGCCTCAGAGTTACACTTGACTCAAATGTATCCTTCACCCCCAATATCCAATCACTTTCTACATCCTGCCACAACCATCTACGCAACATTTCCAAGATTCAACCTTTTCTGTGCGCTAACACCACAAAGCAAATAATCCACTCCCTTGTTATTTCCCGACGTGACTACTGCAATAACCTACTTACTGACCTTCCTCTTTCCCGTCTCCCCCCCCCCCTTCAATCCATCCTATATTCCTCTGCCAGGCTGATCCACCTTTCCCGTCGCTCTGTATCTACTGCACCTCTCTGTGAGTCCCTTCATTGACTCCCCATTCACAGAATTAAATTCAAAATTCTCACCCTTGCGTACAAAGTGCTCACAAACACCGCTCCCCTCTACCTATCCTCTCTAATCAACAAGTGTACTCCAGCCCGCCCACTAAGCTCCAACATCTGCGGCTATCACCTCCTTTCATGCTAGATTGCAGGACTTCTGTCGTGCAGCACCTACCCTCTGGAACACTCTCCCTCGTGCTGTCAGGCTTTGCCCAAATCTTTCTTCCTTTAAATGCTCTCTGAAGACTTTTCTGTTCAGAGAAGCCTACCACCCAGCTCAATAATATTCCTTTTACCTAACAACATTTCCCTCCTCTAACTCTGCATTAACATCTTTCTCAATCTTGCAGTCCTCACCTCCTGTTTCTCAACCACCTACCCTTCTAGATTGTAAGTTCCCACGGGAATAGGGCCCTTAAAGGGACAGTCTACACCAGAATTTTTATTGTTTTAAAAGATAGATAATCCCTTTTATTACCCATTTCCCAGTTTTGCATAACCAACACAGTTATATTAATATACTTTTAACCTCTGTGATTATCTTGTATCTAAGCCTCTGCAAACTGCCCCTTTTGTCAGTTCTTTTGACAGACTTGCAGTCTAGCCAATCAGTGCCTGCTCCCAGATAACTTCACGTGCACAAGCACTGTTATCTATATGAAATATGTGAACTAACACCCTCTAGTGGTAAAAAACTGTTAAAAATGCAATCTGAAAGAGGTGGGCTTTAAGGTCTAAGAAATTAGCATATGAACCTCCTAGGTTAAGCTTTCAACTAAGAATACCAAGAGAACAAAGCAAAATTGGTGATAAAAGTAAATTGGAAAATTGTTTAAAATTACATGCTCCTATCTGAATCATGAAAGTTTATTTTGGCCTAGACTGTCCCTTTAATTCCTCCTGTATGTGTTTGTAAAATTTTGTCCTGTCTCTTAGAAGTTTTATTTTTATTGTTTTATTTAAATGAACTTTATCCATGGACAGCGCTGCGGAATATGATGGCACTTCATAAATAAAGTATAATAATAATATACAGGCGTACCACGGAGATATTGCGGGTTTGGTTCCCGAATAAATAAAGCAAATATAACAATCACCTAATCCACTTCCTGTCCGCCAACACCTTGCTTGACCCCCTGCAATCCGAATTCCGGATAGCATTATGTCTAAAAAAAACAATGTACATACCTTTTTTTAATTAAAAAATACGTTATTGCTAAAAAATGGTAACCATCATCTGAGCCTTTAGTGAGTCATAATCTTTTTGGTGGTAGTGGTGGTGGTTGTGTTTGTGTATATGTATATTCACGTGAATTTATATGTGCATATATGTTGGAAAATGGAGCAATAGACTTGCTCGACACAGTTTTGCCACAAACCTTCAATTTGTAAAAAGAGCAATATCTGTGAAGCGCAATAAAGCAAAGCGCAATAAAACGAGATATGCCTGTAAATTTTTATTTCTTATACCTGTCCATAAACCTAATACTTGGAGAGAACAATGGAAAATTAACATTTTATTACCTTATCTCTTCTATAACCCACTGGGAGTGTAATTTCTTCTACTGGCCTGAGGCCAAAAACTTTCAGAATAGGTGGGGATACCAAAGGTTAAATAAACTATTTTAAATACCAATATAAGGGTAATGGAAATACTTGTAAACAATTTAATACACTCCAACAGGTAAAGTGGATCATTGGGAACAAATTTAAGATGAGAATTTTTTTGAGTAAACTGTCCCTTTAAATGTCCCTTTTTTAACACTTTCAGTGCTAATGACGGCTCTGAGCAGTCAGAGTTTCTCACTCTGGTGCTAATGACGGCTCAGAGCCGTCATGAGCACTCTCCCACCTTGAGGGAGATCTGGGGGCTCCTTACTGCTCCTACCCCGGCGATCGTGCCTGTAGAGTGACTGGTATCGCCGGGGCTTCACGTGATGCGCGGTGACGTCATGCGCAATTACGTGTTGATATCACCGTGCAACTTTATTTATACTGAACAATGTTAAGTATAGGAGGAGGGGGCATGCTGCTTAGAAGCCTGTATATCAGGCATCTAAGCAGCTACAGACCCCCAAGACCCACTGTTGGAAAGGTAATCGCCTAACCTTTCCAACAGTGTAAGTCTTGGGAGTCTGTAAAAAAAAAAAAAAAAAAAGTTAAAAACATTTAAAAAAAAAAAAAAAGTTAGCACCCAGGTGGGAAATGGCTTAGCAGCCAAAGGGTTAAAGGAGCATAAAGTCAGTTTATAAATCTGTCCTATAAATCTGTCTTATAGATAAGTCAAAGGGACAAAAGGGCAAAGGCAGTTAATATTTTATCCTTTTGGAATATCTGATAACCCTCATAAAGAACTGAAATAAGAATTGCTTTTACAAGTAAAGTTGACAATGTATTTATTATTATTTAATTATAATCCTAACGCCACAATCTCTGTTGGTTAAATCACTGATTACAGGGGCCTCTATGAAAACAAAAACATTCATCCTATGGTTGTTTTTTTAAATAGAGACTACATTTAAGGGACATGAATATCAAAATATAATTTTTATGATTCAGATAGAGCATTTACTTTTAAAAAAACGTTTCAATTTATTTCTATTAAGGCTCTTCAGGACAGAGCTGGTGATTGGTGGCTACACACGTCTTGTCATTGACTCACCTAATCAGTTTAGCTAGCTCACAGTAGTACATTACGGCTCTAAAGCTGATGGTTTTTTAACCCCTTCGCATGGGGGTAAATACATTTATGTGAGCAGTGGTGTAATAATAAAATGCTTTAACACATTAAAGTGATGATAAACCCAAGTTTGTAACAAACGCTAGAATTTACCATCACTAAAAATAAGCATTTGTTTCTTTCATTGTTTCCTAAAAATCTGTAAGGCAAGCATATTGCCAACTCTGCGCCTCTGGCTGCCCACGGCACAGCGCTCTTCTCCAATGAGGTGAAGATTCCACCACTAGATCAATAGCCATGCGTATCAACTGACATCCTAGCATGGCTATTGTTCTAGTGGTGGAAACTTCACCTCATTGGAGAAGAGCACTGTGCTGTGGGCGGGCCGGAGGCGCTCAGTTGACAATTTACTTGCCTTACAGATAGGTTGAGTTTAACAGCGTGTTTTAGGAAACAATGACAAACTGTTTATTTTTAGTGATGGTAAATCCTATCGTTCGTTATACGCTTTTAAAAAAAATTCACACTTTTATATACTTTTTAAAGTGTATTGGTGTGAAAACATCGGTAAACTTTAAATTTAGCCAGGGACAGATTACTGCTGTTTTGGGTCCTAGGTCCATAGGTTGGTCAGTCCAGGTATACACTTATATATTTTATTTTCTTCATTCGATTGAAGTCACATAAGTGTTTTACCCTTAGTTGACTCTAAAAAAATAGAAATGAATACACCACATAAGAGAAAACAATGTAAATAGCTTTAGAAAATGGATTAGAGGTTTAGTTCTGGTAAAACCAGATAATCAAATTTAGTTTTGGTAGGATAAAGAATTAACTAATCCTCCTATTAAAATGACATTGAACTGAAAAAGAGCAAAAGGTGAAGTATGTCTATTTAAAAGCAGCAATGTCAGATCTTTTTGGTTAAAGGGTACATTATGCTCTCGTTTTTGTTTCTGTCAAAAAGGCGTGGTTCAATAGATTACTTTTTAAAAAAAAAAAATATTATTTTAATTAAGATATTCTACCGTTATCATCATTTTTGTATAGGTGGATAGGAACACTAATCCTCAGCTATGTAATGTGTCCCTAACCAACCATCACCGATACCACAGTATCCGTTGTGCACACACATACAAAAGCACTCTTTGAAGAGCTTTTTTTTTTTTTTTAAATTCTTTTTTTATTCAAGGAACACAGGTGCAATACAAAAGCAAATATAGTCACAATACATAAATCAATGAAGAGCATAGAGCAGCAGGTAGGTCAAATGCACATGCAAGGAAATACCATTACAGGGTGAGTTATTATAACTTGTAGAGCTGCGGATCCAGTAAATGTGCAGATTATTAAAACATGAGAGATATATACAGTTGTACTGAATTCAAAGTTGGCATGGTTATGGGACATACTTTTTATGAGTGGAAGTAATGCTTTCAACATATATAGAGAATTAAAATACCGGGGCAACCCACAACAAGGTCACCTGAGTTCCTTAATTTTTTCCATTAAACATACACACAGACAAACTAACAAACAAACAAACAAACAAACAAAACAACTTATCCAAACTAAACACGTATTCTAAACACAATCCCAATTGACTTTCAGATTTGATAGGTACGCCTTCCCTTTTGTAGATATGTAGACGAGCTTATGCGTTTAAAGTGATAGAGGGTCTGCCAAAGCTCCATTAATAATAGTTTCCTTAGAGAGATGTGCCTGGTTCTATTAATAAGTTGTCCTGTCTAATAGTTTACCCTCCACAGACAGCGGGCCAGAACTTAGATAAAAGGATATGACTGTGCAAAATACATGTGAGGGCCCCAACCCGCTTAGCGTAAGACAAACCATTTATATAGCTTTTTCCAGGAATGGGTTAGTTATTTGGCTATATCTGAGGAAAGAGATATTGGCGATATACACACCGTCAACCCAAATATGATTTTTCTAGAAGAAATGGGGAAGGCTAACTTGCAATGGGGGTGTATTTGCGACTATCGCACGTAGATTGTACTGGAAATAGTTTACAATATGCGCAAGAGATCACACTACTGGGGATAACCAGGACCCATGTGGGATAATCATACTAAAAGCTTAGTTACCCTGTAAAATAGTTTACAGTGAACAGTGGGTCAGCATTTAAATTAGAAGATATAACTGTGTGATATGACATGTGAGGGTCCCCGTCTATTTAGAGTGAAATGACTTGTATAACTTGATAGTTGAATGGGTTTTTCAGAGATGTTTTAATTTCCTGGATATGTCTGAGGGGAATAATATTGGCGCTATTCGTATTGTCAGCCTAAATATGCTTTTACTGAGAAATATGAGCAAGATTAAGTTACAATGAGGGTGAGTTGACTTGTATAGATTGTACCACAGGTGGTTTGCAATATTTGCCGTAGTTCTCATCCCTGGGGGCAATCAGGGCATATATAAGATAACCATAACAAGAGATCAATAGGGCAATGTATGTTGTTGAGAATAAATAACCATTTGCTACTGAATTACACATAGATGTGGATGAATCTCTAATCTACCAGGGTGCATTTGGATTGACCAATTCAGCTCATAATTTGTACAGTGTTTTGCATTTTGTCAATTAGGGAGCACAAATAATATAATAAAACTATAACAAAAACAAACCGTATTTACAACAGCAACATCCAATATAACCCAATCTACCTTTCTATGGGGTAAAATAGAGTATGACAACTGCTGTCTAATAGATAAACTTACAGGGTGGAAATAATTTATAGATGATAGATATATTTTTTTTTAGGTAGATTTAGACTAAGTGGTATGCGCACTCAATGCTGCTAATGGATTATACTGCCCAAATAATTTGCTTTAATGTCCTGAAAGGTGAGAGAAAAAAAAAAAAAAAAAAAAGAGCAGCAAAACGATCAGGATCAGACCTATATGTAGAAGCAACACACATATAACATGGTCAGGTTTAATAGCAAGTTAAGTTAAGGCATCCTTTAACTGATAAGTTTGCAAAGTGGATGGGGTTAAGCAAATGCACTCTAGTATTTCAATATGCTAACAGTTCCACAATTGTACCGCAGCTAGATGTAGATATCCATTCATGCAGCCACATCGCTATTCAGTCAGCTGGAACAGCGAACTGTGAATATAAGCAGATCACCCGACTCCAGCCCGGGATGGAATGTGGCACCCACGCCTGAGAAGGATGCAGCTTTTCTGTAGATGAAAGGAGGTCTGCCCTGTAACCTGCAGTAAGTGTAGTAGTACAACAGCAGAGTAGCTGTCGCCTCTTGGGACCGACTTCGGGGCCCTCTGCAAAGCGGTTTCCTGTAGTGGGACAAGAATGGCCGTTACTTGTCTGCTCCCCTGTGCAACAGAAGTTATGAGACTGTCATCTCCACCCAGCGCATGTAGAGCAGCGCGGGCATTAGTAGGTTCGGGAGTTGCGTCGCCGCGGTTTTCCACCTGGTCAGGATGCCGGTCAATCATGAAGCAACTAGCGCTCTCACTCTTACAGAATGTCCGTAAACCTGAGGTCCGGTACGCCTCCTCAGGAGTGAGACTTGGGTGAGCTAGTGTATGGGGGACATTTAAGTCATTCCATGTCCCTGCTTCCAGCATATCCAGGCCATTTGGTTGGGGTAAAAGGTTAAGGGAATGTAACCCCCCAATCCTTGGTGTGATACCCCTCTCCAGGGTGCCTTGTTCAAAATTAGCCGGTGGAATCTGCCGAGGAGTAGTTAGACATGTAGGAATTGTATTAGAATTGTCGGGTGCGCAAAACTCATGTACTTCGCAGAGGAGTTCCCCCATAGCTGCTGTTAAGGAATCTAATACCGGCATAAATACATCTATTAGGGCCTCAGTAATGCGCGCCATCTTGTTTATCTGAGTGTGCCGTCAGCAAGTCCAAAGACCAATTTTAACCTTTCAGTGCCTACTCGGAGGCCAGGAGATGTAATGTCCTGATCCTAAAGTGTTCCCAGGCACCGTTATTGCCAAGGGAGATAGGGATGGCTGGAGATTCTGCCACACTGCACTCAAAAGCAGATCTCAGTCACGGAGCATAGTGGAGCTGTGGCCATCTTGTTAAGCCGCCTACCGGAAGTCTTTGAAGAGCTTTTTATGGAGCAGCACTGTAAAGTGAAATCAAACAGTTCCTGCACGTGTCGTCCTCTTTCTGCAGACATGATGCATTTTCTGTGATGACGTCTCAGATCACAGCATGTTCTGCCTTGATGCTTGTTTCCCCAACATATAGCTTGTTTTATGCTAATGACATATTTGAATATACTTGCACGTGCTCTTTGTCAGTAAATCTATATATTACAGTGGCATGCTGCATTTTCTCCTACATAGTAACAGAACAAGTGTAGCTGTTGCAAAACCAGCAGCCTGACATTCCTGTGTGATTGTCCCTTCTCTGTCTGCTTTTGTGGCCGTGTTTCTCACCCCAACACAGCGTGAGAACAGAATAATTCTGTGTGCAGCTAATATGCTAGCTGTAAAGCAGGGCTGGTTAGAGTGTACACAGGTTGCGCACAGTGTATCTGTTCAGTGTCAGATGTGGTGGCATTGTGCATGACGTCACAGTAATAAAGCTAATGCGCTGCACAGATGCCATGCACAGTTTGCTGTGAAGCTTTAAAAAATCTGTGTGTTGTGCCCTGATCATTCTTAGCCAGTAAAAATAACCACACAATTGTTATTAACCCTCTAAATTTGAAAAGTTATTAATATGTACAGTACATATCACACTTTATTGCATTAAGGCAGACAGCCTCAAATTTGGCCCTCCAGAGGTTTTGGAAATACATTTCCCATGATGCTCAGCCAGCTGCTATGCTGGCTGAGCATCATGGGAAATGTAGTTCAAAAACCTCTGGAGGGCCAAGTTTGGAGATGTCTGCCCTAAGGGGTCAATCACGAACCTTTAGAAGAAAAAAAAAAAAAAAAAAAAAAAAGATTTATCAACAAAAATCCCCATTTTCTCTAATGGTTATTTTCTGTTCTAAATCATTAGATAATATTTTCTTAGAGGCATGAAACTCAAAATTATTTTTTCGTTATTCAGATAGAGAATTCAATTTTAAAAACGTTTCCATTTTACTTCTATTATCAAATTTTGCTTTGTTTTATGATGTTCTTTGTTGAAGAGATACCTAGGTAGGTAGCCTACATATGCCTGAAGCACCACACGACAGGAAATGGTGCTTGTGCTAATGTAGAACATTGTAGAAAAACTGCTGCCATATAGTGCTGCAGACAGATGCACACTCCTGAGCTTACATCCCTGCATTTTAACAAAGGATAACAAAAAAGTAAAGAAAATTTGATAATAGAAGTAAATTGAAAAGTCGTTTAAAACTGTATGTTCCATCAGAATCATATTAGAAACGTTTTGGGTTTTATGTCCCTTTAAAGTGATGGTAAACTGCAGCTTTGCTCATCTGCGAATGATAAAATTACTTATGTTAAATATATATAGCATTTTACTTATTGTATATCTTGTTTCTAATTTCTTATTGTGACGTTGTGCCTGGTCAGCCAATGACAATCCTAGCCACACGGCTTGCTTTTTTTCTATGTGGCAGCAGTAAATGGAGAGTGATCAGTTGCACTTATTGTGTAGTGGAGCGTGCATTTACTACTTTTTTTTCCTGTGATTAGCATAATGCTCCCACCCACTCTACATGTCGCTACACTACAGAAACAGAATGCATAGGGGGCTGAGTGGAAACAACTAAAAAAAAATTATATTGTTCTAGCAAATAACATCTGAGTAGTAAAAAAAAGTGGTGACTAGTTATGTTAAATATGTAATGGTAAATTTACAAGACTGGTAAAACAGTTATTTCTTCACTGCAGCCAGTGAGCCTATTTGGAGTCATACCGTGTGACATTTTACCCATGTGTTTAACTATATGCATCTATTTTTGCCTCAGAATGACTGTTTAATTATCTTTTCCTCTATTCAATTGTATAAACCCTTTTAAATCACATTTTAAACATAGCACACGTCCTGTTCTAACCTTTAATTACATTTATTTTATTGTTTTTAAAATCTTTATTTTATTGTAATTGGAACTGTTGGCTAGTTATTTACCTTGTCTGCTGGCTGGAAAACCCGTGGAGATAATGCATTGTCTTTGAAGTGCCAGAGGCCTTGGGAGATAAACATGGGGTTACCAAGGTCACTAAGATGACTTGACATGTTGCCATTTGACCCATAATTAGTAAGGCTGCTGTGTCTGCAAATACCAGTCAAGTACTATTTGCAGTCAGTATTGTTTAGTAACAAATCTAGAACCATTTCATCACAGAGCAAGTGACAATTCATCAAAGCTCTGCACTGTTTTATAGATAAACAGTAGATTAGTTGTTTAGACAACGTAAATATTCTGTCTGTGTTCATGTCATGGGATTAACTTTAAATCCTTTGAAACCCCAACCCAAAGTAAGATTAAAGTCCCAAATGAATTTTTTATTTACACGTAGTGAAAAACAAATAAAAACAATATATATTATTGTGCTAAAGCAAGTATTGACATTACAAGAAAAGCTAAAGTGCATTTTTAATTTAATTAGTTCTAGTAATAATTATCCATGGACAGCGCTGCGGAATATGTTGGCGCTTTATAAATAAAGTATAATAATAATCATAACACTGTGCACGTGACCCGTCAAGCATACAGCAATACATTTTGTACACAAATATATTCCCTTCTTTTCAAGCTTTAAAGGGACACTGAATCCAAATTTTTCTTTCGTGATTCAGATAGAGCATGCAATTTTAAGCAACTTTCTAATTTACTCCTATTAAAGGGACAGTATACTGTAAAATAGTTTTTCCCTTAATGTGTTTATAATTGCTTTTTATACCAACTGCAGAGTAAAAAATGTATGAAAATTAGCTTTTTAAGGTTTATTTCTGTATATTAAAGCTTTGATTTTGTGTTTTGAAGCCACAGCCTAATAAAATAGGTTGAGCTTGTAGGTATAATCAGATCTCATTACTGTATCACATTGTGCACATATACCTGCTTCTTTATCTTATATCTGTCCTTAAAACAATCACCAGTACTTTGAGAGAACAATGGAAAATCAACATTGTATTACCTTATCTCTGCTATATCGCACTGGGAGTGTAATTTCTTCTGCTGGCTGTGTTTACAAAGCTTATCTATAGCTGGTACGCGCGGCCACAAACTTTCAGAATAGGTGGGGATACCACATGCTAAATTAACAATTTCAAATGCCAATATAAGGGTAAAGGAGCTACTTGTAAACAATTTAATACACTCCAGCAGGTAAAGTGGATCATTGGGAACAAATTAAAGGGGAGACATTTTTTGAGTAAACTGTCCCTTTAATTTTTCTTCGTTCACTTGCTATCTTTATTTGAAAAAGAAAGCATCGAAACTTATTTTTTGGTTCAGAACTCTGGAGAGCACTTCTTTTATTGGTGGATGCATTTATCCACAAATCGGCAAGAATAACCCAGGTTATTCACGAAAAATGGGCTGGCATCTAAACTTACATCCTTGCATTTCAAATAAAGATAGCAAGAGAATGAAGAAAATTTGATAATAGGGTAAATGAGAAAGTTGCTTAAAATTGCATGCTCTATCTGAATCACGAAAGAAAAATTTGGGTTCAGTGTCCCTTTAAGTGGTAGTTTTACATAAAGGGTCACTGCTCGCACCTTTGTAATGCTCAAGATGTGGTTGCACCTTTTTTTGTTTGTTTTGGTTTTACTTGCATGAAGTATATGGGTGTTATAGAGTTTTTGTGAGACAGTACATTTAATTTAATAAAAAAGAACACTGAGAAATGATTATGAAAGAGCAAACTTTGTGATTCCGATAGCAAGACATTGTATGGCACTTTCCAACTTACTTTATTAGCAAATTGTGCACAGTCTTTTTATATGCACATTTTTTGTGGCACCAACTTCTACTCAGCATGTGCAAAAAATGAATGTGTATGCGTATACCAGTCCATGATTGGCTGATGGCTCTCACATGATACAGGGAAAAAATACATTTGTCAGAAATCTGCTGCTGAGGAATATTACATTGTCTTTTTATTATGCACTTGTTAACAATGCAATTCTACTGTGTTTAGTGGTCTCTTTCATGCAGCTTTTTATTTTAAAGGGACAGGAAACCTCAACATTTTCTTTAATGATTTGGATAGAACATACAATTTTAAACAACTTTCCAATTTACTTCTATTATCAAATTTGCTCCATTCACCTGTTATCCTTTGCTGAAGGAACAGCATTGCACGACTGGCAGCTAGCTGAACACATCTAGTTAGCCTATCACAAGAGACAAATGTGTGCAGTCACCAATTAGCAGCAGCTCCCACTGGTGTATATGTGCATATTCATTTTCAACAAGGGTTACCAAGAGAACGAAGCACATTTGAAAATATAAGTGAATTTAAAAGTGTCTTAAAATAACATGCTGTATCTGAATCATGCAAGTTTAATTTTGACCTTACTATTCCTTTAAAGGACCAGTAAATACAGTAGATTTGCATAATCAACAAATGTATGATAACAAGACGGTGCAATAGCACTTAGTATGAACTTCACTGCATCATGTGACAGCCATCAGCCAATCACAAATGCATATATACGTAAATTTGAATTCTTGCACATGCTCAGTAGGAGCTGTGACTCAGTGTAAATATAAAAAGACTGTGCACATTTTGTTAATGGAAGTAAATTGGATAGTTGTTAAAAATTGCATGCTCTATCTGAATAATGAAAGATTAAAGGGACAGGCTACAATAGTATTTGTATTGTTTTAAAATATAGATAATCCCTTTATTGCCCATTTCCCAGTTTTACACAACCAACACAGTTCTATTAATACTTTTTACCTCTGTGATTACTTTGTATCTAAACATCTTCTGACAGCCCCCTGATCACATGACTGTGACTATTTAAAATCTATTGAGTTGCATTTAGTACTGTTGTGCTGAATCTTAAATAACATCCCAGACGTGAGCACAATGCTATCTATATGACCCTCATGAACTAGCAGTCTGTTGTGAAAAGCAAATACAAAAGCATGTGATTAAGAGGCTGTCAATAAAGCCTTTGAAACGAGCAGAAATGTAGTGGTTATAAAGTATATTAATCTAACAATGTTGGTTGTGCAAAGCTGGGGAATGGGTAGTAAATGTGTAGACTGTCCCTTTTTAGAGGGACATTATACATTCGATTTTTCTTTGCATAAATGTTTTGTAGATGATCCATTTATATAGCCCATACAGTTTTTTTTGTTTTTTTTAGTATAGTTTTGCTAATTTTTAAATAACATTGCTTTGATTTTCAGACTCCTAACCAAGCCCCAAAGTTTTAGGAGTATACCTACTCCATTTTGCTCCTGTTTGTGTAAAGAGTCTTTTCATATGCAGGGGAGGGGGGAGGTTTTTTTATTTCCCACTTAAAGGGACACTGAACCCAAAATGTTTCTTTTGTGATCCAGGGCATGCATTTTTACGCAACTTTCTAATTTACTCCTATTATCAAATTTTCTTTATTCTCTTGGTATCTTTATTTGAAATGCAAAAATCTAAGTTTAGATGCCGGCCCATTTTGGTGGACAACCTGGGTTGTCCTTGCTGATTGGTGGAAAAAATCCATCCACCAATCAAAAAGTGCTGTCCAGAGTTCTTAACCCAAAAAAAGCTTAGATGGCTTTTATTTCAAATAAAGATAGCAAGAGAACGAAGAAAATTTGATAATAGGAGTAAATTAGAAAGTTACTTAAAATTGCATGCTCTATCTGAATCACAAAAGAAAAAATTGGGTTCAGTGTCCCTTTAAAGTGGGTGTTCCAGCTACCTTTTTAACAGAGCTAAACTGGGAGCTTCTAAGTAAGTTTTAAACAGTTTTATACTGGATTTTTATATCCGTATCTGTGCATCTTATTCTTTATAGTAGTGTCTATTACATACAGTTATATGAAAATTGGTGTATACTGTCACTTTAATTGAGACTTGAGTGTCTCTTTTAAAGCTAATCTAGAAAGACCTCTCTCACTGGATAGTATGTCCAGAAAGTGTGCTTTTTTGCACCGTTATTGGTGTTGAGTCAAGTTTGTAGTATACTGTAGGGATAATAAAAAATAACTTAATTTGTATACATAAAATGACAGCAAATATGTATATATTTCTACTGCCCTCTTCAATTTAATACCACATCTCCCTGTACTGATACATTAGTATCTCTGTATACATAGGTTTTCTTAGGAATCTATTATTTTTCCAATAATGGTGACAATTTATAAGACCAGTACTCTGTGAAAGAAATAGGCCTTATATTTCTGGCATGGTTGCAGAGTACTGATTTTGTTAATTTTGTATTATAATTTACCCACAAGTTGGGTATTTAGTATTTCCCTGTATTGGATTAATATACAGTATCCTAAAATGTTGTTTATTTGTGTTGTGCGTAGAGTTTTTAATCACTGCTGTATCTTGTCTGTTTCAGCTGTAACATATATTGTCTTCTAGTTTGCTAGATGCTACTGTTGCTGTGTTATGTTATGCAGCGTTCAGAGCATCATATATCTCTATCTTAATTGGTGCAAGTTTAAATTTCCCCACGTTGTAAGGTATGGTGTTACACTATTTGGTATTCGTATAAACTAAAAGCTGATGTAATACAGCATTGAAACACTCTTGCTCGATGATACTTTTTGCTATATGTCAGTCAGTAGCGACTTACTGGGAGCAAATGACTTATGTTGTATCTGGCTTATTTGTTGTTCCGGTTTATGTTATAATATATGATATAGCACTGTTGTGCTCACTGTCATTTATATTATTGTTTCACTTTACCCGGATACATTAGTCTTTTCTCCTCTGTATCTAAATGCTCGTGTTTAACACATATGTATTTAATTGCTAAACTCGTTCGTGTTTTCTGTTACGCTGTCACACGGTAAATAAATCAATCATAAGCTGTTCTAATTCACTGATATAATGTGGCAGATGTGATAGTTCACTTATGAAAAGTTTATAACTAGTAGTGATTGTAGCAGCACATCGATCTGTTACACTGTAACACGGTAAGTAAATCAATCATTAGTTGTTCTAATTCACGATATATTGTGGCAGTTGTGATAGTTTACTTATAAAATGTTTATAACTAGTAGTGATTTTAGCAGCACATCGATCTACAGTTCTCTTGCAGTGTAAAAATGGCTGTTAAGATTGTATCAGGCTTATTTGTTATTCCGGTACTTCAAGTGGTACTTTTGTGTGTTTTTTTTACTTAACCCTTATGGCAAATCAACCGCTAGCCTATTTCTGTCGCGTTACCACTTTAGATTACACCTGCTAAGCGACTATTGCTAAACATACATGTTTTACACAGCTGACGCTTTCAACCAGTTAAGTCCGCTAGTGCAGTGTTTTTCAACCAGTGTGCCGTGGCACACTAGTGTGCCGTGAGAGATCCTCAGGTGTGCCACGGCAGACTGACAACAGTGTGACATATTTTTTAAACTTTGCTTGTTTTTTACTCCCAGTGCAGGGGTAGTTTGTAGGAGGCATGGCATAACAGCACAATACATACAGTATGTGTGTGTTTGTGTGTATATATATATGCTGTATTAGGCTACAATGTGTGATTTTTTTTCAAAATTTTGGGATGGTGGTGTGCCACAGGATTTTTTAATGTAAAAAAGTGTGCCACGGCAAAAAAAAAAAGGTTAAAAATCACTGCGCTAGTGCTTCTGCTAATGTTAGACTATAGCTGGCAAGATGAATTTTTACTGCATTACTCTTATTACCATTAAAGTATAATGGAATCCATATTACTAACCATATATGCGTTCTAAAGTCAACGCTTGCAACAAATAAAATAAGTTAGTGTTAGCTACAGATATATTCGCCTATTATTACAGCTACTATGTATCGATAGTTTAAAAGGTACTGCTGTAGATGCAGCGCACATTTAAGTGCTAATATACTATAGTTCACAACACTTATCTTATCATTTTAACACAACCAATTTTAAAGTTAAGATTATACTAGATTGTTTTTGTACTATCTAGTATAATCTTAACTTTAAAATTGGTTGAAAGTGGTTAAAATCATAAGAAGTGTTGTGAACTATAGTATATTAGCACTTAAAGGGACATTCAACACTTAGTGTAACAGGTTTTTATATAGTAAATTAAGAAATGGAGGTCCGCCTACACTATACCCCTCCTCCCTTGCCGCCTTGCTTCTGTCCTAATCAGCGGCGCTAACTATTCTAATACCCAGTCAATATGGATGCCGAACTCCCCCCACTATTACGTAGCTGCCTTCTTCTTAAACTGATAAGCAAATCAGAATCCAGTCCTCGGACTGAAATTGCACGCGCGTGCAATTTCAGTCCGAGGACTGGATTCTGATTTGCTTATCAGTTTAAGAAGAAGGCAGCTACGTTATAGTGGGGGGAGTTCGGAATCCATATTGACCGGGTATTAGAGTAGTTAGCGCCGCTGATTAGGACAGAAGCAAGGCGGCAAGGGAGGAGGGGTATAGTGTAGGCGGACCTCCGTTTCTTAATTTACTATATAAAAACCTGTTACACTAAGTGTTGAATGTCCCTTTAAATGTGTGCTGCATCTACAGCAGTACCTTTTTAAACTATCGATACATAGTAGCTGTAATAATAGGCGAATATATCTGTAGCTAACACTAACTTATTTTATTTGTTGCAAGCGTTGACTTTAGAACGCATATATGGTTAGTAATATGGGTTCCATTATACTTTAATGGTAATAAGAGTAATGCAGTAAAAATTCATCTTGCCAGCTATAGTGTAACATTAGCAGAAGCACTAGCGGACTTAACTGGTTGAAAGCGTCAGCTGTGTAAAACATGTATGTTTAGCAATAGTCGCTTAGCAGGTGTAGTGTAAAGTGGTAACGCGACAGAAATAGGCTAGCGGTTGATTTGCCATAAGGGTTAAGTAAAAAAAACACACAAAAGTACCACTTGCAGTACCGGAATAACAAATAAGCCTGATACAATCTTAACAGCCATTTTTACACTGCAAGAGAACTGTAGATCGATGTGCTGCTAAAATCACTACTAGTTATAAACATTTTATAAGTAAACTATCACAACTGCCACAATATATCGTGAATTAGAACAACTAATGATTGATTTACTTACCGTGTTACAGTGTAACAGATCGATGTGCTGCTACAATCACTATTAGTTATAAACTTTTCATAAGTGAACTATCACATCTGCCACATTATATCAGTGAATTAGAACGGCTTATGATTGATTTATTTACCGTGTGACAGCGTAACAGAAAACACGAACGAGTTTAGCAATTAAATACATATGTGTTAAACACGAGCATTTAGATACAGAGGAGAAAAGACTAATGTATCCGGGTAAAGTGAAACAATAATATAAATGCCAGTGAGCACAACAGTGCTATATCATATATTATAACATAAACCGGAACAACAAATAAGCCAGATACAACATAAGTCATTTGCTCCCAGTAAGTCGCTACTGACTGACATATAGCAAAAAGTATCATCGAGCAAGAGTGTTTCAATGCTGTATTACATCAGCTTTTAGTTTATATGAATACCAAATAGTGTAACACCATACCCGACAACGTGGGGAAATTTAAACTTGCACCAATTAAGATAGAGATATATGATGCTCTGAACGCTGCATAACATAACACAGCAACAGTAGCATCTAGCAAACTAGAAGACAATATATGTTACAGCTGAAACAGACAAGATACAGCAGTGATTAAAAACTCTACGCACAACACAAATAAACAACATTTTAGGATACTGTATATTAATCCAATACAGGGAAATACTAAATACCCAACTTGTGGGTAAATTAGAATACAAAATTAACAAAATCAGTACTCTGCAACCATGCCAGAAATATAAGGCCTATTTCTTTCACAGAGTACTGGTCTTATCAATTGTCACCATTATTGGAAATATAATAGATTCCTAAGAAAACCTATGTATACAGAGATACTAATGTATCAGTACAGGGAGATGTGGTATTAAATTGAAGAGGGCAGTAGAAATATATACATATTTGCTGTCATTTTATGTATACAAATTAAGTTATTTTTTATTATCCCTACAGTATACTACAAACTTGACTCAACACCAATAACGGTGCAAAAAAGCACACTTTCTGGACATACTATCCAGTGAGAGAGGTCTTTCTAGATTAAATTTACTTTTTATGCTTACGCACCACTCCTATAAGTGTACTGAAAGTACAGATATTGGAATATCAAGACAAGACGCTATAGGATTCAAATAATAAATAAATATTTCTTGTTCCCATTTTTTGTCTAAGTCTCTTTAAAGCTGTTTTGATATTAAAACGAACAGGAATTGCAAAGCAACTGGGCGTCAAGGTCTGAGAAGCAAAACCCCCACTGCTTTATTGCTGTGAACTGCGACACACCCAAAAACAAAAAGCTTGAATACATTTGTATAATAGCATTTTTTTAATGAAACAAGAAAAGTAATGATCTGTAGTCCCTACTTTTTACATTACTCTTGATCTTTTTAACACATTTTTTAATTTTTGTGTATAATTTCCCTGAGCTGTTAAGTTGTGTTCAGTGTTAACATATTATTTCTCAAAGGCTTTTTGCTTAGAACAGTAGTGTGTTCCTATTATCCTGCGCTTTCTTGGAATACAGTATATGTCTGAATCAGGGAGGATTTTCATTACTTTGATGTATGAATAACATTGTTCTTCATGTAGGAGATAGAAAACTGAAGGACATTCTTTGTGGGTCTGCCTGGGTATAATAAGTATCCATGATGCTGCCAGGCAGATACTGATGTTTATGCAATACAAACTAGTAGCATATATTTAGTTAAGCCTTGAACATTTGACCTTCACTATAGATTTAATGGGACAGTAAACACTTTTAGATAATATAAAAGGTTTTGTTACACACTGGTTGATAAGCCTGCCCAGAGGGCAGTCTGTGTGTGAAAAGTGTAACCCCCCAAGCAACAAAAAATTAAAACAGTAAAAATACAGAAAAAAATAAACACTATCCAAAATAAACCTAATCCCTAGGAAAATAAAAAGCCCCCCCCAAATAACCCCCCCCCCCCTAATCTAAGAATAAACTACCAATAGCCTTTAAAAGGTCTTTTTGTAGGGCATTGCCTTAACTAAATCAGCTCTTTTACATTAAAAATAAACAAAGTTCCCCTCTAACAGTAAAACCCCGCACCCACCAAACCCCCTCAAAATAAAAATAACCTAACGCTAATAAACCTAAACTGCCCATTGCCCATAAAGGGGCATTTGTATGGGCATTGCCCTTAAAAGGGCATTCAGCTCTTTTTCACTACCCTTAAAAGGGCATTCAGCTCTTTTGCAAATTGCCCAATAAACCCTAATCTAAAAAAACCAACCCCCTCCTAAAAAAAACAAACAAAACAAAACACCTAACACTAAAGCCCCAAATAGGTACTCACGGTTTCAGAAGTCCGGCGGAGAAGGTCTTCTTCCAGGCGGGTCAATTCTCTTTATCCACAGCGAGGGCGGAGCAGAGATCCGGAGCGGTCTTTCTAGATGTGGCGATCCTCGGCGGTGGTCATCTGTGGCAGCAGCGGTGGTCCTCGGCGGCATGGAGGCTCGTCTTCATCCGATGTCCGTCGTATACTGAATATTAAATGCAAGGTACCGCAATCAATTTGAGGTACCTTGCCTTCCTGTTGGCTGAATTTTTCAAAACGGCCAATAAGATCAGAGCTACTGAAATCCTATTTGCTGTTGAAATCAGCCAATAAGATTTCAGTAGCTCTCATCCTATTGGCTGATTTTGAAATTTTCAGCCAATAGGAATGCAAGGTACCCCAATAAATATGGGGTACCTTGAATTCAATCTTCAGTGTGTGGCAGACGATCGCATGAAGAAGAACCTCCACGCCTTCGCCAAGGATCGCCACATCTGGGAAGACCGCTCCGGACCTCCGCTCTGCGCCGCCTTCACTCTGCACACATCGGGGAAAACCACGCCGCCTTTGCTGTGGATGAAGATGTTGGGTCCGCCTGGAAGAAGACCTTTTCCGCCGGACTTCTGAAACCGTGAGTACCTATTTGGGGCTTTAGTGTTAGTTTTTTTTTTTTTTTTTTTAGATTAGGGTTTATTGGGCAATTTGCAAAAGAGCTGAATGCCCTTTTAAGGGCGATGCCCATAAAAATGCCCCTTTAGGGGCAATGGGTAGTAAAGGTTTACTAGTGTTATGTTTTTTTTTTTTATTTTGGGGGGTTGGGTGAGTGGGGGGTTTTACTTTTAGGGGGGACTTTGTTTATTTTTAATGTAAAAAAGCTGTTTTCTTTAGGGCAATGCCCTACAAAAAGCCCTTTTAAGGGCTATTGGTAGTTTATTCTTAGATTAGGGGGTGTTTTTATTTGGGGGTGCTTTTTTATTTCCATAGGGATTAGGTTGAATTTTTTTTATTTTGGATAGTGTTTTTTATTAGTTTTTGTAATGTTAGCTTTTTGTTATTTTCTGTAATTTTAGATTAATGTAATTTTCTTTTAATTTTAATGGTTTTTTTTTTTTTTTTTTATGTAACCAATGGGTTAATTTAGGGGGTGTAAGGTTAGGGGGCTTAGTCATTAGTTTTTTTGCAATGTGGGGGTTGGCAGTTTAGGAGCCAATATGTAAATTAGGTTTAATGCGTTGTGGGGGGTTGGCGGATTAGGGGTTAATAGATGTATTAGGTAGTTTGCTATGTTGTGGTTTACGGATTTAGGGGGTAATAATTTTATTAGGTATTTTTTTTTTCTTTTCTCTTAATAGTTCGTACGTGTGGTTAATGTGTTTTTTTTTTTTTCTTTCCTTTCTTTATTGCAGACTTTATTTTTATTTTTTTTAATACTTACTGCGTTGTTTTTTTGTTTGCAATGCTCCGTTTACCTTCGCTGCATCCCGGTGGATTCTGAAAATGGCAGGGTGGTGAAAGAATCCACCGTGTATTGAAGAAAATTTGATAATAGGAGTAAATTAGAAAGTTGCTTAAAATGTCATGCTCTATCTGAATCACAAAAGAAAAAAATTGGGTTCAGTGTCCCTTTTAAGTTTTCCAATTATGAGAACCTAAAGTGCACATTGCAGAATTCCCAGATCTAACCCCTGCTACATGTCTGTCCATCCCTAATTGGCCTTGGAAGAGGGGATAGGATTATAAACTGCAAAATCGATGGTTTTGTCAACACAATAACAGTGGCTAACTTAGTCAACTCCAGTCACTTGTCTGGATTGACATTACTAATAAGGCAAAGAGGAAGGTGTTTTTGGCTATAAAAAACAATTGCAGCAAACAAGGTGTTAAAGGGCCAGTCTACGCCAGAATTATTGTTGTTTAAAAATTTAGTAAACAATGTAGTACTGCAGTGAGTAAGGCTAGCAGAATGCTTGGATGTATTGGTAGAGGGATTTGCAGCAGAAATAGTAAGGTTCTTATGTCGCTTTACAGATGATTAGTTAGGCCTCATCTTGAGTATTGTGTGCAGTTCTGGAGGCCATATCTCCAGAAGGATATAAACAAACTGGAATCTGTGCAAAGCATGGCTACTAAAATAGTACATGGTCTAAAAAAAATAAAACCTACCAGAAGAGGCTTGACGACCTCAATATGTTTAGCTTAGAGGAGAGAAGGGAAAGAGGTGATATGATAGCAACTTTCAAGTATATTAAAGGGCTTAGTAAAGCGGAGGCTGGGAGTATTTTACAGAAAAAGAAAAATTCAAGAACAAGGGGTCTTGATCTCAATCTGAAGGGTAGTATATTCAGGAGTAATTTGCGTATACACTTCTTTACAGAAAGTGATATTGATTCATGGAATTAACTTCCACAAGAGGTGATAATGACAACCACTGTGGGGGACTTTAACCCCTTAATGACCGGACCATTTTTCAATTTTCTTACCCTTAATGACAATTGCTATTTTTACATTTCTGCAGTTTTTGTGTTTAGCTGTAATTTCCCTCTTACTCATTTACTGTACCCACACATATTATATACCGTTTTTCTCGCCATTAAATGGACTTTATAAAGATACCATTATTTTCATCATGTCTTATAATTTACTAAAAAAAAAATAATAAAATATGAGGAAAAAATGGAAAAAAACACACTTTTTCTAACTTTGACCCCCAAAATATGTTACACATCTACAATCACCAAAAAACACCCATGCTAAGTAGTTTCTAAATTTTGTCCTGAGTTTAGAAATACCCAATGTTTACACATTCTTTGCTTTTTTTGCAATTTATGGGGCAATAAATACAAGTAGCACTTCGCTATTTCCAAACCACTTTTTTTCAAAATTAGCGCTAGTTACATTGGAACCCTGATATTTGTCAGGAATACCTGAATATCCCTTGACATGTATATATTTTTTTTTTTTAGAAGACAACCCAAAGTATTGATCTAGGCCCATTTTGGTATATTTCATGCCACCATTTCACCGCCAAATGCGATAAAAAAAAAAAAAGTTCACTTTTTCACAAAATTTGTCACAAACTTTAGGTTTCCCACTGAAATTATTTACAAACAGCTTCTGCAATTATGGCACAAATGGTTGTAAATGCTTCTCTGGGATCCCCTTTTTTCAGAAATAGCAGACTTATATGGCTTTGGGGTTGCTTTTTGGTAATTAGAAGGCCGCTAAATACCGCTGCGCACCACACGTGTTTTATGCCCAGGAGTGAAGGGGTTAATTAGGGAGCTTGTAGGGTTAATTTTAGCTGTAGTGTAGTAGACAACCCCAAGTATTGATCTAGGCCCATTTTGGAATATTTGATGCCACCATTTCACCGCCAAATGCGAGCAAATAAAAAAAAAAAACTTTACATTTTTCACAATTTTAGGTTTCTCACTGAAATTATTTACAAACAGCTTGTGCAATTATGGCAGAAATTATTGTAAAAGCTTCTCTGGGATCCCCTTTGTTCAGAAATAGCAGACTTATATGGCTTTGGTGTTGCTTTTTGGTAATTAGAAGGCCGCTAAATGCTGCTGCGCACCACACGTGTTTAATGCCCAGCAGTGAAGGGGTTAAATTAGGTAGCTTGTAGGGAGCTTGCAGGGTTAATTTTAGAGATCAGCCTCCCACTTGACACATCCCACCCCCTGATCCCTCCCAAACAGCTCTCTTCCCTCCCCCACCCCACAATTGTTCCCGCCATCTTAAGTACTGGCAGAAAGTCTGCCAGTACTAAATAAGAGTTTTTTTTTTTTTTTTTTTTTTAAATAAAAATAATAAAATATTTTAGCTGTGATGGACCCCTGCCTTAGCCCCAACCTCCCTGATCCCCCCTCCAGCTCTTTAACCCTCTCCCCTACCTAATTACCGCCATCTTGGGTACTGGCAGCTGTCTGCCAGTACCCAGTTTGGCCCCAAAAACCCCCCCAAAAGTATTTTTATTTTATTTTTTACTTAAAAACTATTTCTGTAGTGTAGCAGTCCCCCTCCCAGATCCTTTTATATTTAAAAAAAAAAAATCCCTTTTTTTTCCCTTTCTGCCCTCATTCATTGGTGTCAGTGTGGCTAATGGGTGCACGTGCACTCTCACCCCTCGCGCACCGTGCACGCGCGCACGCACCCTCACACCCGGCGGACACTGGCACCATCGCTACCGGTGCAGAGAGGGCCACAGAGTGGCTCTCTCTGCATCGGAGGCTTGTAAAGTGGTATTGCAGGATGCCTCCATATTGAGGCATCACTGCAATACCCTCAGAGCTGCTGGAAGCATTTGTGATCGCTTCCAGCACTCTGTTAGCCAACTGACGTACCAGGTACGTCCATTGTCATTAACTGTTAGTTTTTGCATGACGTACCTGGTACGTCAGTTGTCATTAAGGGGTTAAAGGGACACTGAACCCAATTTTTTTTCTTTTGTGATTCAGATAGAGCATGCAATTTTAAGAAACTTTCTAATTTACTCCTATTATCAAATTTTCTTCATTCTCTTGGTATCTTTATTTGAAATGCAAGTTTAGATGCCGGCCCATTTTTGGTGAACAACCTGGGTTGTTCTTGCTGATTGGTGGATAAATTCAACCATCAATGAACAAGTGCTTTCCAGGGTCCTGAACCAAACAAATAGCTTAGATGCCTTCTATTTCAAATAAAGATAGCAAGAGAACGAAGAAAAATTGATAATTGGAGTAAATTAGAACGATGCTTAAAATTGCATTCTCTATATGAATCATGAAAGCAAAAAATTGGGTTCAGTGTCCCTTTAAGAATACCTGGGATAAGCATAAGGCTATCCTACGAACTAGATGATTCTTTCATATAGGTGACGAGAGTCCACAATTTGTTACATATTGGATATACATTCCTACCAGAAGGAGGCAAAGTTTCCTAAACCTCAAAGCCTATAAATACCCCACTCACCTCACTCATATCTCAGTTTAAACTTTGCCTTATTTAGAGGTGGTTAAGTATGATGTGCTTCAGTGTATATTGAAGTCAGTTTTTTTCCCCTCAGTTACAATGCTTGTCAGAAGGACATTAAGGGAGTTTTTTGCCTAAGGTTATCATGCTCTACCTCTGTTTAAAACCTTTTTTTTGGGCTATCTGTAAACTGGTCGTAGGGATTCATCTCCTGCCTTCCTTTATGGTTCTACATACTGCTATATCTGTACCTCTGCTGATATGTTTCAGCACTGCTTTAGCCTGTCTGCATTTGTGGACGAGAGTCTGCTTTATTACGGTAAGTATAATTTTTTACTAAGGCACTCCTGACTAATTTGGGCACTTTTTTATAGCTTTATTTTTATATATTGCAGCCCAGGGACTTTAGTTTATTTCTCTGCTTAAAAGACATATTTGCCTAAATTGTTTTTGAGAATTTATATTCTGCTATGCGCTAAGGTTTTTTTGTTTTAAGATTTGAGCACATGCGGTCTTAAACCTTGTTACTTACCTTACCGGTCACTTCAATCTGACAAGCACGCTGCCGAATAGCGTCTTTTTTTTTTTTAAACCCGTCCCTATTACGTCATTTCCGCGTTATTTTTTGCGTGCTTTTTTTGCTGCAATTTTGCGCATTATTTTGGCCTTAAATAGATGCTCTCTACATCCCTCAGCGCCTCCATATTTGAAGGGGCTTTATGTTTACCTACGTAAGATTTTTATACTTTAAGCTTTTTTATAAGTGTTTTAGGAGTATTCAATTATCTTTGCTAAGACTTTTTTTCCCAAATCCTTTTTAAACATAAGAGTATTTTTGTAATTGTAATTAATTTTACTTTTTTCTGAATTTTTCATTTTTCCTCTGCCACAATGGAACAACTTACTACTGTCCTTGAATTCACCATAGCACCGGAGTCTGTATAACACATTTCTACTAAAGCTAAGTGTATCTCTTGCAAAACTTCTGAAGTGCCATCTTCAGCAAATTTATGTGACTCATATACTGTATATTGGTTTTTATTAGAACCTAATGAGGTTTCTATGGTTTCAAATGCTCCCTCTGTTTAAATTTCACAGATGGATGTAGGTGGCGTACCCCCAGCAGTGAAGAAATTTATTGCTGCTTCAATTGAGAAGGCCCTGACTGAATTTCCACCTTCAAATAAGCGTGAGATCAGCACAAGTTTTACTTTATCTAGTAAAATCTGTACTGATCAGACTAATACTGACTTATCTTCTAATGATGATGATTCCTCTGATACTGAGGCTCCTTCATCTTATACAGAACCAGATAAATCTTCCTTTTTATATAAAATTGAGCACATTCGTTCTTTTTAAAAAAGGTTTTAGTCACTTTAGGTATTGAAGACGTTAAACCTTCTGAAGATATTCCTTGTAACAAGTTGAATTCCTTTTGAAGTCTAACATTGAACGTTGAATTGAGTCTGCATGCCACTCAGAAGGTTTGGACAGACAGAGAGAAAATAGTGTGAGAGGAAAAAATGGAAAGAGAGGACAGAAAGAAATGAGGGAGATGAGAAAAGGGACACACAGACTGTTTGACACACGCTTTTACTCACTCTTACACTCTCACAGACATACATACACTATTCCACCCTATATCTCATGCACTCAAAGGCACTACCATTTCCCCACAGACATTCGCACACACAGCCCAGGAATAGAAGCATTTCTTATGAGGATTTTTCCTTTATTTTTGTTTCATATTTTTAGAATTTTGAATACATTTATTCTGTAAACATTAAGCACAATCAGTCTGGGCTGCAAGGCTTTTTCAGGTAAAATAGAAAATGCCATTCAGAAAACATCCCCTCAAGTGGCTCTTGCAACAAGGCTTGTTCTGAAAGCTGAGTATTCCATTTCTTGTATAGCGGCATATTACTACTTCTGCACTGAAAGCCGCTCTTGGATCAGAAAGTTTACATATCACAAACCACCTGCACATGCCTCCAAACATTTTAAAAAGAGGGGCACCATTTGGAGAGATATATTATATTATATTTATAATATATTTATAATATATTATATTTATATTATATTTATATTATATTTATATTATATTTATATTATATTTAAATTATATTATAATTATATTATAATTATATTACCGTATATTATATTTATATTTATATTATATTTATATTATATTTATATTATATTATAATTATATTATATTATATTTATATTATATTATATTTATATTATATTATATTTATATTATATTATATTTATATTATATTATATTTATATTATATTATTATATTATTATATTATATTATATTTATATTATATTTATCTATATATATATATATATATATATTAGAAAAAGAAAAAATCAATACATAGAAATCCGCGCACAGATAAGGCCTTTACATATGTTGTAAGTTCTTAATAGTCTAAATGGTAAATAGTTTTCTTCTTACCAGAGATTGCCCCAATCATATGAGGTAATGTATGTGCTCGAAAACCTGTGGGGACACTCCTCTGTGTTCTCCCTGTATTGGTCCTTAGGTCTGTGATTCCGGGGATTTTTATCCTAGGTCACTTCCAAAGTCAGATGGATGTTGTAGGACACTCCAAACTTGTTGGTAGAAACGACCTGATTTTTTTCCCCTCTGTAGCGTTATATCTTGGTATCCCCAGGAGTATGGTTTTGAGGCAATAGGTTTGAGTTGAATATCAATTCTGTCCAGAAAACGGCCCAGAAGTAAATTGTGGTAAGATGCCACTTTAGGTTGCCGGTATCGTAACAATAGTTCTGCACACCCACTCCAAATATCCTTACGCGTTTCAAAGTGTTTATCTACTTCTTCGTCAGAGGAAATGTATGTTCACAGGTTATTCTTGCGCTGTTACAATGATTTGCAGAAGCGCACTGCAAATCAGAAGTGTCCCCACAGGTTTTCGAGCACATACATTACCTCATATGATTGGGGTAATCTCTGGTAAGAAGAAAACTATTTACCATTCATTCTGTTTTCCGATTCACTATTTGGACTATTAAGAACTTACAACATATGTAAAGACCTTATCTTTTCACGGATTTATATGTATTGATTTTCTTTTTACATCATAATCTTTAACAGTGTTAAGGGTACACTGCGTCAATCACACGCAGCACGATTAGAAACACACCAATACCATCTATTTATTGGGATATTCGCCCCTCTCACCCGTATAAATATCAGGGGCGGATATAAAGTAATATTATACCAATAAGCTTTTTTGCATATTGGCCAACAAGTATTGAAGTTGTAGCGCTGGTAATCCACCTTTGATATAAAAATACAAATATTTTTGCATAGAAAATTAGAACATCTAGGCAAGTTCCCTGCTTGCGTTTCCCCAGTAAAACTCCACATACATTGTTACCAATGCACAAGAGAATTATGGGTAAGATATGCAAAATCTCAGTTTTTTTGCTTCAAATACTGTTTTAACACAGCAATCTATCCCTTAACAGGACTATTGCAGCAACACAGAAATCACTCACTAGACAGCCTGTTTAATTCTTTTAGAACTCGTCAGTAGGAGATAGATTTCTGGTTGCTGCTTAGGTAAAGCTAATTTTCAGGGTTAAATCAAAATTCATTAAATTCATGGTGGAGATAAAATTCTGAGATTAAAATCCTCCATGTCTCAAAAGTTAATCAATACAAATTTTTGCATAGAAAATTAGCACATCTAGGCAAGTTCCCCGCTTGCGTTTCACCAGTAAAACTATATACAGTGTGTGTGGGTGTATATGTGTGTGTGTGTATATATATATATATATATATATATATATATATATATATATATATATATATATATATATATATATATATATATATATATATATATATATATATATATAGAGCATGGGTGGCTGAACCATAAAACATACAGGAAAATGATTATAATAACAAATAACTGGCAATTGTGCTGTATTTTTTTACAAATCTCTCCCACTGGTAGCAAAGGGTTAAAATAATTTAATAGAATGCTGAGAAGTCTCACCTAAGTAACAACAGAAGTTATGTTCTGCAACTCTCTAAGGCGCAGTGAACCTAAATCAGCAGGAGGAGGAGAGGGTCTTATCTGGTCAGACAGAGAGCAGGAAAGGCAGACAGCGCAACTTTCACAACAACTTCATTCTACTACACTGACCTCCCCTGTTACCTCTCTCTTCTGTGTGTTAGCTGACAGGATGTAAATAACTTGCATACTCACATCGGAGAAAGGCAAAGGGGGGGGTAGACCCACTACTGAGCCTGCCGGTCACTGAGGTGCTGTGTGCTGGAACGACAGGGAGGGCACCAAGTTCAGAACTAGTTAAGGAATGAAAGCCTTCTTACCTTACTGCTGTGCGCTCCGACTCTGTCCCTCTGCAATCCTCTGTCACAAGCATCTAATCTTTTAAAAAGCATGTGTGCTCTCCTTGTTCCCCTATCAACCGCAGGCATATAATTGGCTGAATGTACTAAGAGATGCAAGAAGATTTGCAGCACAAAGAAAAGACTGCAGGTTACTGGACTAGTTTAATACTAGGAACCCACTGATAGAATATTCTCAAATGAGTGATATAAGATTTAAATTCTTTAAAATACCACAGACATACTCATTTACACTAAATAACTTTATTGGGAGAAAAAATAATAGTCCAGCAGGACTAGTACTCACGCACACACACAGGTTAAAGGGACACTCAATCAAAATTAAACTTTCATTATTCAGATAGAGCATGCCATTTTAAACAACTTTCCAATTTACTTCCATTAACAAAATGTGCACAGTCTTTTTATATTTACACTTTTTGAGTCACCAGCTCCCACTGAGCATGTGCAAGAATAAGTGTGTATGCATTTGTGAATGACTGATGGCTTTCACATGGTACGTGTATGTATTTGTGATTGGCTGATGGCTGTCACATGGTACAGGGGGAGTGGAAAAAGACATAACTTTTAAAATTGTCAGAAAAAAAAACTACTACTCATTTGAAGTTCAGACTAAGTGCTATTGCATTGTCTTGTTATCTTGCATTTGTTGATTATGCAAATCTACTGTGTTGACTGGTCCTTTAAAACTTGCTGGAACTCAGAAAGTGAAATTATCTAGAATGCACCTATTACATGATAATTTGTTACTCGCAAGAGAGATCTTATAATATATATGTTTGTACAAATAATTGACCCTTGGGGGTAAGCAAATTTGTTATCAGCAGTTATAGCGTAGTGTGTCTGATGCGTTAGTTAGTACTGAAAAGCACCACACCGTTGTATATAATACTCAATAAAAAATATAAATTTGTGGGCTCAAATGTAAATTTGTTTGAATAATCTCACACACTGTGTATGTATATTAATAATCCAGTCACATACAAAACTAATGGTTACAATGTTTGTTGGGTTTATAGTTACAAATGTTGCAAGCTGTGCTGATTTTGTGTCAGGAAACCTAAGTTTAAGCAAAACCGTAGGTAGCTATGAGGTATGGTATATACCTTTAAGGTTAGAGAGAGTAGGCAACTATGCATTAGAAAGTTAGCGCAATTAATATCATCAGTATTTTTTTCTATGTGTGTCTTTTTGTTGCAAAGATTGTTGTTATTATAGTAGGCTCTGGCTCAATAATGAGTCAGCGATATTATGTTTGTTGCATCAATATATTATTTGTGGCTTTTGCTAATATACAAACATAATATCGCTGAATATCATGTAATAGGTGCATTCTAGATAATTTCACTTTCTGATTTCACTTTTTCCTGTATGTGTGTGTGTGCGTGAGTACTAGTCCTGCTGGACTATTATTTTTTTCTCCCAATAAAGTTATTTAGTGTAAATGAATATGTCTGTGGTATTTTAAAGAATTTAAATCTTATATCACTAATTTGAGAATATTCTATCAGTGGGTTCCTAGTATTAAACTAGTCCAGTATCCTGCAGTCTTTTCTTTGTGCTGCAAATCTTCTTGCATCTTAGTACATTCTGATGTATATTACTGCTTAAGGTTCTGGAATTTAAGGGTTACAAATAATAATTAATAATTTTGATTTATCCCTTAAATTTAGACTAACGCAACCCACTTAACCTTCCCTCACCCTTTCCTTTATAAAATATAATCAGCGGAATCTGTCGCCCTAGGCCTGTGCCTTGGCCATGATACGCCACTGTCTTAGGCCAGCTATATCTATTGCTGATGTAGCCGCCGCCTTTTTTCTTCAGATCCTGAATGCTGTAATGTGATTCATTTACTACAAGAAACAAATGTTTTTATATTTGATGCAGTATTTGACATTGTCAAAATTAACATTAAAACCAGGTCTTAAGCTATTCTTTCTAGAAGAGCCTTATGGCTTAAATCCTGGAATGCTGATATGGTTTCCAAGAAGAGAATACTATCTTTCTTTTCAGGATAAGAATCTATTTGGTTCACAATTAGATTCAATTATTTATTCTATCACTAAAGGTAAGTCAGTCTTTTTGCCTCAAGACTATAGATCTAAAGGGAAGTTCAAGGCTCCAAATTGTTTTCGTTCTTTTTGAAACAAAGATCAGAATCCTTTCCCCTCTTCAAAAGCCCCTAGCTCTAACTGGAGACCTTCTTCCAATTGGAATAAATCTAAATAATTCAAGAAACCTAATCCTGTCCAAAAAGCAGCATGAAGGTGTGGCCCCCCAACCCAGTTCTTCTGGTAGGGGGCAGATTAAGGGCTCCATGTATTAAGAGGCGGGCGGACAGCTTCTTAACTCGCGAAGCTGTCCGCCCGCCTCCGCTACACACGGGCAGCGGATCTATTGATCCGCTTGCCCGTATGTATCATTACACACTCAGCGGAGTGTGTAATGCCCGCCCCTTCAGTCGCGCGACCAATCACGCGACTGAAGGGGCTGTCAATCACCGAGAGCGAGCGAGCGAGCTCTCGGTGATTTTGCTTCGCCACCTAAGAGGTGGCGTAGGGTGTAGGAAGCAGCGGTCTAATGACCGCTGCTTCTTACATTGCGGGAAGCAGGCTCGCATATGCGAACCTGCCCCGCAAAGGCTCCGGAGCAGCTTACGCTGCTTCGTACATGGAGCCCTAAAACTTTTTCAGAAAATTTGGTCACAATCTGTCCAAAATCCCTGTATCCAGAATATAATCTCTCAGGGATATCGAATTGGTTTTTTATTTAACTCATGTTCCAAAACATCCATTAAAAGCTCAGTCTTTTCTAACATGTGTCTCACATCTAGAACTAATGGGAGTGATTGTCCCAGTTCCTCTACAGGGAAAGGGTTTTTACTCAAATATATTCATTGTACCAAAGGAGAATTCCTTCAGACCAATCTTGCATCTGAAAACACTAAACAAATTTGTAAGAATTCCAACTATCAAGATGTTAACTATAAGGACTATTCTACCTTTTTTGTTCAGCAAGGTCATTATATGTCCACAATAGACTTACAGGATGCTTATCTTTACATCCCTATTCATCCAGACCATTTTCAATTTCTGAGATTCTTTTTTCTAGAAAAGCATTTTCAGTTTATTGCTCTTCCATTTGGCCTAGCAACAGCACCAAGAATATTTTCAAAGGTTCTTGTGCACTTCTTTCTATATTTAGAGAGCAGGATATTGTGGTGTTTCCTTATTTTGGATGATATCTTGGTTTTAGCACAATCCCTTTTTTTATTTAGCAGAATCTCACAAATCAACTGCTGTTGTTTCTTCAAAATCATGGTTGGAGGATCAATTTTCTAAAGAGTTTCTTCATTCCTCAGACAAAGGTCACTTATTTGGGATTCCAAATAGACTCAGTGTCCATGACTCTGTCCCTGACAGAGAGACAAATAGTTAGTTTCAGCTTGTCTGAATCTTCAGTCCCTATCATACCATTCAGTGACTATGTGCATGGAGGTGTTGGACCTAATGATTGCAGCATCGGATACGATCCCCTTTGCTTGTTTTCATATGAGGCATCTTCAACTTTGCATGCTGTGCCAATGGTGCAAGGATTATTCTCATATCACAACTAATATTCTTAGATCCCAACATTCGTTTTTCTCTGACATGGTGGCTAGACCACCAATTGTTTCAGGGGGCCTTCTTTGTTCACCCTACCTGGTCTGTGATTTTGGGAGGAATCAAAGGGTGGAAAGTGTCAGGTTGAAGGTAAATCTCAATAAAGCTAAAATTAACCTTACAAGCTACCTAATTAACCCCTTCACTGCCGGGAATGATAGTGTGGTGTGCAGCTGCAATAAGAGGCCATCTAATTACCAAAAAACAATGGCAAAGCCATATATGTCTGCTATTTCTGAACAAAAGGGATCCCAGAGAAGCTTTTACAACCATTTGTGCCGTGATTGAACAAGCAGTATGTAAATAATTTCAGTGAGAAACCCAAAGTTTGAAAAAAAATTAACAATTATTTGTATTTGATCACATTTGACGCTGAAATGGTCGCATGAAATATACCAACCAAAATGGGCCTAGATCAATACCTTGGGATGTCTACATAAAAAAAGTAATGAAGGGGTAATTACATTCAAAAACATTTCATACTCCTAATAAGTTAATTTATTGCAAGATTGCAAAAAAAATATTATAATTACAAGGTTTATTGTCACTTAAAGCACTCCCCCCCCCCCCCCCCGGTTTAGTGAATATTTCCAAAATTTACTCTTCAGACCCCCAAAAATGTAACCTATTGTATTAACATTCAGGCTGTCCTGTTCCACAGCCTTTCTTCAACTTTGCATCAATTAAAAACTTGCGAACTAAAGATAATTACAAATAAGATGCTCTAACTAAACAGAATGTTATATTTCTTCTGTTAAGTGTGATCAGTCCACGGGTCATCATTACTTCTGGGATATTACTCCTCCCCAACAGGAAGTGCAAGAGGATTCACCCAGCAGAGCTGCATATAGCTCCTCCCCTCTACGTCACTCCCAGTCATTCTCTTGCACCCAACGACTAGATAGGATGTGTGAGAGGACTATGGTGATTATACTTAGTTTTATATCTTCAATCAAAAGTTTGTTATTTTAAAATAGCACCGGAGTGTGTTATTACCTCTCTGGCAGAGTTTGAAGAAGAATCTACCAGAGTTTTGCTATGATTTTAGCCGGAGTAGTTAAGATCATATTGCTGTTCTCGGCCATCTGAGGAGTGAGGTAAACTTCAGATCAGGGGACAGCGGGCAGATGAATCTGCATAGAGGTATGTAGCAGTTTTTATTTTCTGACAATGGAATTGATGAGAAAATCCTGCCATACCGATATGTCATGTATGTATACTTTACACTTCAGTATTCTGGGGAATGGTACTTCACTAGAATTACACTGTAAGAAATACATAAAGCTGTTTAATAACTAGAGATTATGTTTAACGTTTTTGCTGGAATGTAAAATCGTTTTCATTTGCTGAGGTACTGTGTGAATAAATGTTTGGGCACTATTTTTCCACTTGGCAGTTGCTTAATCTGTTTTTCTGACAGTTTCTGTTCTCCCTCACTGCTGTGTTGTGAGGGGGAGGGGCCGTTTTTTTGGCGCTTTTACTATGCATCAAATATTTCAGTCAGCAACTCATTGTATTCCCTGCATGATCCGGTTCATCTCTACAGAGCTCAGGGGTCTTCAAAACTTATTTTGAGGGAGGTAATTTCTCTCAGCAGAGCTGTGAGAATTATAGTTTGACTGAGATAAAAAACGTTTTTTCTGTAATTTGTTTCCTGCTTTCAGAATTTGTTATCTTTGCTAATGGGATTAAACCTTTGCTAAAGTTGTGTTGTTTACAAGGATTGAGGCTATAACTGTTTCAATTTATTAATTTTCAACTGTCATAGATCTTCTGTGCTTCTTAAAGGCACAGTACGTTTTAATATTTTTCTAATTGAATTGTATTTCCAAGTTGCAAGTTTATTTGCTAGTGTGTTAAACATGTCTGATTCAGAGGATGATACCTGTGTCATTTGTTGCAATGCCAAAGTGGAGCCCAATAGAAATTTATGTACTAACTGTATTGATGCTACTTTAAATAAAAGTCAATCTGTACAAATTGAACAAATTTCACCAAACAACGAGGGGAGAGTTATGCCGACTAACTCGCCTCACGTGTCAGTACCTACATCTCCCGCTCAGAGGGAGGTGCGTGATATTGTAGCGCCGAGTACATCTGGGCGGCCATTACAAATCACATTACAGGATATGGCTACTGTTATGACTGAGGTTTTGGCTAAATTACCAGAACTAAGAGGTAAGCGTGATCACTCTGGGGTGAGAACAGAGTGCGCTGATAATATTAGGGCCATGTCAGACACTGCGTCACAGGTGGCAGAACATGAGGACGGAGAACTTCATTCTGTGGGTGACGGTTCTGATCCAAACAGACTGGATTCAGATATTTCAAATTTTAAATTTAAACTGGAAAACCTCCGTGTATTACTAGGGGAGGTGTTAGCGGCTCTGAATGATTGTAACACAGTTGCAATACCAGAGAAAATGTGTAGGTTGGATAAATATTTTGCGGTACCGACGAGTACTGAGGTTTTTCCTATACCTAAGAGACTTACTGAAATTGTTACTAAGGAGTGGGATAGACCCGGTGTGCCGTTCTCACCCCCTCCGATATTTAGAAAAATGTTTCCAATAGACGCCACCACAAGGGACTTATGGCAAACGGTCCCTAAGGTGGAGGGAGCAGTTTCTACCTTAGCTAAGCGTACCACTATCCCGGTGGAGGATAGCTGTGCTTTTTCAGATCCAATGGATAAAAAGTTAGAGGGTTACCTTAAGAAAATGATTGTTCAACAAGGTTTTATATTGCAACCCCTTGCATGCATTGCGCCGATCACGGCTGCAGCGGCATTCTGGATTGAGTCTCTGGAAGAGAACATTGGTTCAGCTACTCTGGACGACATTACGGACAGGCTTAGAGTCCTTAAACTAGCTAATTCATTCATTTCGGAGGCCGTAGTACATCTTACTAAACTTACGGCGAAGAATTCAGGATTCGCCATTCAGGCACGCAGGGCGATGTGGCTAAAATCCTGGTCAGCTGATGTTACTTCTAAGTCTAAATTGCTTAATATACCTTTCAAAGGGCAGACCTTATTCGGGCCCGGGTTGAAAGAGATTATCGCTGACATTACAGGAGGTAAAGGCCATGCCCTGCCTCAGGACAAAGCCAAAGCCAAGACTAGATAGTCTAATTTTCGTTCCTTTCGTAATTTCAAAGCAGGAGCAGCATCAACTTCCTCTGCACCAAAACAGGAAGGAGCTGTTGCTCGCTACAGACAAGGCTGGAAACCTAACCAGTCCTGGAACAAGGGCAAGCAGACTAGGAAACCTGCTGCTGCCCCTAAAACAGCATGAATTGAGGGCCCCTGATCCGGGATCGGATCTAGTGGGGGGCAGACTTTCTCTCTTCGCCCAGGCTTGGGCAAGAGATGTTCAGGATCCCTGGGCGCTAGAGATAATATCTCAGGGATACCTTCTGGACTTCAAATACTCTCCTCCAAGAGAGAGATTTCATCTGTCAAGATTGTCAACAATCCAGACAAAGAAAGAGGCGTTTCTACGCTGCGTACAAGAGCTCTTGTTAATGGGAGTAATCCATCCAGTTCCACGATCGGAACAGGGACAGGGGTTTTACTCAAATCGGTTTGTGGTTCCCAAAAAAGAGGGAACTTTCAGACCAATCCTGGACTTAAAGATCCTAAACAAATTCCTAAGAGTTCCATCGTTCAAGATGGAGACTATTCGGACAATTTTACCTATGATCCAAGAGGGTCAATACATGACCACTGTAGATTTAAAAGATGCTTACCTTCACATACCGATTCACAAAGATCATTATCGGTACCTAAGGTTTGCCTTCCTAGACAGGCATTACCAGTTTGTGGCTCTTCCATTCGGATTGGCTACAGCTCCAAGAATCTTCACAAAGGTTCTGGGTGCTCTTCTGGCGGTACTAAGACCGCGGGGAATCTCGGTAGCTCCATACCTAGACGACATTCTGATACAAGCTTCAAGCTTTCAAACTGCCAAGTCTCATACAGAGTTAGTGCTGGCATTTCTAAGGTCACATGGATGGAAGGTGAACGAAAAGAAAAGTTCACTCGTTCCACTCACAAGAGTTCCCTTCCTGGGGACTCTTATAGATTCTGTAGAAATGAAGATTTACCTGACAGAGGACAGGCTAACAAGACTTCAAAGTGCTTGCCGCACCCTTCATTCCATTCAACACCCGTCAGTGGCTCAATGCATGGAGGTAATCGGCTTAATGGTAGCGGCAATGGACATAGTTCCCTTTGCACGCTTACACCTCAGACCACTGCAACTGTGCATGCTAAGTCAGTGGAATGGGGATTACTCAGACTTATCCCCTTCTCTGAATCTGGATCAAGAGACCAGAAATTCTCTTCTATGGTGGCTTTCTCGGCCACATCTGTCCAGGGGGATGCCATTCAGCAGACCAGACTGGACAATTGTAACAACAGACGCCAGCCTTCTAGGTTGGGGTGCCGTCTGGAATTCTCTGAAGGCTCAGGGACAATGGAGTCAGGAGGAGAGTCTCCTGCCAATAAACATTCTGGAATTGAGAGCAGTTCTCAATGCCCTCCTGGCTTGGCCCCAGTTGACAACTCGGGGGTTCATCAGGTTTCAGTCGGACAACATCACGACTGTAGCTTACATCAACCATCAGGGAGGGACAAGAAGCTCCCTAGCTATGATGGAAGTATCAAAGATAATTTGCTGGGCAGAGTCTCACTCTTGCCACCTGTCAGCAATCCACATCCCGGGAGTGGAGAACTGGGAGGCGGATTTCTTAAGTCGTCAGACTTTTCATCCGGGGGAGTGGGAACTTCATCCGGAGGTCTTTGCCCAAATACTTCGACGTTGGGGCAAACCAGAGATAGATCTCATGGCGTCTCGACAGAACGCCAAGCTTCCTCGTTACGGGTCCAGATCCAGGGATCCAGGAGCAGTCCTGATAGATGCTCTGACAGCACCTTGGGACTTCAGGATGGCTTACGTGTTTCCACCCTTCCCGTTGCTTCCTCGATTGATTGCCAGAATCAAACAAGAGAGAGCATCAGTGATTCTAATAGCACCTGCGTGGCCACGCAGGACTTGGTATGCAGACCTGGTGGACATGTCATCCTGTCCACCTTGGTCTCTACCTCTGAAACAGGACCTTCTGATACAGGGTCCCTTCAAACATCAAAATCTAACTTCTCTGAAGCTGACTGCTTGGAAATTGAACGCTTGATTTTATCAAGACGTGGATTTTCTGAGTCAGTTATTGATACCTTAATACAGGCTAGGAAACCTGTTACCAGAAAGATTTACCATAAGATATGGCGTAAATACCTATATTGGTGTGAATCCAAAGGTTACTCTTGGAGTAAGGTTAGGATTCCTAGGATATTGTCTTTTCTACAAGAAGGTTTAGAAAAGGGTTTATCTGCTAGTTCATTAAAGGGACAGATCTCAGCTCTGTCCATTCTGTTACACAAACGTCTGTCAGAAGTTCCTGACGTCCAGGCTTTTTGTCAGGCTTTGGCCAGAATTAAGCCTGTGTTTAAAACTGTTGCTCCACCATGGAGTTTAAACCTTGTTCTTAATGTTTTACAGGGCGTTCCGTTTGAACCCCTTCATTCCATTGATATAAAGTTGTTATCTTGGAAAGTTCTATTTTTAATGGCTATTTCCTCGGCTCGAAGAGTCTCTGAATTATCAGCCTTACATTGTGATTCTCCTTATTTGATTTTTCATTCGGATAAGGTAGTCCTGCGTACTAAACCTGGGTTCTTACCTAAGGTAGTTACTAACAGGAATATCAATCAAGAGATTGTTGTTCCTTCTTTATGCCCAAATCCTTCTTCAAAGAAGGAACGTCTACTGCACAACCTGGATGTAGTCCGTGCTCTAAAATTTTACTTACAGGCAACTAAGGAATTTCGACAAACGTCTTCTCTGTTTGTCATTTACTCTGGGCAGAGGAGAGGTCAAAAAGCTTCCGCTACCTCTCTTTCTTTTTGGCTTCGTAGCATAATTCGTTTAGCTTATGAGACTGCTGGACAGCAGCCTCCTGAAAGAATTACAGCTCATTCTACTAGAGCTGTGGCTTCCACTTGGGCCTTCAAGAATGAGGCCTCTGTTGAACAGATTTGCAAGGCTGCAACTTGGTCTTCGCTTCATACTTTTTCCAAATTTTACAAATTTGACACTTTTGCTTCTTCGGAGGCTATTTTTGGGAGAAAGGTTCTTCAGGCAGTGGTTCCTTCTGTATAAAGAGCCTGCCTATCCCTCCCGTCATCCGTGTACTTTTGCTTTGGTATTGGTATCCCAGAAGTAATGATGACCCGTGGACTGATCACACTTAACAGAAGAAAACATAATTTATGCTTACCTGATAAATTCCTTTCTTCTGTAGTGTGATCAGTCCACGGCCCGCCCTGTTTTTAAGGCAGGTAAATATTTTTTAATTTATACTCCAGTCACCACTTCACCCTTGGCTTTTCCTTTCTCGTTGGTCCTTGGTCGAATGACTGGGAGTGACGTAGAGGGGAGGAGCTATATGCAGCTCTGCTGGGTGAATCCTCTTGCACTTCCTGTTGGGGAGGAGTAATATCCCAGAAGTAATGATGACCCGTGGACTGATCACACTACAGAAGAAAGGAATTTATCAGGTAAGCATAAATTATGTTTTTTACTTTAGGATGAAGTAATTGTATAAAACAGTGAAGTGAAGCGCTGGACTCAACCCACGTTGCCGACCTCTTATACTACCTCCTTCCTAGGTAGTTCTGGATTCAAAAGGATTTAAATACGTGGAGTGTAGGTGGCGCTAGAAGTACACTAGGTATACCAAGCAATGGGTTGAATAAACTGATTTTCTAAGTCTGTATTTCTCCAACATAGGTGTGTCCGGTCCACGGCGTCATCCTTACTTGTGGGATATTCTCTTCCCCAACAGGAAATGGCAAAGAGCCCAGCAAAGCTGGTCACATGATCCCTCCTAGGCTCCGCCTACCCCAGTCATTCTCTTTGCCGTTGTACAGGCAACATCTCCACGGAGATGGCTTAGAGTTTTTTAGTGTTTAACTGTAGTTTTTATTATTCAATCAAGAGTTTGTTATTTTAAAATAGTGCTGGTATGTACTATTTACTCAGAAACAGAAAAGAGATGAAGATTTCTGTTTGTATGAGGAAAATGATTTTAGCACCGTAACTAAAATCCATGGCTGTTCCACACAGGACTGTTGAGAGCAATTAACTTCAGTTGGGGGAACAGTGTGCAGTCTCTTGCTGCTTGAGGTATGACACATTCTAACAAGACGATGTAATGCTGGAAGCTGTCATTTTTCCCTATGGGATCCGGTAAGCCATGTTTATTACGATGGTAAATAAGGGCTTCATAAGGGCTTATTAAGAATGTAGACTTTTCTGGGCTAAATCGATTCATTTTTAAAACATATTTAGCCTTGAGGAATCATTTTATCTGGGTATATTGATATTATAATATCGGCAGGCACTGTATTAGACACCTTATTTCTCTGGGGCTTTCCCAAAGCATAAGCAGAGCCTCATTTTCGCGCCGGTGTGGCGCACTTGTTTTTGAGAGGCATGGCATGCAGTCGCATGTGAGAGGAGCTCTGATACTTAGAAAAGGCTTTCTGAAGGCGTCATTTGGTATCGTATTCCCCTTTGGGTTTGGTTGGGTCTCAGCAAAGCAGATACCAGGGACTGTAAAGGGGTTAAAGTGTTAAAACGGCTCCGGTTCCGTTATTTTAAGGGTTAAAGCTTCCAAATTTGGTGTGCAATACTTTTAAGGCTTTAAGACACTGTGGTGAAAATTTGGTGAATTTTGTACAATTCCTTCATGTTTTTTCGCAATTGCAGTAATAAAGTGTGTTCAGTTTAAAATTTAAAGTGACAGTAACGGTTTTATTTTAAAACGTTTTTTGTACTTTATTATCAAGTTTATGCCTGTTTAACATGTCTGAACTACCAGATAGACTGTGTTCTGAATGTGGGGAAGCCAGAATTCCTGTTCATTTAAATAAATGTGATTTATGTGATAATGACAATGATGCCCAAGATGATTCCTCAAGTGAGGGGAGTAAGCATGGTACTGCATCATTCCCTCCTTCGTCTACACGAGTCTTGCCCACTCAGGAGGCCCCTAGTACATCTAGCGCGCCAATACTCCTTACTATGCAACAATTAACGGCTGTAATGGATAATTCTGTCAAAAACATTTTAGCCAAAATGAACCCTTGTCAGCGTAAGCGTGGCTGCTCTGTTTTAGTTACTGAAGAGCATGACGACGCTGATATTAATATCTCTGAAGGGCCCCTAACCCAATCTGAGGGGGCCAGGGAGGTTTTGTCTGAGGGAGAAATTACTGATTCAGGGAACATTTCTCAACAGGCTGAACCTGATGTAATTGCATTTAAATTTAAGTTGGAACATCTCCGCATTCTGCTTAAGGAGGTATTATCCACTCTGGATGATTGTGAAAAGTTGGTCATCCCAGAGAAACTATGTAAAATGGACAAGTTCCTAGAGGTGCCGGAGCTCCCAGAAGCTTTTCCTATACCCAAGCGGGTGGCGGACATTGTTAATAAAGAATGGGAAAGGCCCGGTATTCCTTTCGTCCCTCCCCCCATATTTAAAAAATTGTTTCCTATGGTCGACCCCAGAAAGGACTTATGGCAGACAGTCCCCAAGGTCGAGGGAGCGGTTTCTACTTTAAACAAACGCACCACTATACCCATAGAGGATAGTTGTGCTTTCAAAGATCCTATGGATAAAAAATTAGAAGGTTTGCTTAAAAAGATGTTTGTTCAGCAGGGTTACCTTCTACAACCAATTTCATGCATTGTCCCTGTCACTACAGCCGCATGTTTCTGGTTTGATGAGCTGATAAAGGCGCTCGATAGTGATTCTCCTCCTTATGAGGAGATTATGGACAGAATCAATGCTCTCAAATTGGCTAATTCTTTCACCCTAGACGCCACTTTGCAATTGGCTAGGTTAGCGGCTAAGAATTCTGGGTTTGCTATTGTGGCGCGCAGAGCGCTTTGGTTGAAATCTTGGTCGGCTGATGCGTCTTCCAAGAACAAGCTACTAAACATTCCTTTCAAGGGGAAAACGCTGTTTGGCCCTGACTTGAAAGAGATTATCTCGGATATCACTGGGGGTAAGGGCCACGCCCTTCCTCAGGATCGGCCTTTCAAGGCGAAAAATAGACCTAATTTTCGTCCCTTTCGTAAAAACGGACCAGCCCAAAGTGCTACGTCCTCTAAGCAAGAGGGTAATACTTCTCAAGCCAAGCCAGCTTGGAGACCAATGCAAGGCTGGAACAAGGGAAAGCAGGCCAAGAAGCCTGCCACTGCTACCAAGACAGCATGAAATATTAGCCCCCGATCCGGGACCGGATCTGGTGGGGGGCAGACTCTCTCTCTTCGCTCAGGCTTGGGCAAGAGATGTTCTGGATCCTTGGGCGCTAGAAATAGTCTCCCAGGGTTATCTCCTGGAATTCAAGGGACTTCCCCCAAGGGGGAGGTTCCACAGGTCTCAGTTGTCTTCAGACCACATAAAAAGACAGGCGTTCTTACATTGTGTAGAAGACCTGTTAAAAATGGGAGTGATTCATCCTGTTCCAATAAGAGAACAAGGGATGGGGTTCTACTCCAATCTGTTCATAGTTCCCAAAAAAGAGGGAACGTTCAGACCAATCTTAGATCTCAAGATCTTAAACAAGTTTCTCAAGGTTCCATCTTTCAAGATGGAAACCATTCGAACTATTCTTCCTTCCATCCAGGAGGGTCAATTCATGACCACGGTGGATTTAAAGGATGCGTATCTACATATTCCTATCCACAAGGAACATCATCGGTTCCTAAGGTTTGCATTCCTGGACAAACATTACCAGTTCGTGGCGCTTCCTTTCGGATTAGCCACTGCTCCAAGGATTTTCACAAAGGTACTAGGGTCCCTTCTAGCGGTGCTAAGACCAAGGGGCATTGCAGTAGTACCTTACCTGGACGACATTCTGATTCAAGCGTCGTCCCTTCCTCAAGCAAAGGCTCACACGGACATTGTCCTGGCCTTTCTCAGATCTCACGGCTGGAAAGTGAACGTGGAAAAGAGTTCTCTATCCCCGTCAACAAGGGTTCCCTTCTTGGGAACAATTATAGACTCCTTAGAAATGAGGATCTTTCTAACAGAGGCCAGAAAAACAAAACTTCTAGACTCTTGTCGGATACTTCATTCCGTTCCTCTTCCTTCCATAGCTCAGTGCATGGAAGTGATCGGGTTGATGGTAGCGGCGATGGACATAGTTCCTTTTGCGCGCATTCATCTAAGACCATTACAACTGTGCATGCTCAGTCAGTGGAATGGGGACTATACAGACTTGTCTCCGAAGATACAAGTAAATCAGAGGACCAGAGACTCACTCCGTTGGTGGCTGTCCCTGGACAATCTGTCTCAAGGGATGACGTTCCGCAGACCAGAGTGGGTCATTGTCACGACCGACGCCAGTCTGATGGGCTGGGGCGCGGTCTGGGGATCCCTGAAAGCTCAGGGTCTTTGGTCTCGGGAAGAATCTCTTCTACCGATAAATATTCTGGAACTGAGAGCGATATTCAATGCTCTCAAGGCCTGGCCTCGGCTAGCGAGGACCAAGTTCATACGGTTTCAATCAGACAACATGACAACTGTTGCGTACATCAACCATCAGGGGGGAACAAGGAGTTCCCTAGCGATGGAAGAAGTGACCAAAATCATTCTATGGGCGGAGTCTCACTCCTGCCACCTGTCTGCTATCCACATCCCAGGAGTGGAAAATTGGGAAGCGGATTTTCTGAGTCGTCAGACATTGCATCCGGGGGAGTGGGAACTCCATCCGGAAATCTTTGCCCAAGTCACTCACCTGTGGGGCATTCCAGACATGGATCTGATGGCCTCTCGTCAGAACTTCAAAGTTCCTTGCTACGGGGCCAGATCCAGGGATCCCAAGGCGGCTCTAGTGGATGCACTAGTAGCACCTTGGACCTTCAAACTAGCTTATGTGTTCCCGCCATTTCCTCTCATCCCCAGGCTGGTAGCCAGGATCAATCAGGAGAGGGCGTCGGTGATCTTGATAGCTCCTGCGTGGCCACGCAGGACTTGGTATGCAGATCTGGTGAATATGTCATCGGCTCCACCTTGGAAGCTACCTTTGAGACGAGACCTTCTTGTTCAGGGTCCGTTCGAACATCCGAATCTGGTTTCACTCCAGCTGACTGCTTGGAGATTGAACGCTTGATTTTATCGAAGCGAGGATTCTCAGATTATGTTATCGATACTCTTGTTCAGGCCAGAAAGCCTGTAACTAGAAAGATTTACCACAAAATTTGGAAAAAATATATCTGTTGGTGTGAATCTAAAGGATTCCCTTGGGATAAGGTTAAGATTCCTAGGATTCTATCCTTCCTTCAAGAAGGATTGGAAAAAGGATTATCTGCAAGTTCCCTGAAGGGACAGATTTCTGCCTTGTCGGTATTACTTCACAAAAAGCTGGCAGCTGTGCCAGATGTTCAAGCCTTTGTTCAGGCTCTGGTTAGAATCAAGCCTGTTTACAAACCTTTGACTCCTCCTTGGAGTCTCAATTTAGTTCTTTCAGTTCTTCAGGGGGTTCCGTTTGAACCCTTACATTCCGTTGATATTAAGTTATTATCTTGGAAAGTTTTGTTTTTAGTTGCGATTTCTTCTGCTAGAAGAGTCTCAGAATTATCTGCTCTGCAGTGTTCTCCTCCTTATCTGGTGTTCCATGCAGATAAGGTGGTTTTACGTACTAAACCTGGTTTTCTTCCAAAAGTTGTTTCTAACAAAAACATTAACCAGGAGATTATCGTACCTTCTCTGTGTCCGAAACCAGTTTCAAAGAAGGAACGTTTGTTGCACAATTTGGATGTTGTTCGCGCTCTAAAATTCTATTTAGATGCTACTAAGGATTTTAGACAAACATCTTCCTTGTTTGTTGTTTATTCAGGTAAAAGGAGAGGTCAAAAAGCAACTTCTACCTCTCTCTCTTTTTGGATTAAAAGCATCATCAGATTGGCTTACGAGACTGCCGGACGGCAGCCTCCCGAAAGAATCACAGCTCATTCCACTAGGGCTGTGGCTTCCACATGGGCCTTCAAGAACGAGGCTTCTGTTGATCAGATATGTAGGGCAGCGACTTGGTCTTCACTGCACACTTTTACCAAATTTTACAAGTTTGATACTTTTGCTTCTTCTGAGGCTATTTTTGGGAGAAAGGTTTTGCAAGCCGTGGTGCCTTCCATTTAGGTGACCTGATTTGCTCCCTCCCTTCATCCGTGTCCTAAAGCTTTGGTATTGGTTCCCACAAGTAAGGATGACGCCGTGGACCGGACACACCTATGTTGGAGAAAACAGAATTTATGTTTACCTGATAAATTTCTTTCTCCAACGGTGTGTCCGGTCCACGGCCCGCCCTGGTTTTTTAATCAGGTCTGATAATTTATTTTCTTTAACTACAGTCACCACGGTACCATATGGTTTCTCCTATGCAAATATTCCTCCTTAACGTCGGTCGAATGACTGGGGTAGGCGGAGCCTAGGAGGGATCATGTGACCAGCTTTGCTGGGCTCTTTGCCATTTCCTGTTGGGGAAGAGAATATCCCACAAGTAAGGATGACGCCGTGGACCGGACACACCGTTGGAGAAAGAAATTTATCAGGTAAACATAAATTCTGTTTTTACTAATGCCCTCAAATGCACTGGGTGGTGATAATAGGAAAAAGAAGTCTAAAACTGAGTGGATTTTATCTCAAATTTATTCAATAATGTGAACATAGAAATCAACAAGATCAATCATGCATGTGGCCCACACTAATCAATCACAACAACTTTCAAATCACAATTAAAAAAATCAACATTAAAAATCAAACTTTGTCATTACTATTGCCTAATTGAAATTTATTTACTTAAAGATTTAATGCTGCTATATTTTACATTTTAATGACAAAGTTTGATTTTTAATGTTGATTTTTTTTAATTGTGATTTGAAAGTTGTTGTGATTGATTAGTGTGGGCCACATGCATGATTGATCTTGTTGATTTCTATGTTCACATTATTGAATAAATTTGAGATAAAATCCACTCAGTTTTAGACTTCTTTTTCCTATTATCACCACCCAGTGCATTTGAGGGCATTAGTAAAATACAGACTTAGAAAATCAGTTTATTCAACCCATTGCTTGTATACCTAGTGTACTTCTAGCGCCACCTACACTCCACGTATTTAAATCCTTTTGAATCCAGAACTACCTAGGAAGGAGGTAGTATAAGAGGTCGGCAACGTGGGTTGAGTCCAGCGCTCCACTTCACTGCTCCACCCAGTGCATTTGAGGGCATTAGTAAAATACAGACTTAGAAAATCAGTTTATTTAACCCATTGCTCGGTATACCTAGTGTACTTCTAGCGCCACCTACACTCCACGTATTTATATATTTTTACTTTAGAACGTTCCATTGATATCACATTTTGTTTAAGTGTATTTAAACACACACAATTATTCTTAGATATCAATTTACCTGTCATTCTTTGTGCTTTTTATCCATTTATATCTGGGTTTATTGAAAGGGCTGAGGAATAATTTCAATTTTTTTGTTTTTAATTTTGTGCATATTTTTTTTTTTTTTTTTTCTAGGTGTTCAATGACCCAATACACGGTCACATTGAATTGCATCCGCTACTTGTCCGAATCATAGACACTCCCCAGTTTCAGCGTCTGAGATATATCAAACAACTGGGGGGCAGCTACTATGTGTTTCCCGGAGGATCACACAACCGATTTGAGCATTCTATTGGGTAAGAGAGAAGGCATTTTATAATTGTACAGTAGGTAACTTGCATGCGATCTGAATAGTGTCTGGGATTTATTATATACAGTAAGTTTATATGTAAAGTTTTTTCTTTCTCATCTATACTGATATGCATATTAAAGGAACATGAAACCCATTTTATGAATCAGATAGAACATACAAGTTTCAACAACTTTCCAATTTGCTTCATTCTCTTGGTAGGCTTTGTTGAAAAGCATACCCAGGTAGGCTTAGAAGCTGGGAGGTAGCTGCTGATTGGTAAGCCACTGGTATATTTGTGCAGCTACCAATGTGTTCAGCTAGCTCCCACTAATGCATTGCTGCTCCTTCAATAAAGGATACAAAGTGAATGAAGCAAAATTTATAATAGAAGTTAATTGGAAGGTTATTTCAAATTGTATGTTGTATCTGAAATAACAATTTGGGGTTTCATGTCCTTTTAATACAATGGGTGAGTCCTGTTCTGAATTACTGTCATGCCTTCTGCCTCCCAAATACTGATCTTGTTTACCTTGGACATTTATGCATTGCTCTTGCTTTTTGTTTGGCGTCAATGCTTTTGTGATCTTAACATATTAACAAAACCGTTCCAATAGAATCGGATGTCTCCCCATTGAAAAGCTGTTGTAATTCATTTCAATGCGTTTCTTTTAACCTTGAAATGTTCAGCCCATGAAGTTAAAACAACTTGTCAAATGTTGATTTCACCTTTTGACCTGTCTGGTTTAGCCTAAACACATGAGAGCAGGATGCACACATTCTTTTTGTGTGCCTCTCACCTTTTTTTTTGTACAACACATAAAAGGAAGTTGCCTTAGGGATTTGATCTCTTCTTATTTTCTAACCTCTGATATATTATTGCTGTCCCATTTGTTAATTAACTGTGGAATGTCGTCTTACTACATTTAAAGATAGTGGTTGGACCCTCCCCCAACAGACACCTGCACTGAAAAAGACCCGCATAAAGAATGCAATTTTCTCCAACATAGGTGTGTCCGGTCCACGGCGTCATCCTTACTTGTGGGATATTCTCTTCCCCAACAGGAAATGGCAAAGAGCCCAGCAAAGCTGGTCACATGATCCCTCCTAGGCTCCGCCTACCCCAGTCATTCTCTTTGCCGTTGTACAGGCAACATCTCCACGGAGATGGCTTAGAGTTTTTTAGTGTTTAACTGTAGTTTTTATTATTCAATCAAGAGTTTGTTATTTTGAAATAGTGCTGGTATGTACTATTTACTCAGAAACAGAAAAGAGATGAAGATTTCTGTTTGTATGAGGAAAATGATTTTAGCAAACGTCACTAAAATCCATGGCTGTTCCACACAGGACTGTTGAGAGCAATTAACTTCAGTTGGGGGAACAGTGAGCAGTCTTTTGCTGCTTGAGGTATGACACATTCTAACAAGACGATGTAATGCTGGAAGCTGTCATTTTCCCTATGGGATCCGGTAAGCCATGTTTATTAAGATCGTAAATAAGGGCTTCACAAGGGCTTATTAAGACTGTAGACTTTTTCTGGGCTAAATCGATTCATTATTAACACATATTTAGCCTTGAGGAATCATTTATTCTGGGTATTTTTATATAATAATATCGGCAGGCACTGTTTTAGACGCCTTATTCTTTAGGGGCTTTCCAAAATCATAGGCAGAGCCTCATTTTCGCGCCGGTGTTGCGCACTTGTTTTTGAGACATGACATGCAGTCGCATGTGAGAGGAGCTCTGATACTTAGAAAAGACTTTCTGAAGGCGTCATTTGGTATCGTATTCCCCTTTGGGCTTGGTTGGGTCTCAGCAAAGCAGATACCAGGGACTGTAAAGGGGTTAAAGTTAAAAACGGCTCCGGTTCAGTTATTTTAAGGGTTAAAGCTCCCAAATTTGGTGTGCAATACTTTTAAGGCTTTAAGACACTGTGGTGAAAATTTGGTGAATTTTGAACAATTCCTTCATGTTTTTTCGCAATTGCAGTAATAAAGTGTGTTCAGTTTAAAATTTAAAGTGACAGTAACGGTTTTATTTTAAAACGTTTTTTGTACTTTGTTATCAAGTTTATGCCTGTTTAACATGTCTGAACTACCAGATAGACTGTGTTCTGAATGTGGGGAAGCCAGAATTCCCATTCATTTAAATAAATGTGATTTATGTGACAATGACAATGATGCCCAAGATGATTCCTCAAGTGAGGGGAGTAAGCATGGTACTGCATCATTCCCTCCTTCGTCTACACGAGTCTTGCCCACTCAGGAGGCCCCTAGTACATCTAGCGCGCCAATACTCCTTACTATGCAACAATTAACGGCTGTAATGGATAATTCTGTCAAAAACATTTTAGCCAAAATGAACACTTATCAGCGTAAGCGCGACTGCTCTGTTTTAGATACTGAAGAGCATGACGACGCTGATAATAATGGTTCTGAAGGGCCCCTAACCCAGTCTGATGGGGCCAGGGAGGTTTTGTCTGAGGGAGAAATTACTGATTCAGGGAACATTTCTCAACAAGCTGAACCTGATGTGATTGCGTTTAAATTTAAGTTGGAACATCTCCGCATTCTGCTTAAGGAGGTATTATCCACTCTGGATGATTGTGACAAGTTGGTCATCCCAGAGAAACTATGTAAAATGGACAAGTTCCTAGAGGTCCCGGGGCTCCCAGAAGCTTTTCCTATACCCAAGCGGGTGGCGGACATTGTTAATAAAGAATGGGAAAGGCCCGGTATTCCTTTCGTCCCTCCCCCCATATTTAAAAAATTGTTTCCTATGGTCGACCCCAGAAAGGACTTATGGCAGACAGTCCCCAAGGTCGAGGGAGCGGTTTCTACTTTAAACAAACGCACCACTATACCCATAGAAGATAGTTGTGCTTTCAAAGATCCTATGGATAAAAAATTAGAAGGTTTGCTTAAAAAGATGTTTGTTCAGCAAGGTTACCTTCTACAACCAATTTGCGTCTTCCAAGAACAAGCTACTTAACATTCCTTTCAAGGGGAAAACGCTGTTTGGCCCTGACTTGAAAGAGATTATCTCTGATATCACTGGGGGTAAGGGCCACGCCCTTCCTCAGGATCGGCCTTTCAAGGCAAAAAATAAACCTAATTTTCGTCCCTTTCGTAGAAATGGACCAGCCCAAAGTGCTACGTCCTCTAAGCAAGAGGGTAATACTTCTCAAGCCAAGCCAGCTTGGAGACCAATGCAAGGCTGGAACAAGGGAAAGCAGGCCAAGAAACCTGCCACTGCTACCAAGACAGCATGAAATGTTGGCCCCCGATCCGGGACCGGATCTGGTGGGGGGCAGACTCTCTCTCTTCGCTCAGGCTTGGGCAAGAGATGTTCTGGATCCTTGGGCGCTAGAAATAGTCTCCCAAGGTTATCTTCTGGAATTCAAGGGGCTTCCCCCAAGGGGGAGGTTCCACAGGTCTCAGTTGTCTTCAGACCACATAAAAAGACAGGCATTCTTACATTGTGTAGAAGACCTGTTAAAAATGGGAGTGATTCATCCTGTTCCATTAAGAGAACAAGGGATGGGGTTCTACTCCAATCTGTTCATAGTTCCCAAAAAAGAGGGAACGTTCAGACCAATCTTAGATCTCAAGATCTTAAACAAGTTTCTCAAGGTTCCATCGTTCAAGATGGAAACCATTCGAACTATTCTTCCTTCCATCCAGGAAGATCAATTCATGACCACAGTGGATTTAAAGGATGCGTATCTACATATTCCTATCCACAAGGAACATCATCGGTTCCTAAGGTTCGCATTCCTGGACAAGCATTACCAGTTCGTGGCGCTTCCTTTCGGATTAGCCACTGCTCCAAGGATTTTCACAAAGGTACTAGGGTCCCTTCTAGCTGTGCTAAGACCAAGGGGCATTGCTGTAGTACCTTACTTGGACGACATTCTGATTCAAGCGTCGTCCCTTCCTCAAGCAAAGGCTCACACGGACATTGTCCTGGCCTTTCTCAGATCTCACGGATGGAAAGTGAACGTGGAAAAGAGTTCTCTATCTCCGTCAACAAGGGTTCCCTTCTTGGGAACAATAATAGACTCCTTAGAAATGAGGATTTTTCTGACAGAGGCCAGAAAAACAAAACTTCTAGACTCTTGTCGGATACTTCATTCCGTTCCTCTTCCTTCCATAGCGCAGTGCATGGAAGTGATCGGTTTGATGGTAGCGGCAATGGACATAGTTCCTTTTGCGCGCATTCATCTAAGACCATTACAACTGTGCATGCTCAGTCAGTGGAATGGGGACTATACAGACTTGTCTCCGAAGATACAAGTAAATCAGAGGACCAGAGACTCACTCCGTTGGTGGCTGTCCCTGGACAACCTGTCACAAGGGATGACATTCCGCAGACCGGAGTGGGTCATCGTCACGACCGACGCCAGTCTGATGGGCTGGGGCGCGGTCTGGGGATCCCTGAAAGCTCAGGGTCTTTGGTCTCGGGAAGAATCTCTTCTACCGATAAATATTCTGGAACTGAGAGCGATATTCAATGCTCTCAAGGCTTGGCCTCAGCTAGCGAGGGCCAAGTTCATACGGTTTCAATCAGACAACATGACAACTGTTGCGTACATCAACCATCAGGGGGGAACAAGGAGTTCCCTAGCGATGGAAGAAGTGACCAAAATCATTCTATGGGCGGAGTCTCACTCCTGCCACCTGTCTGCTATCCACATCCCAGGAGTGGAAAATTGGGAAGCGGATTTTCTGAGTCGTCAGACATTGCATCCGGGGGAGTGGGAACTCCATCCGGAAATCTTTGCCCAAGTCACTCAGCTGTGGGGCATTCCAGACATGGATCTGATGGCCTCTCGTCAGAACTTCAAAGTTCCTTGCTACGGGTCCAGATCCAGGGATCCCAAGGCGGCTCTAGTGGATGCACTAGTAGCACCTTGGACCTTCAAACTAGCTTATGTGTTCCCGCCGTTTCCTCTCATCCCCAGGCTGGTAGCCAGGATCAATCAGGAGAGGGCGTCGGTGATCTTGATAGCTCCTGCGTGGCCACGCAGGACTTGGTATGCAGATCTGGTGAATATGTAATCGGCTCCACTTTGGAAGCTACCTTTGAGACGAGACCTTCTTGTTCAGGGTCCGTTCGAACATCCGAATCTGGTTTCACTCCAGCTGACTGCTTGGAGATTGAACGCTTGATCTTATCGAAGCGAGGGTTCTCAGATTCTGTTATCGATACTCTTGTTCAGGCCAGAAAGCCTGTAACTAGAAAGATTTACCACAAAATTTGGAAAAAATATATCTGTTGGTGTGAATCTAAAGGATTCCCTTGGGACAAGGTTAGGATTCCTAAGATTCTATCCTTCCTTCAAGAAGGATTGGAAAAAGGATTATCTGCTAGTTCCCTGAAGGGACAGATTTCTGCCTTGTCTGTGTTACTTCACAAAAAGCTGGCAGCTGTGCCAGATGTTCAAGCCTTTGTTCAGGCTCTGGTTAGAATTAAGCCTGTTTACAAACCTTTGACTCCTCCTTGGAGTCTCAACTTAGTTCTTTCAGTTCTTCAGGGGGTTCCGTTTGAACCCTTACATTCCGTTGATATTAAGTTATTATCTTGGAAAGTTTTGTTTTTAGTTGCAATTTCTTCTGCTAGAAGAGTTTCAGAATTATCTGCTCTGCAGTGTTCTCCTCCTTATCTGGTGTTCCATGCAGATAAGGTGGTTTTACGTACTAAACCTGGTTTTCTTCCAAAAGTTGTTTCTAACAAAAACATTAACCAGGAGATTATCGTGCCTTCTCTGTGTCCGAAACCAGTTTCAAAGAAGGAACGTTTGTTGCACAATTTGGATGTTGTTCGCGCTCTAAAATTCTATTTAGATGCTACAAAGGATTTTAGACAAACATCTTCCTTGTTTGTTGTTTATTCCGGTAAAAGGAGAGGTCAAAAAGCAACTTCTACCTCTCTCTCTTTTTGGATTAAAAGCATCATCAGATTGGCTTACGAGACTGCCGGACGGCAGCCTCCCGAAAGAATCACGGCCCATTCCACTAGGGCTGTGGCTTCCACATGGGCCTTCAAGAACGAGGCTTCTGTTGATCAGATATGTACGGCAGCGACTTGGTCTTCACTGCACACTTTTACCAAATTTTACAAGTTTGATACTTTTGCTTCTTCTGAGGCTATTTTTGGGAGAAAGGTTTTGCAAGCCGTGGTGCCTTCCATTTAGGTGACCTGATTTGCTCCCTCCCTTCATCCGTGTCCTAAAGCTTTGGTATTGGTTCCCACAAGTAAGGATGACGCCGTGGACCGGACACACCTATGTTGGAGAAAACAGAATTTATGTTTACCTGATAAATTACTTTCTCCAACGGTGTGTCCGGTCCACGGCCCGCCCTGGTTTTTTTTTAATCAGGTCTGATAATTTATTTTCTTTAACTACAGTCACCACGGTACCATATGGTTTCTCCTATGCAAATATTCCTCCTTAACGTCGGTCGAATGACTGGGGTAGGCGGAGCCTAGGAGGGATCATGTGACCAGCTTTGCTGGGCTCTTTGCCATTTCCTGTTGGGGAAGAGAATATCCCACAAGTAAGGATGACGCCGTGGACCGGACACACCGTTGGAGAAAGTAATTTATCAGGTAAACATAAATTCTGTTTTTTCTAGCTAAAGTTATAGTGATTTGCATTTTTACTGCACTCCAGGGATACCTAACTGAAAAGGGTTATAAATGAGCGCACCTGCACTAATGTAAACAATCTCTGTATCATGTTGCTCAGTCAAGCAGACACCACCATATTAAATGCTGCAATTGTGCTTGTCAGTAACTGTATTTAAACCCTCCTAAAGGGGTTAAACACATTAAATGAATAATAAACGCAGGATTTTTTTTTAAAGACTAATGCGGAATGTATATATGATATAGGGTGCATATATCACTGCATTTCCTTCATTAAAGGGACTGTGTACCCTATTTTTCCACCTTTTTAATATGTTCCTAATGATCCCCAATGATGGAGTGTTTATTTTTTATTTTTTTACGTATAGCTCCTTTACTTTTATATCGGCTTTTAGGGACACTCTAGTCAAAATTAAACTTTCATGATTCAGAAAGAACATGCAATTTTAAACAACTTTCCAATTTACTTCCATTAACAAAATGTGCATTCTCTCTTTTATATTTACACTTTCTTTCATGTAATTAGCAAGAGTCCATGAGCTAGTGACGTATGGGATATACATTCCTACCAGGAGGGGCAAAGTTTCCCAAACCTCAAAATGCCTATAAATACACCCCTCACCACACCCACAATTCAGTTTTACAAACTTTGCCTCCGATGGAGGTGGTGAAGTAAGTTTGTGCTAGATTCTACGTTGATATGCGCTCCGCAGCAAGTTGGAGCCCGGTTTTCCTCTCAGCGTGCAGTGAATGTCAGAGGGATGTGAGGAGAGTATTGCCTATTTGAATGCAGTGATCTCCTTCTAAGGGGTCTATTTCATAGGTTCTCTGTTATCGGTCGTAGAGATTCATCTCTTACCTCCCTTTTCAGATCGACGATATACTCTTATATATACCATTACCTCTGCTGATTCTCGTTTCAGTACTGGTTTGGCTATCTGCTATATGTAGATGAGTGTCCTGGGGTAAGTAAGTCTTATTTTCTGTGACACTCCAAGCTATGGTTGGGCACTTTGTTTATAAAGTTCTAAATATATGTATTCAAACATTTATTTGCCTTGACTCAGAATGTTCAACTTTCCTTATTTTCAGACAGTCAGTTTCATATTTGGGATAATGCATTTTGATTTGACCATTTTTTCTTACCTTAAAATTTGACTTTTTCCCTGTGGGCTGTTAGGCTCGCGGGGGCTGAAAATGCTTCATTTTATTGCGTCATTCTTGGCGCGGACTTTTTTGGCGCAAAAATTCTATTTCCGTTTCCGGCGTCATACGTGTCGCCGGAAGTTGCGTCATTCTTTGACGTTATTTCGCGCCAAAAATGTCGGCGTTCCGGATGTGGCGTCATTTTTGGCGCCAAAAAGCATTTAGGCGCCAAATAATGTGGGCGTCTTATTTGGCGCGAAAAAATATGGGCGTCACTTTTGTCTCCACATTATTTAAGTCTCATTTTTTATTGCTTCTGGTTGCTAGAAGCTTGTTCTTTGGCATTCTTTCCCATTCCTGAAACTCTCATTTAAGGAATTTGATCAATTTTGCTTTATATGTTGTTTTTTCTCTTACATATTGCAAGATGTCTCACGTTGCATCTGAGCCAGAAGATACTACAGGAAAATCGCTGTCAAGTGCTGAATCTACCAAAGCTAAGTGTATCTGCTGTAAACTTTTGGTAGCTATTTCTCCAGCTGTTGTTTGTATTGATTGTCATGACAAACTTGTTAAAGCAGATAATATTTCCTTTAGTAAAGTACCATTGCCTGTTGCAGTTCCCTCAACATCTAAGGTGCAGAATGTTCCTGATAATATAAGAGATTTTGTTTCTGAATCCATAAAGAAGGCTATGTCTGTTATTTCTCCTTCTAGTAAACGTAAAAAATCTTTTAAAACTTCTCTCCCTACAGATGAATTTTTAAATGAACATCATCATTCTGATTCTGATGACTCCTCTGGTTCAGAGGATTCTGTCTCTGAGGTTGATGCTGATAAATCTTCATATTTATTTAAAATGGAATTTATTCGTTCTTTACTTAAAGAAGTTCTAATTGCTTTAGAAATAGAGGATTCTGGTCCTCTTGATACTAATTCTAAACGTTTAGATAAGGTATTTAAAGCTCCTGTGGTTATTCCAGAAGTTTTTCCTGTTCCTAATGCTATTTCTGCAGTAATTTCCAAAGAATGGGATAATTTGGGTAATTCATTTACTCCTTCTAAACGTTTTAAGCAATTATATCCTGTGCCGTCTGACAGATTAGAATTTTGGGACAAGATCCCTAAAGTTGATGGGGCTATTTCTACCCTTGCTAAACGTACTACTATTCCTACGTCAGATGGTACTTCGTTTAAGGATCCTCTAGATAGGAAAATTGAGTCCTTTCTAAGAAAAGCTTATCTGTGTTCAGGTAATCTTCTTAGACCTGCTATATCTTTGGCTGATGTTGCTGCAGCTTCAACTTTTTGGTTGGAAACTTTAGCGCAACAAGTAACACATCGTGATTCTCATGATATTATTATTCTTCTTCAGCATGCTAATAATTTTATCTGTGATGCCATTTTTGATATTATCAGAGTTGATGTCAGGTTTATGTCTCTAGCTATTTTAGCTAGAAGAGCTTTATGGCTTAAAACTTGGAATGCTGATATGGCTTCTAAATCAACTTTACTTTCCATTTCTTTCCAGGGTAACAAATTATTTGGTTCTCAGTTGGATTCCATTATTTCAACTGTTACTGGTGGGAAAGGAACTTTTTTACCACAGGATAAAAAATCTAAAGGTAAAAACAGGGCTAATAATCGTTTTCGTTCCTTTCGTTTCAACAAAGAACAAAAGCCTGATCCTTCATCCTCAGGAGCAGTTTCAGTTTGGAGACCATCTCCAGTCTGGAATAAATCCAAGCCAGCTAGAAAGGCAAAGCCTGCTTCTAAGTCCACATGAAGGTGCGGCCCTCATTCCAGCTCAGCTGGTAGGGGGCAGGTTACGTTTTTTCAAGGAAATTTGGATCAATTCTGTTCACAATCTTTGGATTCAGAGCATTGTTTCAGAAGGGTACAGAATTGGTTTCAAGTTGAGACCTCCTGCAAAGAGATTTTTTCTTTCCCGTGTCCCAGTAAATCCAGTAAAAGCTCAAGCATTTCTGAAATGTGTTTCAGATCTAGAGTTGACTGGAGTAATTATGCCAGTTCCAGTTCCGGAACAGGGGATGGGGTTTTATTCAAATCTCTTCATTGTACCAAAGAAGGAGAATTCTTTCAGACCAGTTCTGGATCTAAAAATATTGAATCGTTATGTAAGGATACCAACGTTCAAGATGGTAACTGTAAGGACTATCTTACCTTTTGTTCAGCAAGGGAATTATATGTCCATGATAGATTTACAGGATGCATATCTGCATATTCCGATTCATCCAGATCATTATCAGTTCCTGAGATTCTCGTTTCTGGACAAGCATTACCAATTTGTGGCTCTGCCGTTTGGCCTAGCTACAGCTCCAAGAATTTTTACAAAGGTTCTCGGTGCCCTGCTGTCTGTAATCAGAGAACAGGGTATTGTGGTATTTCCTTATTTGGACGATATCTTGGTACTTGCTCAGTCTTTACATTTAGCAGAATCTCATACGAATCGACTTGTGTTGTTTCTTCAAGATCATGGTTGGAGGATCAATTTACCAAAAAGTTCTTTGATTCCTCAGACAAGGGTAACCTTTCTGGGTTTCCAGATGGATTCAGTGTCCATGACTCTGTCTTTAACAGACAAGAGACGTCTAAAGTTGATTACAGCTTGTCGAAACCTTCAGTCACAATCATTCCCTTCGGTAGCCTTATGCATGGAAATTCTAGGTCTTATGACTGCTGCATCGGACGCGATCCCCTTTGCTCGTTTTCACATGCGACCTCTTCAGCTCTGTATGCTGAAGCAATGGTGCAAGGATTACACGAAGATATCTCAATTAATATCTTTAAAACCGATTGTTCGACACTCTCTAACATGGTGGACAGATCACCATCGTTTAATTCAGGGGGCTTCTTTTGTGCTTCCGACCTGGACTGTAATTTCAACAGATGCAAGTCTCACAGGTTGGGGAGCTGTGTGGGGATCTCTGACGGCACAAGGAGTTTGGGAATCTCAGGAGGTGAGATTACCGATCAATATTTTGGAACTCCGTGCAATTTTCAGAGCTCTTCAGTTTTGGCCTCTTCTGAAGAGAGAATCGTTCATTTGTTTTCAGACAGACAATGTCACAACTGTGGCATACATCAATCATCAAGGAGGGACTCACAGTCCTCTGGCTATGAAAGAAGTATCTCGAATCTTGGTTTGGGCGGAATCCAGCTCCTGTCTAATCTCTGCGGTTCATATCCCAGGTGTAGACAATTGGGAAGCGGATTATCTCAGTCGCCAAACGTTGCATCCGGGCGAATGGTCTCTTCACCCAGAGGTATTTCTTCAGATTGTTCAAATGTGGGAACTTCCAGAAATAGATCTGATGGCGTCCCATCTAAACAAGAAACTTCCCAGGTATCTGTCCAGATCCCGGGATCCTCAGGCGGAGGCAGTGGATGCATTATCACTTCCTTGGAAGTATCATCCTGCCTATATCTTTCCGCCTCTAGTTCTTCTTCCAAGAGTAATCTCCAAGATTCTGAAGGAATGCTCGTTTGTTCTGCTGGTAGCTCCGGCATGGCCTCACAGGTTTTGGTATGCGGATCTTGTCCGGATGGCCTCTTGCCAACCGTGGACTCTTCCGTTAAGACCAGACCTTCTGTCACAAGGCCCTTTTTTCCATCAGGATCTGAAATCCTTAAATTTAAAGGTATGGAGATTGAACGCTTGATTCTTGGTCAAAGAGGTTTCTCTGACTCGGTGATTAATACTATGTTACAGGCTCGTAAATCTGTATCTCGAGAGATATATTATAGAGTCTGGAAGACTTATATTTCTTGGTGTCTTTCTCATCATTTTTCTTGGCATTCTTTTAGAATACCGAGAATTTTACAGTTTCTTCAGGATGGTTTAGATAAGGGTTTGTCCGCAAGTTCTTTGAAAGGACAAATCTCTGCTCTTTCTGTTCTTTTTCACAGAAAGATTGCTATTCTTCCTGATATTCATTGTTTTGTACAAGCTTTGGTTCGTATAAAACCTGTCATTAAGTCAATTTCTCCTCCTTGGAGTTTGAATTTGGTTCTGGGAGCTCTTCAAGCTCCTCCGTTTGAACCTATGCATTCATTGGACATTAAATTACTTTCTTGG